>NC_081521.1:21530100-21837755 GCF_030273125.1 Centropristis striata
AACGTCACCTTCTCCCTCTTACCTTCTCCCTAAGCGGCTGTCCGATGGCTCTGCTCCAAAGCCCTGCTCCGTGATCCTAAAGCTAACAGAGCTTTCTCTGGCTGTAACACAGACCAGATCAGGCCAGCTACAAGGTCCCCGCTATCTTGTCGGAGGCTAAATGCAACAGCTGTGTTGCCCGTGCCTGGAGATTACACCTAATCGTGCATGGCGTAGTTACATCGGATCATAGTTAGCCCTCGCCAGGCTAAACCCTGCAATCCAGCCAATTCAGCAGTATGCCATTAGGCTATTAATTTTGTAGGGCTGGGTTAGGCAGCTTTGCAGATGAATTAGAGAATAAACGCAGAGAACAAAAGCAAGGCAGTTCGATGTCTAACAACTTCTGATTTTTGCAAATATCTAAAAAAGACAGGTACAGTTTGATTTGATCCACTTTCTCACATGTGACTAAATCTGGATAGAACGTTATTCATCATGGTTTATCACAGCTACTTAGTATGTATAACTCACACTTGATAAATGACAAAAAACAAAACTAACAGCCACACTAGCACCTCTGTGAGACTGTAATAAGGCGGCCCTGAGAGCTCAATGCACTGCAAACTGGAACAAACTTGACAACACATTTACAGTACTGTAAGTGTTGTAAAAAGCTCACAACACAACGAAAAACTGTCCCCAATGAAAAAAAAAAGAGACGGACACGCTGGGACAAACAGCTCTTGTTGCATTTGTAGATTATGAAGTTGGCTGTGCATCAGTAGTGCTGAAAAGTGACCCTTATAATTATATTTGTTTGTTTGTTTGGCTGATTGTGATTGCATTATTACAATATAGCGTTACTAATATCCGTTTGCTTATTATTGTAATATTTGAATCATGTGATTATAATGACCAACTTCAATAAATTCATATGCCACAAGCTATGACACCAAGCATGTCCCAGCCATGTGCATCACTTTTAAGTGACCCCTGGTAGCAGTTTCCAATTTGATCATTCCTTATGTGTTTTCTTAATTAGCAATTTGCTGTGCTGTCATGGCTGGCATAGTGTAATGTTCAGTGAAGACAAACTGATTTAGGCGATCACAAAAGTTACTTTCTCTAACAAAAATCCTGGAAATTGGTCCAATATTTGCCAAGACCTTTAATTAAATGGCAGAAATATCAACTTCTTAGTAGTGCTACAGGAAATGTCAGGGGACCATGAATATGTACAAAATGTAATGGCAGTCCTTCAGATAGTTTCAGTCTGGTCTGGTGCAACTAACCCAGTGGTTTTCAAACTTTTTGTGCCCAAGACACACCAAAGTGCAAGCCAAAATCTCAACCGCAAACCATATGTTTATGTATAATTACGGGTTGTTGTTTTGTTTTTTTGAATGCTCCGTTATATGGGTCATTTGACCAGTCTCATACGGGTCATTAATCGAGCCGTAGCACCTGCATCTAACTCTTTTTGTGCCTAAAGCTAAACAACCTGTGGCTGCTTGAAAGCATGTTTAAAATAGCAATTATTACATTGAGGTATTAGAACTCCTGCTACCAGTAGCAGGCACTCATTTCAGCAACACTGCTGTGAGCCATTCTGCATTAATATCGTACAGTTGTCAAAAAATTCCACGGCACATCTAGACTTGTCTCGTGGCACACCGATGTGCCGCAGCACACCATTTGAGAGCCACTGGACTAACCAATCAACAGAATGACATTGTAATCAGTGAAGCCTCACCACTAGCATGGCTAAAAATATTCAGCAGCCTTAAACTGTGTTGTTACCCTGGGCAAACTGCTACTAAGGCTTCAACAACAGATCAAACCAGAACATTTTCTCTCAAAAGTGGCCTTAAAAAAAACTGTGGCCAGATATGCACAAGTCAAGCTTCTAACTGTATGTTGGAATGTTTAAAGTCCCCAACAAAGCAAATGATCAAAACAAGACATGAATATTGCTGAATGAAGCAAGAAGTAAGTCTGCGGCTAGTAAAGTACGTCCTCGATAAAGACCATAAACTTTTTTCTTGCAGGTTTGATTTTGGCTCTGATTGCAGCACTGTCCTTCTCAGATCAAAAAAGACATTTTATTTTCAATTATAAAAACTAATTTTCCCAAAATATCACTTATGCAATCATGCCTGCAAGGCCCTTGATAGATTTCCTGGAAGCCTTTTTTGAGATTTGCAGTGAAACTATTATTTCGTGAACTGGGTGCCTGTGTTGTCAAAGCGCAGGACAAAATGTATTTGCCCTTTCTCTTTCAGTGTGTGTTGCTGCGTTTAATAATTAACTTGTAGGCCATCACTCACCAAGAAATGCTTGTAGAAACAGACCTGGTTATTGGGAACCACTGATAAAGAGTACCGAACTGCTCGTTTGCTTGCAAATGTAAAACTGTCACATTAACCAACTGCAGTTAGTATACAACTTACAACCAGGGCTGTTGATGTATTTGGTACAATGTAAAAATACACACTCATTTCCACAGAGAGAGGGTTTAATATGAATAACATATTGAATCTGCTAGGTATTACAAAATAATACAGCAAAGATCTCTCTCATGGTAAAATGTTTTGTTTTGTTTCTGCACAAATAATAAATACTGAGAAATTAATTTATAGGCTTAAACATGTGCTATTAAAATACTAAATAAGCTGCCACAGAAACTTGTGCATTGTTCACCATAAGGCAGGATGCGTCTGGGGCTCTTGACAGAATTCGGCATGCACACTGCAAGCCTGCACACTGGCCAGCACAGAAGATCCATGAATCGCAATCTGAGTTTAATTCTCTCACACTTGCCTTGGTGCCCCTCTGATGTAAACATAGAGATAAAAGCAGAGATGCCCGTGTAGTTGAGATTGTGGCTCTAATGGCAACACCCCTATTTGGTAATATGACTGATCTCCTAAGAGTTATGTGTAGCCTTTTGATCCGATATGTGCAGTACGTTAGATTTGAGACACTGTCAATTTTGAGAAGTCTTTAAAAACACACTGAGCAACATGCCCTTCCTATAAAACCATGGCTATACTCTCCCCCTCCCTCCCTCCCCTACTCAGATCATGACTGCAGGAGCAGGAGTGACTCAGGGCTTTCCAAGAATAGGATTCCCTTTGACAACCACCAGGCGCCCAATTTCCCTGCATCTGGCCTTGGGCGGTGAGAGGGAGAAACAGAGACAAGACAAAGAGAACGAGATTTCAAATATCCTGGTTTTATCTGACGAGATGTCGACAGGAAAGAAGACAACCCACTGTGGGAGAGACAGAGGCAGCTGGGAGCTGCAGGTTAGGCCTTGGGCTGGTTGAGGGGAAACGGACCCAGTGCGCATCCAGCCACCACTCTATCCTCTTACATAATGTCTCAAGTTCAATATAGCCCTGGTTTGCTATTTAAAGCGTGCCTGTCTAGGCCTGCTGACAAAAAGGTGATATACTTAGTAGCCACAGCGCAGCATGAAAGCCTCTGCTGGGGCTAAATTGGTCACAGACAAGCCCAGGGTGTGGATTTTGGTAATGTCGCTGATATTTTTAGCCCAGTTGATGATCCGGCATACTTACATGAGGTGCAAGGCTTGCACACTCCCAATCACTGCTTCTCTGTGCAGCACCAGCTTAGTGGATTGGCTAAATTTCTAACTTAGTCAATCACTGTGCACATGCATCAAGTTTGTTTACAACACGTGCATATGTGAAACGCAGCAGAAGCATTTGAAAGGATTAACAAAAACGCTGGTGGTGAGATGACAAATGGTCAAAAGCCTGCAGAATAGTTAGGCCAGTCTTTAATAATGCAGTAACAACTAACTGCACAGGCTCTCCATAGTTAGTGGCTTTGTGTATTTACATGGGGTAAACAGTACCTGTCAAACACAGAGTAAAAGTGGCTTCAGCCATTAATGGTTAATAAATAACTACTATGTTTTTTTTCACAGACAATCTTTTTTTTAACAGATAACATGGAAATCAAACTTTCTGGAAAGCAGACTTTTTTGTGCCCGAAACAAACTGATTCATCAGTCTTCATTATTTTAACACAACATTCTTTGCAATATTGGCTGATTTCTGTGCAAAATTTATCAGGGAGCAGAAGATTAAAATAATGGAATAATCCCCTTTTCAATTTGGATTAAATAATGCACTGGCAGAAATACAGTATGATTAACATTAAACTAGTGTTTCTCGCTCAGATAGCAGAGTCATATTGCCTTTTTGGACAATGCCAATTTTATATAATCTTTTTTTTTTTTTTTTTTTTAACTCAAAAAGCATTTAAAATGAGCGTCTTCAACAAAAAAAAGTTTTTAAGGGACTGAACATTACAAATGTGGTTCTGTGAGGCGTTGAGTGCAATTCCCACTCATCACAGGAAAATGTGCAATGATCTATAGCTTTCCATGGAAACAAATGCGTGATGATACTTCAGTGTCATGAGTTTGTCATGAGAGAAATTCATTTTTTCTGCATCTCATTTTACTATGCAAAAATAGGGGCATACCAGTGAACTAGTGAATATTACCAGAATGTATAGAAATTACAATTTGACATTATGTCATAGAAGTCTATAAAATGTGTTGCAGAGATAGCTACTGAAATTAGCATGCTAAACAGGTAGTCCAGGCTAATACAAGTTGTACCTGTACATTTGTAAAAAATCTTCTGCTTACCAACCACCCAGAACTCTCCGATCATCTGGGACTAGTCTGCTCTGTATTCCCAGAGTCAGAAGCAGCGTTCAGTTTTTATGCACCACAAATCTGGAACAAACTCCCAGAAAACTGCAGGTCTGCTACAACTCTGAACTCTTTTATATCAAGACGAAAGACTTTTCTGTTTGCAATTGCCTTTCAGTACTACCGCACTGTACCTTTTATTCCTTTGATATATTTTAAAAAAATCTTTTTTTGTGATTTTCAGTCTTAAATGTTTATATTTGAATGTCTCTTTCTAATATTTTTTAATGTTTTGTGTAAAGCACTTTGAATTGCCCTGTTGTTGAAAGGTGCTATACTAATAAACATGCCTTGCCTTGAGTCTCTGAAGCATCTACACCCCACAGTCAAACATGAACTCCCAACGATGACTGGTAACTTACACCTAATGTTGGCTTTTTAGCTAAACATATTTATAGTGCAATTAATGACAACACAAACTGTACCAAAAACATTCCAAATGCCAACAATATTTGCTTATGATGTGGCTGTTTTCTTGCCAACAGTCTTGCTAAAACAGAGCAAAGACATATAAAGAACTTCAGGCCGAGGCCACATGTCAAGATCATAAAACAGAAGCTTAACCGTTTCATAAATTCAGCAGTTTAGTCAAATTTTTGCCTATTCTTGCCCTGCTATTAGTTCAAAGTTGTCTTTTCTATGTAACTGGCTGTAATTTTAGTTTGTATAGACGCAGTGGTAGTAATTGTTGATCAGTCTAGTATATTGTAATGTCAAATTCAAAAATCAAATTCAATTTTCAATACTGGAAGATAACAAATTAAGACTTAATTTAATGTTCTGCATTTCATCTGATAATAAAGATTTTATGTTTTGACTGCAGTTAAGATTACATAAACTAATTTAAAAATGTCTTTATTATCCTTTATAATAACATTTTAAAATATTTTTGAGTATCTGACAAGCTGCAGGATAACTTTTCATCCTTATTAAAATAGATTTTTTTATTTAAAGTACTCGTAAACTCAATTTGAATGTTCTGATCTGATCTTACACATTTGGTCCATTGAAAGTGATGACAAACCCCTGATGGAGAGAAATGTCACGCAACCAACAGGTACTAATTTGAAGTTCAGTACCTCTTTCTGTGACTGTTTACACAGGCGCCAACCTGTCGACAAAGAGAAGTTAAATGGTAAGAACTAGTTAGAGGGTTATCCCATTGTTCCTCTTTTACGGCCAGCCACAGATAGCGAGAGAAATACACTTCTCGCTGAAGTGAGATGAGCGTGATTTTAATATTCAAAGTCAGTAACAATGGTAGGTGTGGCGACTTGATCAAAGCTGAGATTGGATTTACACAGCTTGATAAAAGAGTAGTGTACTTCTGACATGTTAAACTATTTTACATAGGAATAGCATGTCCATTCTACCTTTTAAAGCTCTTAACCCTTCACAAGACAAGCATAAGCATACTGCAGTGGAGAAAAAACGTTATGTTTTGTCTCCTATACTCTCTGCATTGTTTTCACGTCTGAATAAAATGCAAAACTGTATCTGGAAAAAACTAGCAGTTGGTTCAGAGCACTCCTGGAAATGTTGGCAGTGCTATCTTATTCCTCCACATGGCCTGTTGTTTTCCTGTCGGCTTATCGACAAAACTGACTCACTGTTCTCAGCTGGTCAAATGAGTTTCAGTGACAGACGAGGTCTCCTCTTTAAACAAAGAGGGGCAGAGGTGGTTTCCAATGATGGAAAGTTTGTAATACTACACAGAATCAACTGGCAAAAACAAAAGTGGAACAGAAACACAGAATGGTCCTGCATCATTATTCCTTTCTCTGAGTAGTAAACTGAACTCGTCACAATGCTTAATCATTGTGACGCTGATGGTACGATCACAATGAGGGACAGTACAAATGATTCCTTTATGACTAAACCGCTACGACACTTCACAGCAAAGAGGATAATGGCAAATATGTGGAAACTCCAGCCCTCAATAGTATGATGAACTAAAATCCTTCCTGAAATGGGGAGACTGGGTGATATTATCATCAACAGGAGAGCGGCTCTGTCTGATCGAGATGGCACGCACTGTGGCATTGTTCCCCTGTGGTATTTCAGCTCAGGAAGTTGAGAACGAGCCACAGAGCAACAGTCATACGTGTCTCGGCCGGCGACAAACCATGGAAACAAAAATGAAAACAACTTTTAACAACTTTGTCTCAGTAATTTTCCCTATCTCTGATCTTAGTCTGCTGGTGGCTTTGTCCCCCTGGGCTACTGAATGATTGGCCCTCCGTCAACACAACTGTTTATTGTAAATGTCTGAGAAATGCGTCACAAAATTACATAAATCTCCTTGATACAGAACTCTAAATGATGGCACCAATAGTTCTTATTTTGCCAGTATTATATCAGTTGTGATAACATTTTACACCACCACTAAACGGCACGAACCACACTTTTACAGTGATGTCTATTGGTGACAACTTTTACTGAAATTCAATTCAATCCTGAACCACAAACAATATTTGGCAGTGGAAATAAATGTCTATTGTCGACTGGATGCTGGTTCAATGCAGGAGAATGGCCTTAAGGTATACATGCACACACACAGTTTGGTTCAGCTCTTCATCTGTGATTCAGGTACAAGTTAAGCTAATAAACCGTCAAACTTAAAGGCCTCACCAACATCCTTGCAATAGTCTGATGAATAATCAGCCAAAGCAGCCAAAGCAGCAAGGGAACAAGGCTTGGATGCAATGCTGAGCCACACACAGTATTACTATAAACATAATGTACAGTATGTAGGTACATCTTTGTAAGGTGTACCATGGCAGCTGAGCAATGCAATGCTCCATGTTTATGGAAATATTGGGTGTTGCAAAGAAAAAGGTTGCAATTTGAATTTTTGCTTTATTCACCAGCCAGCCTGGCAGCTTTACTGTTTCCAAACTCCCTTTGATGCACCAAGGTCTAAGTCGCATCCAGCTAGACTCTATTGTGAAAAACACACTTTTGCCAAACAGCATAGCCAGATTTCAGCACTCTTTGTATCAGAGAGAAATGAATGCCTTTCATAAAGTTGGATTATGTATAAAAATCAGTCGACTGGCCTTTTAACCGAGACATCCTTTTCTCACCGCCATTTACCTACCAAAGGCATACATACAAGACACAACAGTCACATGTCAAACACCATGTGGACCAAAACATCTGCTATCTTTTCCACCCATATAGGAGCAGAGCATTTGTATCAACTATAAACTCCCCGATTGCCAACATTGCATTTTCTTTGAGTCCACAACAGCCATAATGGTCAAGAGACAAGCCAACTGCTGGAGTCAACATTTCAGAGGTCACCTTGCATAGATATCTGCACCAGACAAACAGTTTTTCTACTTATGTGGACCATTAGTTATAATAAAGTCTAAATGAGTGCATTAACAGTGTCTTTACTCCTAATTTTAAATTAATTGTATCTCTGCTTGTTGGTACACTTTTGAGTTGTATCTGTTTATATCTTATATTATCTTTAATATTTATTGTTGTTTAAAAATTGCCTTACAAATAAAGTTATTATTATTCTCATTTCACTGCAACATTGAACATAGCCTAACACTAACAAAATATAGCCTATACTTTGATTAGTAGCTTTTTTACTTATATGAACAGCAGGTAATGCCACATACAGTACATGTTTACGATGTTCAGCACAGCTCTTAATTCCTCACACACTAAGCTGGTCAATGTTTGAGGGAGATCTACAAATCATTACTCGTCCACAGATGTGCATGTGGTTAATAATATGTAGGGAGAGGACCAAGTTATTGAAGGAGGGAAATACACAACGTTGATACAATTACCAAAGAGTAAAGCAGGCCACTCTTCTTGATTTAAAAACATTGGTTATATACTTAATTACTACTCCTGAAGGGACTACAAACATACAATCAGTATTAATTGTTAATTTCATATTGGTATTAAATAGTTTATAGGCTTTCAAAGTGGTTTTTTTTAATGCTCCAGTCACTAATAACACTTAAATTGTTTTTGTGGTTCTTGACATTGCATTAGTGGAGACCTGAAACATTTTTTTGCGATAATATTCCTTTATAAATATGAGTTTTTTTCTGGAAAAGTGCCATTTTACATGTGTTATAGGTTTACTATATAACTCTGAGTGAAGGGCTTGGATTCACAGGAAGCAAAAAGCCAATTTCCTGCACTGTGCACACAGAGAAACAAAGAGAGAGGACAGAGACCAAAAAAAGCTCATTGCACTGAATAAGAAAAGTGAGGACAACAACGTGTTTGATATGTGAAAATAGATCGAAAGAGTTCATTTGAACTTTCTGACTTAACTACTGCTCAGGAATAAATCACAGCGCTCATAAACAACATTCAATTTGATGTAAAACAGTGAAAACACAGCAGCCTGACGCACTTTTAATTCCACCGTTATTTCACTTGGCAGCGAAATTAGTTAAAGCAAATGTAACGTTTGCTACGTATTAATTAAAGCAAGTCAACGCCACTTGTTACCGCCACACTTGAAGCAAATACAGTTTTATGACTCTTCATAGCCCCTTCATAGTTAACGAGACAAACATCTAATGCAGTTTCTTTGGATGAAATTCAAAATATGAGGCGTCAAGTGCGTCTGTTACAGGGGTCTGTGGCACAAGAGAAAAAGTTGAGGCGCCCCTGCTTTTTCTTGCTGGCAGCCCTCAGTTCGGTCCCGAGCCTTTTAATTCCGGGCCACTAGTGCCGTGAAAAGACGCCGTTAAATATCACGGCGCGTTCCTGACAGTTTTCAAAAACACACTCCACTTTACCTGCGAGATGTCATAGCAGTCTCTGAAAGCTGTCAAGTGTCCACAAACGTTCCCCTTTCGCCTCTGCTGAGTCGCTGTGAAGAGTGACAGATCTGTTGAAGCTGCCTGTGCAGCTACACATAACTACTGACACCACTTCCGCTAATGACCTTCAAAACAAAGGACGTCTTTGAAAGGATCGTTTTAAAGTAACGCTGGATTTTTATCTTACATTTAAATAACCACCTATGAGAAATATTACTGTTCATACTATCGTTTGATATCTATTTTTTATTAACTAACATATATTTCCTTTATGTGCTGTAATACGACCTGTGTAATGGAATCTTTATTCTCATGTATTTAAACCGATTTAAACATATGTTTTCCAGTAAAAAACGAGGAAATAGCCTACTATTTTTTCATACAGTATTGCACACTAATTTATGAACTTCAAAATGTATTAACAGTTCTGTGATATTTTCATAGCAATACTTCCTTTTTTTCAAATGTGACCTTTTACACTTTTATTTAGCAAGACAAGCTTCTTTTCCTGTCCTGTTCGGACTAACCACAGCTACTTTGATGCATTTCATACAGTATTGCAAACTAATTCATGAGCTCCAAAATGTATTAACAATTCTGTGATATTATCATAGCAATACTTCTTTTGTGAAATGTGACCGTTTTACACTTTTATTTTGCAGGGTAAGCTTCTTTTCCTGTCCTGTTTGGACTAACCCCAGCTACTTTGATGCATCCAGAGGACATTGTTAAAAGTTCCCTGACATACCCAGGTTAATATCAGAGTCTTTATCATTTTAATTTTTTAATTTTCATTTATCCTTTATTTATTTCTTGAGGAATCATTGAGGGCAACCTCTCATTTACAATGATGTCGAGAGCACAGATAAAACATAATGAAGAACAAACAGTACGGACAAAACACTTGAAAACACTAAAACCAGTTACAGTGAAAGGCAGAGTTATTGGTTATCATAGTTTTAAACTGGCCCATAGTTATAATTGTGTTGTGTTTGAGTGAATGTTGTAAGATGTTCCAGGTAGATGCATCAGTTTTTCCAAATTCAGTAGTTGTCCGGGGAACATTGAGCATAAAGCAATCACCTGAGCGTGTGGAATAATTACTATGTGACCAGTTCAGTAAATTGCTGAGGTATGGTGGCATGTCGCCTATCAAGACTTTATAAATGAAAAGGAACCAATGCATGTAATAACCCTTAGCTGTGGTGGCCCTTGGAAAATATGCACAAATAATAGATCTTCTAATTTCTAATTGGCTGAGTCATAATAATAAGCTGAAACAGGTGCATACCCAGACTGCACACCTGTGAATGTATAACAGTTAATTAATTAAAGAGCTAAATCATAACACAGCCATGCTGTTTAGCTGCTGTTCATGCTGTAACATGGAAGAATGAAAATTTGCTAAAAGACCTGCTAATTACATGTTTTTTTGGTATTGCATTGATAAATATAATAACACAATGACAAAGCAGCAGGACAGCATCCTACAAAATAAAATAAAATAAAATAAAATATAATAAACCGCTTTTATAATTTATACAGGTCTATTTGTCACAAAGTAATAAGAATGATATTGATTTCTTTTATTTTCACCATTGATTCAATAGTTATTAATTTGTGTTTTGCTATTGTAAAGCTCTGCTATTGTCTTGTGAGAGATAAGGCAGGTCTGTTACCTCCTCCTCTGTTTTACCCTCATGCTGGGACAGCCTTCCAGCTCTGGAGTTGGTGGAGGGGGGAGAGGAGTAAGTGAGAGGCAGAGCAGCATTGACGTCACCCGCCTGTGGTTATCAGTGGAGGTTAATCTACTGGGGGATGGATGGGCTTATGCAATTGTCTGTGAGCTCACAGGCTTCACATCTATGGATTTGCTTTTCCACTGTTTGACCCAGTGTGCTGCTGCAGCCTACAGACAAACACTGAGATGATGGAGAGGGAATTTCTTCTCTCTGTGGCGTTTCTGTTGCCAAAGCCGGACACATTTCTCTGCCAAATACAATGTGCTTCAGGCAGGATACATGGGTTTGAACATTGGGTTTATTGTTTGGGTCTGGTGAGCAGTTAAAATGATCCTGTCGCACAATGGGAGGGCATTACTCTGATCGATACATAGTGGAAATTGATGAGGAGGGTGAGAAATAGCTGGAATAACACTGAGTGCACAAAGTGTTTAATGTGATTGATACAAGACTGAGGGACTCGAAAAACAAAGTCATTACCATTTATTGGGCGTTTGAGATACCGTTTGTGGATAAATTGTGTTGGTTTGAAAAACGATGGGACACTATTTTTGCACTGCACCTACAGGCGCATGTTTTACGAGATAACTGGGGGAAATAAGCTCAGTTTGGCTTCTGCATGTGACTAAGAAAAGGTCAATCCAGCTGTGTTTAAGTGTTTGTGTGTGATTTTGTGTTGGGAGTGGGATTGCAAATAGTCATGACCTTAAACATTGTAATTGTGGCCATTAGGAATGGTCCCTTGACTGTAATGGAAAAATAATTTGGATGTAATTACTTTTACCTCAAAGATGGTGCTTTAAAGGGACAGTTACCCATGTTTCTGTTGATTTGTATGATATAGACAATGATAAAAAATATGGTGCAAATTGAAATGATCTTAAGGTAACCTAAGTTGAACCCCATTAACGGATCATAAATAGTTTATACTGCAGATGCATCCTGAAAATTACATTTCTATACAACTAAACTTTGTACTCAATAAGGTTTTGAAGCAAACATATTTAAAGTCTCAGCTTTAAACATTTGAAACTAAATCACAGTTCAAATATGAAGTGAAAGTTGCTGAAACAACTGCAGCTTGGTTTGGTTTTAGGCACCAAAAGTACATGGTTAGGTTTACCAAAACAACATGATTTGTCTTCAAATGACTGAATTTGTGACTTGTAAGTCATCTGGTTTCACACAGAACGGCCTGAACAGAACTAGCCCAGTGTTTGAACCACCTCCATGATTAGAAGAAAATCTTCGACATAAAGAGTACTTTTACTTTTGATACTTTAAGTACATTTTGATGCTGATACTTTTGTACGTTTACATCAGAATAGTGTGGTTTTGCAGTAGTAAAGCTAAGCATGGAAAGTTGTTCCTGAACTGAAATGTCCACTTGTATCACCGCGCAGACTGGTGTCCTGTTGAGTCTAGGAGGGACAGAAAGACTTGAGAGCACAAAGCTTATTTTCCCACCCAGTGGAATGGAAACCAGGATGTCCCCTCTACCCTGAGGTAGCTGCTTCTATAGGGCCATGGCCTTTGACCCCCTTTTGCCTTGAGACTTGCAAATTCTGGCCCTGCAAAGATTGAAAAAAAATGTGGAAAGGGAAACAAAGAGGACTTATACTAAGAGTGATGCAGCTGGACAGCTGGAGCCTTGTTGGAGAGAAAGAACTTTTATTACCATGTGGACATAAAAAGCTGCTGTGAGAAAGAGGAACTTTATTTCACCAGGGGGGGAGAAATGTGACGGTGAGGTCTTTTCTGTTTTAGAAAAGATTCTTAGAAGATCACTGAGTGGTTTTCTAAGAACAGTTTCTTCCATCACAGATGATATTGTGGACTGCAGGGCCTGTGTTTGGCTCAGGTTGGAAGATCTGATGACATTTTTTATTTGTTGCATAATTCATAACTCCACTTTGACCTTTGATCTAACTGCGGTACAAAAAAACATGTGTTAAAACAGCACATCTTTGTTTCTGTGAATCCTCCAGAAGACATATTTCACCCCGAACTGTCTCCCGAACCTCTCCCGCTCCCTTGGTTCTCACCCAAGCAGTGATCCTCTAATTCATTATCTGAGTCTATATATGGATGTCGAATTTTGTTTTGAGTTTAATTCCTGGAAAACCCTTTAATCAAACTACTTACGCTTATTAACTTGAAAACGATCGTTCCCCAGAAGGATCCCTCCATGAGCCAAACTATTTCATCTACACCATTTCATACTTTTAATTAACACAACACAAGATGCAGTGTCCTTCTCTGTCATTAGCAAGGAATAAATTAAACTCATTAAATCTCAAGCTTAATGAAAATGCTCAAGACAGATTTGGGATGTACTGAATGATGTATGAAGCTGTGCAGCCGTTGCCTTTTTTTCCTCCTGAATTCCAGGCTTTCAATTAGCAGTGGGGCACTAGAGATTGCTGTAGGTGATTTGAATTATAAGAAGTAAATATCACTGCAGCCAGAAATGTTGCTTATTGATGTGTGCATGAGCGAGCTGACTTAAATTGCTTTTGATTTGGAAAAACACTGTTAGTCATTGACGTTTCAATCAAAATGTAAGCAGAAACCTCTCATTAAAACAGACTGCAGATTGAAGTCTTATCTTGTGATTACTTCTATATATGCAGGTGTCTGGAAACTAATAATGAATAGGAGACTGATACTGTGAATTTGTAATATACTTTCCCACCAAATTGTACTTAAATTATTGCAGTTTCAACTGATATGAACCTGGAACTACACAGACGCCCATAAAGTTGGAATAATTTTTTTTTTTTTTTTTACCTCATTCCATGTAACAATGTGATTTATTCTTGACAGATAAAGTGTATATCTTCTCAAAACTCTATAAATCAATCTCTTCCAAACATATCACAATGATGAAAATGAAACCACAATTAACAGAGGTTTTTGTCTGAAAACAACATTCCCACACCAAACACCATCTTCTTCCCTCTCTTCCCATCTCATACATAGACATTGCACTACAACTTGGACTATTTTAGTATATAGTATGTATGTATATATGTTTCTACTGTTATTTTTTAACTTATTTTATATATATTCCAGTGCAGCTAGAGGACTGCTCCAACAAAATGTTGTTGTCTTGTGCAATGACAAAAAAAGATAATTCTATTCAATTTTATTCTCTTCCAACTTTATGGGCGACCGTGTGAATAGAAACTACTTGTGGGTGCTCTGGTCCATCAGCTCTTACAGCAGAGTGTCCCGTCACTGACTTGGACACAAATCAAATGTCTCTGGTCCACTTTGTTCCACTTGTTTGATTTTCACAAAGAATAAGCTTAGTTGTCATGAGATGCTTTAATTGTCATCATGTTATATACACTACCGGTTAAACATTTGGACAACCCTTCTCATTCAATGGTTTTATTTTTATTTTTAACATTGTAGATTCATATTTAAGCCAAAACTATTAAGAAACACATACGGAATTAAAAAAAAGTGTTAAAGAAACCAAAATATGTTTTATATTTTAGATTCTTCGAAGTAACCACCTCTTGCTTGGATGACGACTGTTCTCAGAGTAGTAGGTCATGTCTCTGAGAATAAGGCTGATGATATGAAGTAATGTATATGCATATATGATAAATACTTGAGAATCAAATGTGCATTGATCCACAGCTAAAAAAGTCCCACAAAACACACTTTTTACTTGTTTGAGTAACGTTTGCTAAAACCTACAGTGCCCAGCTGTTTCAGGAAATTACTGAACCTTTAAAAGAACAAAATAAGTATATGTTTGTGCCATTACTGGCTCTTATTATTGTTTTTTTTCCCAACCATTTTGTGACTACATATGGCATACATTTTGGCAAGTGTGCAGTTTTTTTTCACAAATTTTGTAAGTTCATGCTCAGCTTCTATTAATAAATCTATATTAAACTTTATAGATAAAATATAGACCTTGAGACACTTAAAGACAGAAATGTCCCAATTGAAACCCATTGAAACTAGAGGTGGGGGAAAAAACGATACAGCATAGAATTGAGTTATTTTGCGTGGCAATATAATATTACATTATTATATATTTATTCATGGCCGCCAAGTATCCATATTTAGCGTTCCTATTTTCATTGTTTTTTTGTGGAATATAATGGAGATACTGGTATCACATGAAACTAGAATATCTAAGGAATCTATAGTCCATGTGTGTCAGGATATTGTGTCGGGAAGTTGTCAAAATTTCTCTGCAAAGTTAGGCTTTTTAAAAATATTTCATTAAAAAAAAATTCAGAGCAGTGAAGCTTAAAGTTGAGGAAAGTTTGATAAAACACAAAATGCAGTTAAACAGTTAAATCGCAATATATTGTATCACAATACTCACCAGATCGTAAAATGCCTAAAATCAAACTAATATTGTATCGTGACTCAATTATCGGGATAAAATCGTATCATGGGGCCTCTGCTGATTCACACTTTTTTTTCCACAATTTTTTTTAAAATCCCACAGCCATTACAGCATAACTAATACATTCTGTTATACCATACATCTACAGCCCTGGATTCAAAACTGTTTTACGTACATTTTTGTCCTCTCAGGGCATCAAAGCAACGTGAGTTAAGACTTACATCATTAGGAGGAAGGACTGACAGCCACAGACAGGGTCAGGAAGTTAGAAAGCATTGGGAGACAGACATACCAACACATTGTTGGTTTTGAACAGAACAGCACCAACCTTTTCCTTTAAAGAGTCAACGAAATGACCAAATCAAGACGGCTGACAAGGAACAAGGGCTCCATTTGGTTGACATTTTATTTCATGGTGGTAGGAACACAAGACAAAGGTCATAAAGTTAGTAATGTTCAGGTCATGCCACTCTTACTCGGTGCACTGCCCTTTGAGGAGGTTTGCGCAGTCAGACAGTAGTTTACAGAGGCCAGACATGGAGGGTCATCCACATGTAGACATAAATAAGGAACAGAAAATAGATTCAAAAAACAGTAAATAGAAGATTTTTTGTAAAAAGCCAGAGGGGACATTTGCAGAGGCCCCCTGGGATTTTCTTTTGTGTATGAGCATTATTACTAATATAATTATCATTATTATTATGTATTACTCCTTTACATTATGGGGATGAGGCTAATACACTGGCTAAAATAAGGAAAACAGTTATATGGATGACGTCTTTGTCACCTGCTCAGAGTCCAGGTGACCAGTTTTTAAGGCAAATAGTTTCCACCCAAACCAGAGACTGCAACTGTCTTTTATTGTTCTCGAGTCCATCCAAATACACAGGAATGTCTCCGTTATGAAGCGTCACCACCTGAATGGATCAAATTCAAAGAACAGCGTAGTAAAATAAGACCAGTCTAAGGTTAATAGAGTGAGTGCTGGAATTTTAAACATGTCTCTGGACACCAGGATAGGGGTTTTCCTGGTCTGGTGCGGACACTCAGAGCTTGATTACACACAACACAATTATAGCTTTAGGGCTGTCCCTCCCCCATGTACATAAGTATATCATCGTGTGGTCGAACAGACAAGTCAGACATGGTTCCAGTGTATATTACTAAAAACATAAACCTCCACAGATAACACATTTTTGCTAAATTTACACTTAAAAATTGCAGGGCTGTACAAAAACAGGTCGTTTGATGATTTTAAGAAGGAAAAAGAAACATAATTAAGAACTTAAGGGGGAAAAAAAGTAGCACAAGACCATTTGATACTCAATCACAAACAGGCATGATTTTGTCTCAGAATATTGCCAAAGTTCTCATATCAAAACAAGAGTCCTTAAATCAGTCGTCGCAGCTTATTGTGGTTCAGCGAAGACGACTCCACGTTGCATCAGTTCACTGAAGGATTACAGAATTCGCACTAGTAATACAAACCCATGCGTTACTATGTTAAATTTGCAAGTACTGTAGGATTATGCATCTTTTTCCATTTTTGCTGTTGTTATGGCTTCAAAAGGTCACAACAACATCACAGTCTCTCCTCTTTCTTTCTTTCTTTCTCTCAACAGCCGAAGAAAAGACTCCTCCAGGAATGCTCCTATGTCAAATATGAAAAGAAATTAAGTCTCAGGTAGAGTTTTTGTTTGTTTGTGTTGCCGGCTGACTGCTGTTTGATGAGACGTTCCCAAGAGTAGTAGCTCTCCCCATGATAAGATCTCTCCTCGCCTCCTTTTCTGTCTGTCCTTTTTTCTTCTTCAGTCTTTGCTTTCAGCACCTCCTTAAGGTCAGATATGGTAACAACTCTTCCCCTTTATGCACAATTCAATGTCCTGCAAAACTAACTGCTCCCAAGAAACAATAATAACAAAAAAAATATGCAGGGAATAAACAAATATAAAACATTATTCAGAGCTCTGTAGTTTCTGAAATCACATCAGTGGAAATAAAAGAATAAAAGGAACCTTTTTATAGACAAAAACAAACCCCCAAACAGTGACATTTTCCAAATTAGATTTTTTTTTTCCAAAATAAAAGTATAACAAACAAAAAACCAGATTCAAAAAAACCAACACTGCAGAAGTGCATGCATTTATAGTGGTCATCATTAGTTCATCTGCGGATTGGAAAAACAGAACGCACAATAAGTACATGAGAAGCACAATTCTCCTAAGAGATCCCATCTTACATATTCACAGTCTCAGGTATTATTTATATACTCTATATTTATAACATTTATTATTTCGTCTTGACTTATGACTAATGATATGCGAGTCATCGTGGAACGCAGCGCTCTCTCCGTCATGTTGCAAGTGTTAGTGAGTCATATTTCAAAACTAAAGGCTCTGATGGGATTCAGATTGAGTGGAGAGTTTTTTTTTTGTGTGTTTTTTTTGGCGCTGTGAGATGGGGGGTTGATGGAGTGGTTTTCGACTGTGTACTTTCTCACTGTAGCAGCTTTGACTGATATCTGAAAAGTCCCATTAGGAAAATACAGTGGGCTACCGGGGCTGATTACAGAGTTTCTTGAGTGGAGACGCCAGCTGGCTGCAGCATCAAAGAGTCACAGCGTTCACTGCGTCCAGCTCTCACGAGGGGGAATGTATGTCTATGTACTCATGGATATATACGCCATGCTTGGGGAATGTGGACGATAGATATGGCACCAAGACAAGGCAGTAACCAGAGATCGTCACCGAGGTCCACCAGTTTTCAAGTAATGAGCGAGGGAAAAAAGGAGCAGGCTTTTTTTTTCTCTTTTCTCTAAAGTTGGCGTTTGTTTTAAAACAACAAAACTGACAATAATAAAAATATCTCTTTTTCACAGAGATGCCTGCTTTTTTTTGTGTGGAAAAGATGAAGGGGCCAGGGGCTGTAAAGAAAAAGAAAGTGTGTTCTGTTTATGGAGGTGCAGATAAAAAAAAAAAAAAAAGAACAAAATATATGAAACAAAAATTAAAACAACATATTCATTCTCTTTCCATATAAAAAGCGATGAAAAGTATACAAAAATAGAAAATAATTACAGCAGGAGACATGGGCGCTATGGAGGGAGCGAGTGGGAGGGTTTCTTTTTTTTTTTTTTCTCGGTTTTTCCTCAATATTTTGTCTCTGCTGGGTTATTTGGCGGCGGAACAGTGTAGTATTTTGGGGCTGTTTAAGGCATCTTCCACCAGGTGGAGGTCCATGCCGTCCACCACCACGTCCTTGATGCAGCCCACGAAGCCGGTGCTGTAGGCCTTGGGCAACCGACGGGCCACCGCCAGCTCCTCCAGACCACCTGAGGGGACACAGAGGCAGAGACAGGGATCAGTCAGCTGCTGGACAAACTCTTCAAACCACCACTTTGCACCACAGAGTGGGCTGCTGCTGTTAGAAAGCATTGATCGAGCAACTGAAACATCAAAAGGTCAATAACACTGTTTGATCAGGTCCTCCCTGACACATCGCTCACACATCTTTCAAGATCAGAGGCACCTGTGTCTGTTTTTGGTCACTTTTTGTCTCTTTGTTATCATTTTGTATTATTTTGTATCTCCTTGCAGCTATTTTGATTTTTGTTTGGTTGTGTTGTGTTTCACTGGGGTCTCTTTATCATAATTGAATGTCTATTTTGTAGTCATTTGGTGTCTTTTTGTAGTCATTTTGTTGTAATTTTATGTCTTACTGTAGTCATTTTGTTTTAATTAAGTGTCTTTTGGAGTACATTTTGTAATTTTTTGTTTTTTTTAGTCATTTTGTGTCTCTTGTATTAATTTTGTGATTTAATAATAATTGATTAGTAATTTTGTGTCTTATTGTGTCTTTTGTAGTCATTTTGTTGTAATTTTGTCTTTTTGTAGTCATTTTATGTCCCTTTTTGTCTCTTTGTTGTCATTTTTGTGTCTCCGTGCAGCCATTTAGATTTTTATTTGATTGTATAGTGTCTCACTGGGGTGTCTTTATCGTCATTTTGTGTCTTTTTTTGTGCCTTTTTGTGTCCCTTTGTAGTCATTTGCATCTATGTGTGCATATTTTGTGTTTCCTTGTGGTATTTTTGCATTTCGTCATAGTCGGTACATGCCCTGCAGGCCCATACAGGTAACCATCCATGACCACTCCCCCTCCAGACTTTCTGTTACAATATTAAAGCCCAAGCCAAGACATCTCCCGATGACATTACTGCGAGTGAAGATATTACACAATACAGGCTGAGTAGTACTCCCATATGTGTAGCGTGCCCCTTTAAAGATCAAACACCAGGATAAAGGGTTTGGATTTCAGAACAAATTAGACTCTGTAAATGCCATCAAAAGCCTCTACTGAAAATATTTTGGTAGAAAAATGTATTTCTGGTGCTAAAGCGGTTACTTGTCTTTGTCAGGCTTTGTATTTCACTTTCCGCATGATGACACCAGCTGATGTACATGACAGCTTGACACTTTATTTGTCAAAGCACCATGATCAAAGGGAGGAATGCAGGAAGCCGGCATAGCAGCCAGAGTAAGTTAAGATAGTCGGCTGAGGAGTGTCTTTTAATTTGACACGGTGTATAAAGTGCTCAAAAATGTGCTACAAATAAAAGGTGATGACATGGTGTAAAATTATGAATTCCCAATGTCCTCATTATTTTTAATTTGTTTCCATCTTTAGTGCTTAGCGCACATTGCTCCAAAAATATCACCTATCCATCAAGGAGTGAATTCAGTTGGTTCAGAAGTGTGACAGCTTTTTCTTAAAGGTTTGAGTTCTTACAGGTGCTGTACTTTAATGGATGTTACATCTAGGATACTAGAGGTGGGGGGGAATCAATACAGCATAGTATCATGATATTTTGCGTGGTAATATTATATCGATTCATGGCCACCAAGTATTGATGTGTAGCTTTCTTACGGCCATCAGTAATTTTGTCGTTTTTTCTCACACTGGTATCATGTGAAACTAGAAGATGTAAGAGATCTATAGGCACCATGTGCATCAGGATATCATGTCGGGAAGTTGTCGAAATAACGCTGCAAAGTTAGGCTTTTTTTATGTTTCATTCAAAAAAATTCAGAGCAGCTTAAAGTTGAGTAAAGTTTGAGAAAATGCTGCAGTTGTTGTCGTGCATACATGTTTGATATCAGTTCAGTTCAGTTTGACTGAATACTTTGTTGGTCAGTCTGTGGGTTTGACTCTCATTGTGGAGAAATAAAAAGACTGACGTGAGATGAACAGACTGAGAATTTTCTCTTATTTGACAAAACAATTCTTGATTGAATTTAATCTTGTGGACACAAAATGCAGTTAAATCGCAATATATTGTATTGCAATACTCACCATATCGCAAAATTCCTAAAATCGCAAAAATATCATATCGTGACTCAAGAGTCGGGATAAAATCGTATCGTGCGGGCAATACGCTGATTCACACCTCTAATTGATACCGCTGCTAACGACCCACTTATTCCTTTACTTATTTCAAACAAACCAAGGACATGAAATAAAGCATTTTCTGTGCATTTGACAGAAAATCAAAGGGCCAAATAACCCCCATTGAAATATAAGAAGAATATAGTCCCTATAAAATCAGTTGATTGAATGTTTAGGTTTCTTTAACTATTGAACTAACCATCTTGGCTTTTTGGAGTCAGAAGTGACCACATTTGGACAAGAGGGTGAAGCCCTCATGAAGAGTTAAGTCGAAAAAACTTTTATTATTTGTCACAATGACTCTTTAAAGCACTTGTGAACTGGATGTAAGCCGACTTACTAAAGCGTTTTATCTATCAGTCAGAGAAAAGTTTAAAAATGGAAATTTCCTAATAAGAAAATATCATGGATTTGTACTTCAAAGCAAACGTTTCAGCCCCTTGTACTTTCCATTTCTGCTTTAACGTGACTGCACTTCTTCTATCTCAAATCATCCAAAGCCTTTTTTACTCTAAAACAAAGTCTCATAACGTCCCTTTTGTGGAGACTTGATGACCTAATTGCCGGGTGTGTGGCTGCCTCCTTTTTTTCCTTTTGATGGTGTTTTGAGCTACTCGTTTGAGCCAGCACACCCAAAGTAGTCATTAGTGTCTTTCTCAATAAATCAGCATGAAATGTCTTTATTCAGAATTTCATGAGATCTGCTCTAACTGGGAGAGAGGCTGACCCCAGCTTTTGATGTTTTACCTGACTGCTCTCTCCCTCTCTCCTCCTTCTCTCTCTCTGCTATCTGCACTGTCAGAATCCTCCTGCATCATCTTTCTCTCTTCGCTTCATGTTAGTCCAACTCCCTTTTCCCCTCACATTCCCCCATCTCTTCCCTGTTTCCTCTCTTTTTTTAATCTGTCAGGCTGAGAGTTCATATCCCCTGTCGAGCCCTTTACATCCCCTGTCCCTGCCCCCCTTTAATCGGATTGTGCGCCTCAGAATCGGGGATCGACAGGGCTAATTTCATGCAAGTTACAGATGAATTAATGATGAACAGTGAAAAGGGGATTTAAAAAGGAGAAGTGCTCTCGACGGGAGGGCTATGTGAGGATTATGTATTCTTGCTGCAGGGCTCGCTCAGCACCTGTTCCACTGCACTGCCTCCCTGTGTGTGTGTGTTTGTATACTTGTACCTGAGTATACCTCTACATGTGGCGTGTCTCCTAAATGTCACTCAGGCTGCTTCCTCTCAAACCTGCCTGGCGCTTTTGCATTTTTAAAGAAACGTCCGACTTCATTTTGGCGCCCGTCTTCGACGTTATTTCCCTCAGATGTTCAATCCGCACCGTACCTTGTGTGTTCTTTCAAAACCGATTTCTCTCCGAGCCAAGTTCAGACCAAATTGAAGAGGTAGATAACGGGGCCGACTTTGGTCATTTTCAATTCAGGAGAGCAGACAACTTTTGAATTAGTCAGATAGCCTTTCATTTCTCAACTCAATACCTGAATAGGCTTGGACATTTTTTTTTTCCCCAAACTGCAATCTTTTCTCCCTGTCAGACTTTGCTTATCCTCTGCAATGCCAATGAATTCATTGCTCATTTTTGGCAGCCTTCTACCAGTAGCCAGGATGAAAGAGGAGTACAGAATTACAAGTATTCCCTTGACTTGATGTATGGCATTTGTAGACACATTTACATTTTTTTCAAGTTTTTTTTTTGCGGGCACCTACCCAACCACAGTGCTCCGTCTGTGTCCAGCTGCGTTGCTGCCAAAGGCGATGACCCTGTTACCGCTGCCTCATTGCCAACCTGTAGAGAGCCGTCTCTAAGTGCTCTGAGGAGAAAGAAAAAGAGAGAGAAGCGGTTGGAAGTCACTCTGATGCATGCATGTCATGGTGAATAGCTGTAAATTGCAGTTTCATTTAATCTGAAGCATCAAGACTCCATTGCTCCACTGCCAGCACACTAAGCACTCACATAACTGCCTTTGCCAAGCAGCGTTCTAAATGTTCCTGTCTACCAGCTAACAGATGCCGTTAGAGCGCCATTCATTTTAGGTGGCTCTTAAGAATTGTGACGACGGGGCTAATTTGAACCCATTAAAGTGGGTTTCCAACAGAGAGAGCGTCATTAAAGGCAAGCCGGGAACACAGATATCTATGTAACTATGTAGAGCCGAGCGCCACATGCTGCGATTTACACCATCATCAGCATCCAAATTATGTCATCTTACAGCATCTCATGTGGTCTCCCCCTGTAAGCCTGGGATAAGATTTGGCCAAATCCTCTGTTTTGAAACGGATGCAGCAGCTTTTCGGGGGGATCGATTATTCTTGCCTTACATGATGAAGCCAATCTAATTATCCCCCGTGCTTCCATTCACAGTCGTGTTGAAAGCAAATGTTCGGCAGCGATAAAGCCGAGATCGCGTGGAAGGTGTTAAGTGGGTCATTTTCAAAGTTCAGGCAGTTAATTCGTTTCTAATGAAGGAATCCATTAATGTGACATCACTGTGTGGAAAAAAAAGTCTGGAGTGAGTATCTAGAAACCAAACTAAAACCTGTGTTATTGTGTCTGATTTATGGGATATTTATTTATGTAAGACACATGCTATCGGTGCATGCGAGTCTGCACAAAATGGCATATTACACTACAAAAGCATGATAAAAGCACGATAAGAGCATGATTTTAATCTTTATTCATGTCTTTAATAGACTGTATGAAATGAGCATACTGTAAGTGTTACAATAAATGCTGTTATGAATATATTTCCTGGATACATTTGCTACAACGTGCCAAAATGTGTTGGGATGTTGCCGCATGTTCTTCCCTTTTGAACATTCATTAATGTGTCTAAGCAATTCAGTGCTCAATGTGTCATACTCATGCATGACCGGGCATGAAAATAACCTTAATCTGAAACTAATCAGAGCCATCTCGGTGCTGGGGATCACTGTGTAGCATAGAATTCATGCAAGAGATCACACGTTTTGCAGCAACATAAATACAATATGGATTAAGTCTAATCCTGGTCTAACTGTTAAAGCCTTCACTCTCTGATCCACAGCTACCTGCCATCTCCCATCTTACCTGCTGGCCTTGATGCGTATCCAGCGGTTGGTGTCGACACGCACCGAGGAGCGCAGCACCACGGGCTTGGAGCCCAAGTCGTACGTCATCTGGACGTGTCCGTCCACGATGGCCAGGGCGATGTAGTCAGAGCGCTCCACGCCCTTCCCGCTCCACAGCACCAGGCCCTGGGTCGCCTCCGTGCGGATGCTCAGCTCAAATTTGTTCACCAGCAGAGCCTTCTCACTAGGAGAACAGAGAACACATTAGTTAGCTTTAGGTCCAATCCATCAAAGGGAGGTCTAATCTGTGGCGTGGCTGACGTGACTCAGTTGGTGCTCGTGTCATTTGTAACTGCATAAATCAGTAATTTCCAACTGCTACAGCTCCGTGTGATGAACTCACACACCCATTTACCAATTCACAGTGTATGTACCAAACTAATAACACCATTCAGGTCATAAAAAATGTTAATGTAAATGTGTTGAATTGAACAATTGAACTGTCAATATGTATTATTTATATTTGGTTTGGTCAGCAGTCATATCAGTACTTTAAAGTGAAATGTTTTATAACCATTACTTTTAGCTTTAGTTAACTATTTTAATCATTTCTAAATGACCTTTAGCTAATTATTACAACTATTGAGTCAGTACTTTGGCTAACTAATTTAACACAGGGTCTCTTCAGGTTTCAAAAGTCGAATTTAAGACTTTTTTAAGGCCATAATGAATACAAGACCCATTTCACATCCATACTGGCAAAAAAGTACAAAAGACATGAAGGGAAATCAGAGGACTGGAATTACTTGCAAAGTAAATGAATTAATTCACAGCTCAAATTCTGACCAGGCTGCACAGGTACTTTTGTAGTTGTGTTATAGCGTCCTCAAAAATCGAAACGTTTAAACGCCAGACTGAAGTTTATGCATTTGTTTTAAATAAAAGTCAAGTAAATAAGCAATAAAATTTAGACATTTTAAGGTCCTAAATTCAAATGATTGGATTTTAGACTTTTTGAGACCCTGCGGATGCTCTGTCACAGTCTATACATTATCTTTAGCTAATTATTTGAACTGATAAGAACATTTAGCTAACCATTTCAGCAGCTTATACTAGTAGCTAGTACTTTAAGCTAACTATTACAACTGTTTATCCATTACCTGTAGCTTACGATTTGAACTGTTTCGTCATTATTTTTTGTTTTAGCTAACTATTTTAACAGTTTATAAATTACTTATTTAATAAGTAACCACAACTTTCAGACAATGTTTTCACTTTTTAGTCATTACTTTTAGCTACCAACTTCTGTGCTCACTTGCTAACTAGTTTTCAGGCATGCTTTTTAGTATATTTTTTATTGCTTCATGGCAAACAAGGTACCAGTAGGTGCAGTAGATTCTCAGAAAACCAACAAGACCCAGCATTCGTGATATGCAGCTCTTAAGGCTGTGCAATTGGGCAATTAGTTGAAAGGGGTGTGTTAAAAAAAATAGCCTGTCTGCTGTTCACTTTACAAACATAAAACTATTTTGTACAAACTTTTTTGTTTCTAGGATTTAGCAATCCTGTGAATCACTAAACTAATATTTAGTTGTATGACCACAGTTTTTTATAACTGCTTCACATCTGTGTGGCATGGAGTCAACCAACTTGTGGCACCTTTCAGCTGTTATTCCACTCCAAGATTCTCTAACAGCATTCTACAATTAATTTACATTTCTTGGTTTTGCTTCAGAAACAGCATTTCTGATGTCACCCCACAAGTTCTCAATTGGATTAAGGTCCGGGGAGTGGGTGCATGTTCAACAAGTGCTGGCTTCATCCTTAAATAGGAGCCACCTGATTCACACCTGTTTTTTCACAAAATTGATGACCTCACTGATTGAATGTCACACTGCTATATTTTTGACCACACCCCTTTCAACTAATTGCCCAATTGCACAGCCTTAAGAGCTGCATATCATGAATGCTGGGTCTTGTTGGTTTTCTGAGAATCTACTGCATCTGCTGGTACCTTGTTTGCCATTTATCAATAAAAAATATACTAAAAACCTGGATTAATCTGGTTAGTCACATTGGACTGCTATTATATTGAACACTACTGTAACTGCATTAGACCATTACAGCATGTAGCTCTAATGGTGTTACAGCTGATCCATTCTTTTAATCAATTCATAATTTCGATTTAAAAAAAAAATAGTTGAGCTGCTTTGAAATCTTTCCAAGTACCTCCTGGCAGCAGCAGAAAGACCCCCTGGGGTCCAAGTACCCCTGGTGGGGTTTTATATGAGAATCAAAGAATCTCTGCTGTTGTCTCAGGGGTACATTACCCATGATGCAATAACATATGGAGTATATAGCCAGAGAGCTTTGTAGTTTGGGCTCTGAAGCCTCATACTAACAGAGTTATAGTGATTTTTAAGGATGCACGGTGGGTTTAGGATTAGCAGGGGGCTGTTTGGCTATTAGCTTATGTACATCGTACTGAGCCTGTACTGCACTGCTGCTCAGAGCTTCCTGTATTGCTCTGTGTGTGTGTCTCTGTGTGTGTGTGTTGTTTAGGCAGCTGTTTGATCTCCACTCTCTTGACTGCTACAGCTGCGGGGTTGATTTGGATGCAGAGACTTGGCGACTTCCACCTATGCTTAAGAGGCACTGTACGTCACTGTCACCGATGTGTGAGAAAAACACACACCACAATGTGCCTCTGCTCTATGTGTGCGCACACAAACACCATCGCAAATACATTCCTGCATACAAACTGGAGTCCAGCAGAGCTATAGCAGGCATCCAGAGAATCATACCTTCCATTTGTGTGTCTGTGTGCGACTGTGTGTGCATGTCATCAATCAGCATCTGTGCAATTGTCTGCACATCTGCCAAATGGATCTACTTCCACCTTCTTCAAAGGGTATTTAAACACAAAGACAGAGACAAGGTGAGGACACGTACGACAAAGAACCAATGACACGTGGATTAAAAAAAAAAACACAGCACAGAGCTGGAGAGACAAAGATTAGACAAGACAGACGACAAGACAGAGGAGTCAGCATAGCAAACAAAGGGGCTCATGGGAGTACAAGCAGGACAGGAAATGGGAGGGGATCAAGAGAAAGTGAGTATGGCAACTTCTCCTTACACTGTAAGAAGTATTCCCTCATTTTCTCGGAAATATTTTCTTTTTATTAATGAGCAGGAATAAAAAGAGCATCGTGTACAGAAACAATAGGATGATGTTTAACCTTTAGCTGCTGGCCTTAGGTAAGGTGACCTTGACAGCTCAGGCCAACAATAATGCCGGTTCACCTCAGCAGAACTGGGAGAGAAAGAATCAAGAATCAAATTCTTACTTCAAAAAACATGCTTAGGTTGGAAACTTTGACCCCCCCTTGATTAACTAAATCCGCTGAGGTAAACAGAAGCAAAAATATGATTCAAGAGAATCATTTTTTTCTCCAGAGAGAGAGAGAGAGAAAAAAACACAAACACAGCTCAGTGAACCCTCTCCTGGCAAACCCTCAAAGAGCTTACAGGGCCCAATAAATCTCCATCGGAGCGGCTTGTCAGTGATAAGGTCAAGGTTATTAAAAGTGCTGAATATATCATGAATAAAACAACGCTGCCGCACACTGTTCTAAACCTCATATACACCACTGGCTCCATAGATTGCTGCTGTGTTGCTGTTTCTTTTTTGTAAATGGAGGGATTTTATCTACTTCTTATATGTATTCAAATGCTCAGAAGGCTTTCGAGCTGTCATGCTGTCCTGCGTTTCAACTCTAGGTGGCAGTAGTGGTTAGAATAATAAAGAGCCATCAGGGAAGACAGCTACTGCAAAGAGGCTGCGGCTCTGGCTGGCTCTCTACCGTTATCAGTGCTCTGAACTTTAGAATTAATTGAAGCAGAGGCTCTTTGTGATTTGTATTGGTAACTCTATCTCAATAATGGAAACAATGTTGTCTCTGCGGAGGAGGGTTTTAGCCCTGTGAGAGGTCGGGGAGGGGTTGTCTGGAGAGGGAGGGATGAGAAGGCGAGTGGACAAAGTCTAAAAGCTTTTTGAGAGACTCACCTCTGGTCAGATGGGTTCTCCAGAGACTCAGGACTTAAGGGAGCAGGGGGAGAAAGTCAACGGCATGCAGTGTAAGCGCAAGAGGCCACAAGGTAAGAAGGAAGGAAGGAAGGAAGGAAGGAAAGAAGGGAAGGAAGGAAGGAAGTAAGGAAGGGTGTTGTGAGCATGACTCACAGAGGTCTAGCTTAGACCTGAAGCTGCAAAAAGCATAATTTATCTGCTCTACTACAGTATCGACCATGTGGACAGTCAATAACAACTGTTGTGTGATCATAGGAAGTGTGTAGCTTAGCCCTGATCACACCACAACCGTAAAAGGAGGCTCTCGAGGGAACAAGCCGGATCAAGATGGATGACTAATGCATCAAAATGCCCTGGGATGAAGCATTTTTTTTAAATGTGAGGATCAAGATTAAGTATGGTCAGTGTCCACACAGGTACTACTTGAAGTCCATGTCCAATTACTGACTTACTCCGTTATATTTATGGTGCTGGACGCCGCGGTGCGGCTGCAATTACCTTCTGTCTCGAGATGGAAGTGGTGAATGAGAAAAATTGGACAATAGTGGAAAAAATGGGGTCAAGCATCGTATCAACTGAGAGTCATGGCCAGTTAAGATTTGTCACTGAAATAATGGGGCTTGAGCTTTCCGATATGGGCAGAGGGGTGAAGGAGGAGCGATCAAAGGGTGCTGTAAATAGTAACAACAGCATTAACCCAAGGTGAGCGTTTGACATTTCGGCCTCGCCCTCGCTCTTAACAGCCTCCTGAGAAATGTTTTCATTTCCTTTACAAAATCAAATCATGCTGAATTGATCTGCACGTCTTCAGAGCGCTGCGCTGACCAGGCTCTGCTTTGCTTAGATCCACGCTCATTGTGGCTCTTTTAGCAAATGTGACATCCATTAAACTTTTGACAGTCTGGCTCCAAGGACCACTGTCCCCCTCCTGCTAAGTGAGACTGATGCCCATGGCTACACACTGCGGAGAGATCTCAATTGGAGGTCTAATCTACAAAGGGAGACAAATCTGTGATTAACATGTCACTGCCTCTCTGTACGGCCCGACTCCGTAATTATTCACAATTACAGTTAGAGATCTGGCAAAAAACGAAATGACAGAATCCCTGGCATGGATTGGAACTCTGGGCTGAATCCAGTCGGCTTAATTTGAGCTGAATTCTGTTCCGTCGCTTTGTGGGATTTTTTAAAAAGAGGTTACTTACCGAGCTAATGAGCTGCAAGAAAAAAACCCCTTAATAACTAAGTCATGACCGAGGGCTTTCCCAAGCAGAAACTCTACAGGCACCAGAAACTAGGTTAAGGGGTATTTAGTATATCCTCCTCTTGCAGTCTTTTCAAGGGGTCTCGTTCATTTCCCACATAACAGATTCAGCGTAAAGTGCATGGCAATTCATTTTGTATATGAACGAGTTACAACCATGCATAAAATATTGCACATTCTTAGTACAGCAATTCATTTTCTCTGAGGGTTGAGCACAATGCTTATCATGCATACATTCATGCTTCCTTTTTTGCACTGGAAAGAAAAGCAAGGATCTAATGACACTGCAAAATGTATTTAAATAATGGAATCTGTCAAATTAAATCATGGAAATGGAGCTCGGATGTAAAATCGGACTTAAACGGTAAAAATGATTTCTGTGTGGAAATTATGACTGGAAACTGAATGTACTTTAATCTCTTCAATTGGGTTAACTATCAAAAAAATGGCTTTTTAAAAAAAACTGCTGTTAGTTGGGCTCGATTTGAAGCTGGGCAAGTACCCAGTCATAAAGTCTACTTACTCTGGGATCTCATTGGTCAGTTGGCTTGAGTGAAAAGGAAAGACAGTGAAGGACATTTATATGAGACAACGACAACGTGTGCGGACAACGACAAGTGAGGTCAGACTGACGGACAGGACAACTGGAACGCTGAGACAAACAAGTAAAGATACACACACACACACATATAACGACACACGCAGAGAGTTCTCCGAGCCAGTTGTTCTGTGGGTGGGCGTGAGTTGTGTGTCTCCATGGGAGTGTGATGATCTGTGGGCTGTGGCCCGGTTTTCACACCTGAGTGTTTGTGTGAAGAGCTGTGAGACGAAGATATAGAGCCGTATGCTTGATGTCTTTTCAGGTTCATCACATAAACATTTTTGTTTATGCCAACCTGGAGGTGCGCTCTTGCCAACCTTGTAGATGGAAGGAAGACTAAAAATGTCTCATCAGCTGCCTAAAGGGACAGGATTTCTCTGCTTTTTTCAAAACATTTTATTTTATTTTACACCCGCTTCAAAAGATACTTGCAAGGGGGTGTTCAAAAATTGCAGGTGACATGTCTACGGATGCCAGTTTTATTAAAAAAAGGAATACATTTTTTAATTGTGCATGTGTGCTTTTTGTCCGAGCGACCACAGAGTGAACTGAGCGTGCTCAGGGCTACACTGATTGTTAACCGTCTCGCTAATTAGTGAAATCCTGTCAAAAGCAGAGCAGGACTGCACATGGACGGGGGGATGAGCTATTAGCCAAGCGCCTAGTTCACCCTGAAGCCTTAGCGCTGATGATATCATCAACACTGTCATCACGGCTTACCAAGGGACGAGATGGATAGGCAGAGGGGTTATTTGGCTAACAGCTATTACAATGGAGATGCTGGATGAATAGATGAGGATGTTCCCCTTGTCCTCTTCCTTACCTCTTTGTAACAGCGTTGTGGTACTCGATGAAGGTCCGCCCGTCAAAGGCAATGGCCTCGGTCTCTCCGGCAGACTTCTCGTAGATGGCTGTGAAGGAAGCGGGGCGGGGGGAAGAGGGGGAGGAGAGTTATTCAGAGGATGAGATCACACCAATCAATAACAGAGAGGGTTCAGTTATCAGAGCTGAAGCAAATGGAGTGTGAGCAAATGGGACAGGAGGGAGTGTTGGTGCGTTTGTAGTTTTAATTAACGTGAAAGGGACAGTCGGCCACACGCACAAGGTTAATGGCGAAGGCAGTGACTTGAGTGTGTAAGACAGATCGGGCCGGAGTGAGTGTATGTCTGGCAGGGTGACATCAAGATGATGAAAGGGATGTGCAACTCTCGAAAAGAACATTTCATGAATATTCAATCGACACGTTTCATCATTTTCATAACTGCCGCTTTTGCTTCAAATCAATACATAATAACCCCCTCACATAAAAGAGACATCACTTGTCTTATATCTACATGATTACTACCTGCCTAGACAGAACACAATGGAAACAGGGGTCTTATAAGCAGGAGGAGAAGAAAAAAAGGGAGACGAGAAGTTCACCTTCAATTGAGGCAAGCCAAGAACAAGCTGTTACATTAAGTATCTCTGATTTCAGTCCCACTCATACCGCGCTTTAAAAGCAGCCAAGATGCTGCCACGTATCCTTTTTAGAGCAAAACCAAATAATGCCGGAGGAGGAAATAGAACAATTTGTACAGTTACAATGATTCATTTCAATTTCATACTGCCATTATAACTTGATCTCAACCCAGAAAGTGTCGCTACTGTAGTCGTTGGCTTCAGTGGTGGAAAGTAGCTCCAAAAAGTTGTGTAAAAAGTAAATAAAACAGAATCCTGTAATCTGCTTATCCTTTGTGACATATATTCAATTGAAAGCTGTTCAAAGACAATACAATTGATCTATCCTCCTAAAACCCTAAAACTTAACTTTTTGTTATTTTGAAATCATGCAGTTTTGGTTGACTTTTAGCCACGTGGTAAACAAGCAAAACTGCAGAAAATGTAGGACTTTTTACTTAACCCTCCTGTGGTCCTTTCTGACCCCAAATCATTTTCATCATACCATTAATATAGGTTAACTTTCATTGAATTGCATGATATTTTCAGCATATGTGCCCTGCATCCTTTATAGATAAAATAACTTTCAACTTTCTTTTAACATTTTTATTTTATACATTTTTACGTATATTTGCACTTATTGTCCATTATGCATATAAAAACACATGGACACACTCACAAACACACACACACACACACACACACACACACACACACACACACACACCCACACACACACACACACACACACACACACACACACACACACACACACACACACACACACACACACACACACACACAGGCACACAGAGTCACAGACACACACACACCCTCAGATAAACACACACCCTCAGATAAACACACACAAACAGGTATCATCTTCTCACAAGGACACACTAACACTAACACTAACCTGAACCCTAACCCGACACTTGAAATGAGGCCTAATTTTGTATATTTGACTAAAACTGACCAATAATAATGAAAAAAATTATTAAAATTATACATCACTTTGTTGGTCATGAGTTGCCTTAAAAGGTGAAAAAGAAAAGTTGTTCATATTTTTTTTCTACATGTCCTAAAACCAGTCTTGTGTCATGGGGTCCTTTTTGACCCCTGAGGACCACCATAGTTGGCGGGAGGACGACACAAGGGTTAATAAGAGGATTTGAACACTTCCTCCTTTAGTGACTGGCTTACACGTTGACTTGGAGGATTACATGATGGCAAGAGATACTCACTGTTCTGACAGTGTCCCCCTGAGAAACCGTTGAGGCAAACACACTCATAGTTGTCCAGCGTGGGGTTGCAGCGGCCCCCATTGTGGCAGGGCTCCTGGGAACACGGGTGCTCCTGGAACATGGCGATGTTGCTGGAGCTCAGGGCGTTCTCCTCTCTGAGGATGGGGGTACCCATCAGAATGATCTGGAACAGGGAACACAAGGTTAGAGGGGCACTCACTCCCAGGAGTATTCATATTCTTCACACAAAAGGTCATCTTTCTAGTCATATTTAATACAAGTCAGTTTGTGAAAACCGCTGTTTTATGTCTTCTGAGTCTCTGGAGGAGAGAATAACTCTGATGATGTCGTCAGGGTTATCTCTGTTTAGGCTTGGAGACTACATGTTTACATCATAGAGGGCCTGTGTTGCAAACTCGAGATGTGGAGTCTGAAAAATGTGGTGCAGTGATGGTCGAGTAAAAATGAAATTGTTGCATGGGATCATAGTATCTAAATCTTTTAAAGTTTGATCTATACTAAGGACTAAAAGCCTGCATATCTCAGCTTCTGTGTCTTTGCTTTTGACCCTTCCTGTTTTAATTTGTCTCTTGGAAGTCCCCCAACTTTAAAGAAACTGGAGTACCACTTTAAATACCTTGACACTTTGTTGTTTTCAGTAAAAACAATAAAGTTTAAGGGATACTTCACTGTGAACTGTCTGACTGCGTAGAAGGAATAGTTCCATTCTATATATTTTTTTTTTTTGTGTGTTCAATGTTAAATTTATGTTGTAATCTCGTAATGACCTGGTTGAAAATATGCAAGTAAAAAGTATATTTGATGGTTTATTTTTGTAAAAAAAATCCATAAAAATGCATTGTTAAGTTATAAAAAAAAGGAATTGTTCCATTCTGCTAGCTCACCTGAGCTGTTACAAGTACATGCATGCTTCCTTCTGCAAGGTGATATGGTTTGTGGCAGTAGTTTGGTGAATTAAGTAAAGTTGGTTTCCTACACGAAACTGCTCACAAGTTTTTCAAACGTATGAAGTATGTTATGAAGGCAGACATCTCTTTGGCTGATATAATAACACACATAACAACGCATTTTGATAGACATCTTGTAATTGGTGCACAGAAATATGTGACATCATGTTTTTCCATCTGAGCCATGCCCACTTTAAAGCAAGGAAAAATATGAAATATGTCATCTTAAAATGCTCAAAAAGGTTGCAAACTTTTGCATAAAATTGCAGGTTTATGTCGGTCTTCTTTCTCCAGTTCATTTAAAGTAAGAAGCTGATTGCAAAAAATGATTTCAGGGACTGAAATAGATGGCATTATTTGTATAATACAGAATAAATATTTACTACATATTCCAGTAAGGCTAACATTAAGTGTGTCGGTCTGTAAAAGCTCAATTTGAAAGTCTAGTTTTAAAGATTTTCCTATTCCTACATTTTAAAAACCAAGCTGCCTGCAAGCTAAACAAGTATAATCTCATAAACCACACACAGACCTGTGTTTATGTAATACTCTTCTTGATATCAACTTTACGATTCTTGGCTTCCTTTTAACTCTCTTACATCTGTTTCATTGCTTTTGTTGTCAAATGTATCTGATTTAATTTTCTCTCCTTCGTGAAACACTTGAAGATAATCATTTGTTACAAATGTTGGTTGTTGTCCAAAGAAAAAAACCTCACGTTATAGGGCTTTGTGTTTTCTGCGGAGTGATCATTAAACCTAATTATCACAACATGTCCTGAGAACAAACAACTTTGTACAGTGATTCTGTAAGATTGTTCCTCGAAACATGAACTGTTACCACACAGGTAGAATGTCTCGGAAATTAGGTGTTGGTACGACATGCACAATAAACAGCACATCAAAGTGAGAATACATACTGTCTCCCTCATAATTAACTATTCCCTACAGGCCGAGTAAGACAAATGCCACATTTAGCTTTTGATTTGCTCGGAACTGTCAAGGGAAAGTTTGCAGAGGAGAACTAATGACAAGTTTGCACAAACAGTAACATCCTGCCTTTGTTATACTGGGTTATTTTTGGCACCCGAAGATGAGCTTTTTGCTGGAAAGTAGGAAAGAAAAAAGAAAAAAAAACTGGAAGGCTGTCAGGGAAAGATCTGAGAATAGTGAAAGGGAGGGACTTCAAAATGTGCATTCTATTATTAGTGCATGCTAATCCAAATGAGCAGAGCCACTGCCCGTCACACTGCGAGCTTATAATGGAAAATAACTATTATTGGGGTCTGTAGTGTGACAGCTGGACAGCTAATAACTGCTTCTGAGGCCACAAGGGGCCCTGAGTCATTAAAATAACATATACATTAGTTAAATCCACAAGAAGAGCTAATGAGGAAGAAGAAATAAAAGCTTGTAAACATTTACCTTTTGGATTGTTCCCTTGAAGCCCTCGGTGAGCGCGGCCACTCTTGCTAGTCGGCTGTAATCGGGAGCTCCGCCGACAAAAAGAGACTCTTTCAGGTTAAGATCTACGTGCAGGTTCTAATGAGAAATGACACAGAGACGTATGGTGAGCTGGAGAAGTGTAAACATGAAAAAAGAAGCTCCACATATATCTTTTAAAAACGCTCAATTTAATATTTTCCATACCCCCATCTCCAATTCCTCTCAGGGGTTTTCTATTCAGGACGTTATGGTTTATGCTTTTACTTTGGATTTATGTGTTTGTGTCCAGGGAGCATGAAATAAGTTGTATCCTTTTAGTCGGGATATAAAGAGTGAGATTAATAAACCACATTTGCAGACACGTCACAGTCATATAGATTGTCCCATTAAAAAAAAGAGCTTTCCGTATTGTAACCGGCAGACGCTTTAACAGCACTTCCTCGCCTTCTTTCCACATCAATACACTTGATACATTACAACATAATTGATTTCTATGTCTCTCAGAGAGAGTGGTCAATTATCCTCTATCTGAGAGACATAAAAAAAAAACTACAAAGGGAAATCAGGAGCAGGCTGGACTTGAGATATGAATGTTTCTTAACAGACATCTCTAATGAATGGCTGATCATAAGCACCGACCTTTCAAACAGTTAAGTGTGGAGACACATTAATTGCAATTCATTTGCGCGGCAGACGGCTATGAAATTCGATTCTTTCCACCAAACCTTTGGGACAATTGCTTTGCATTAGCAAGGTGCCGCTTTTCTCTTTTTTTTGCATGGAAGAGCCGGCCCACTTCAGAAGGAAGGAATTAATGATCTTTATTTTATGTAGAGCAGTAATTGCCAGAGGGGTAAAGTGGAGTTAATTGCTGGAAAAATGATGGAAGGGGCCAAATAAACAGGCTTTGTGAAGGCAAGCTGGCATCGGCTCTGCTTTTATTTAGGATGGGATTTGGAGTGCAGGAGGCAGTGGCGGTGTTTGGCTGGAGCCCGGGGCTGTGTCACTGCACCTTGAGTTGCTTCCAACAAAGACAGGGCGGGGACCTTGGCCAAAGCTGCTGGACCACGATGTGGATGGTGCCTCTCGGCTAGGGACAAAAGTTGTCACCGATTGCATGGAAGAGAGTTGGCTACCTCGGGCTCTTTATGTCGACTTTATTACTCTGCAACACCCACTTACTCTGCAGGTAGAGGTTGCAGGTGCATATTGAACCTCTTCACCTGGACTTCTTGATCTTGTTTGAGATGTTGCACCTTTGTAATGTGATTACCCTTGAACCTGAGCACACACTAGCTATGTACAAACACTAGAACCTGACCAATATTGGCCCATCAATGACTTACCATTATCTATGAATATGCATGTATACGTTTTCTGATTCGGCCCAAAGATTTTTATTTATTTATTTTTTCTCTTTTTTTTGTCTTAAGTTAAATTGTCAGCAATAGACTGAACATACAGCACATTTAAGCTATTTATTTCATTTTTTATTTATTCTTTCATTAAATGGTCATGCATTGACATACTGAGCATATAGCACTTTTAAAAAAATATATTATTTTTATTTATTTTTTAATGGCCATGAAATGACTGATACTGAACATATATCACTTTTGAGCTATTTACTACATTTGTTTTTATTTTTTATGTTATATATTTAAATGGTCATGCATTGACATACTGAGCATACAGCATTCTTTTTAGCAATTTATTATTTATTTTTTAATGGCCATGAAATGACTGATACTGAAGATATAGCACTTTTCAACTATTTTTTAATTTATTCTTTATTTAAATGGTCATTTAAGCTCTTTTATTTTGTATTCATCCTTGCTTTTGTCAGTGTTCATTTATATAATGGGTTAACGATGTAATACATAGGATGTATAATGTATCATAATGTTAAATTAAAAGGTATTTGTTGAAGAAAGCACCTGTTGAGTACCTCTGCATAGTCATATTGCTGCGCAAACCACCAAAGTTCTATTTTCATTCCAGCTGAAAAGTACATCAGCCACCACATCAGTGAACTTTTCCCCTCTTAAAATCTGTATTGGTTTCAAAAATCCAAATCATTTCAGTCGGGCTCTAAAAGTTACTTTGCAATGACTCTAAAGTGGATTTCATGCAATGAAATGGAGCATCATGTTCTGTTTTGTCTCACGCAGGTAATCGTCTGCACCTGGTGATGGAGGACAGCTGCTTTCCATGAAGTGGTTCTTGCTCGGTGATGCTCAGTGAGTGAGTGAGTGAGTGAGTGAAAGAGTGAGCGACTTTATGATATTATGGAGGTTTGTTCCTGTTTGCAGAAGGAGCGAGAGCAGATGACAAAAGAACAGCTCGGCTTGGCTTGGCACCTCACCGTCTCCTACGGTATATTTCCTCCCCTTCGCTCGCCTCCCCTGTCTTTGCTCTCACTTTTCGACAGCCACGCGGCACTGGCGTGATATCCCCGCCTACGCCCGACTAATGAAGACGTTTCTTTGTTGCTAAAAACAATGGCCGTCACGAAGATGACTGTCTTCTTTCCTTCTTCCCTCCCACCTTCTCACCCCCTCCCACCCCCACAGCAGATGGACCGAGGTGAAAGCCAAACCGCGTTCTTTAAGAGCATCTCTCCTTCAGTGCTGTTTCTGTGTGTGTGTGTGTGTGTTTATGTGCTTATGAAATGGCAAAGTTTTCTCCAGAACTGGCACCTTGAAAGCTGCCCACAGCTCTGCAGAAGTACCTTTTTTATTTTCTCTGCTGTTGTTGCATGGAGAGATGGGGGTGAGAGGACATAGTGAAGGACTCAAATGAAACATGGGCTAAGGTGTTACTTGGTGGGACTTGTCTCATTACCTTGCGTGATTTCTTATTTCCAGACAGCACATCATAGAGAAGAGAAAGAAAATAGGGAGGAAGAGAGTTATTAGGGGAAGACTAGTAGGTGTCTGTGCACAGAGAGGCATGCGGAGCTACAGCTAGCAAGTGCAAAACCCCACAAAGCAGACACACAGTCAGTATACAGTAAACTCTCACACAGACACACTGGGAACATCCTTAACAGCCTCACACACAGCAGCAGTGCAGAGTCCTGCATGGGTCGGATTTTCAAGATCTGACCAGTTATTTCCATGACCTGACCTATCAACGTGAGATTCAACATTTGCTGTTTAAATCATTTCTTTACGCAGCAAGTTTAAAGTGATAACCTTAGGCCGCTTCAACAATTTATAACAAAATAAGAGGGAGTTAGGGAGGAATGAGTCCTAAAACTTAGTTTTTTTCAAATGGGCTTTTGATTAGATGCCTGAAATAAGGTCTGACGTTAACAAAAGCTTTTCTCCTTTTATTCTAAGACATAAAATATGTCAGTATATACCCTCATGAATTTTGAAGCTTTAATGTGCCTTCAAAAGGGCAGTAAATGAGACTAAAGAGGTTGTCATGGACATAACCAACTTCATGAGCTTAGTGGTGAAGTCATGGAACCATTGGTGTAGTTCAATAACAGCTTAACAACAGCTTTTTACTTGCCATTGCATTAACCCTAACAAAATAATACAAAATACAAAAATATTATGATATATATTAAGATTTTTTAGCCCACTTACAGCCACTGTATCAATAAAATGCAGTCAAGGTGAAGCGGTCCGTTACATTGAATTATCATTTTGATTGTGATAATCTGATCTGACCCACAAGACCAGAAATGCTTAACACATTAAAACATTAAATTAAATTATTATTATTTTATCTAACCTGTTTTATTTTGTTTGTTTGCTGCTGTTTAACATTATTATTCATGATTGTTTTTTCTTTTAATATAGTTATTTATTTTTATTGTTTTCTTTTTATTTATTTACGTTTGTTTGTTTCGTTAAAAAAATATTTTTTTGTAAACAGTTGCACTGCAGAAATGAAAATGGCAAATAAAAAAAATAAAGTATTAGAATAGTATATATATATAAAAATATAAAATAATTATATATATGTATATATATATATATATATATATATAATTAGCATAATTTTATTCTTAGTTTAATATATTTATTGTGATCACCCGTGATATAACCAATGTGCTTTTTTTTAACCTAGAATCAAACCCAGAATTGAAATTAAGCACAAAAAACACCTGCGAATCGCCCTTTTTTGCGGGTCACCCTGCGAGTATCTGCGGGTACCCGACCCAGTCCAGGACTCTGCTGCAGTGTAGCACAGACAAGTGAGATTAATACAAACACAACACAACATGTGAACCACTTTTTTGCACATTCACCATCACATTATATACCACAACCACATACAACCACAAAAGCTGTGCAAGTGTGAGTTTACACTTAAAGAGAGTGAATACAAATAAGACAGCAAGTCTAAGAAGGCCGTGCATGGAGCAGATGGTGCCATTAAGAAAAGATGAAAAGAAAAAAACTTCATGGATGAGAGACTGTGAGCGGTGCCACTTCACCCAGACTCATTTAAAGACTGAGAGGGGGAAGAAGATTTTCATTTCTTCTATCCGTACCTATGTGCCTTTAAAGGAATGTGCTTCATCACGCTGACAGGCCGAGCTGTCTTTGATATGATGAACACTCCTGGCATGCAATATGTATCCATACATGTGCCTGCGTGTGACCACCTTTGATATGATATTGGCTTCTCTAAGCAAAGAGACTATAACTCCCTCCTAGTTCTTAAAGCAGCAGGAGAGAATTAGCTGAGAGCCACACTAGATGGGGTCTCTGCATTGAGCTCCATAACTAGTCTCAGCTCATCCCTTGCGTCCCCCCTCCCACCCATCTTCGCTTTCCCCTTGCTCTCCTCTTTTTAATAAGATTTTCTGCCTCTGTTGCTGGAGTAAAACACAATTACCATACGGACGATGGGAGGCAGTGGGGGGAAGGACGGAGCAGCGAGCGAGAGAGGAAAAAAGACGGAGGAGAGCGTCTTAGAGGAAGATGATGGAGTTGACAGAGTGCATGTTCATAATCACAAATTACACTGTTTAATATAATTGGATGACTTACAGGCTTATCAAACTATTAGATCGCCTTCATTTGGAAGCATGTACCTGCTTTATTGGTCTAGACGCGGGGCTGAGGAGTTTCATTACGCTCTTCTCGCTGCTGCTACTGTATCTCCTTTATCTGCCTCTATCTCCCCAGACACCAACTCAAAGGCTGAATTTATAAAAATTGACTGTATACCAGCAGTAAAAGCTGCTTTGGCTTTTTGTATGCAACACCAAGTTTTATCTCCAGTGCGTCAGCCAGCTGAAAGGCAGAGAGATGCCTTTTTTTTTAAGAAGTGGAATTACAGGACTTCCAAAATTAAGACAGCTTGTCAAACTGGCCCTCTACATCTGGAGCTCTCCCTCTTACCTTGACGGATGTCGGGGGGGATAGCGGCATATTTTCAGAAAATCAAACGGGCAGAACCGCATGGTGTGAAGCGGTGTGGAAAACCTTAGCAAAGGGGGCAAAGTTTTGCTGATTCATCTGGGCTTGAAGCGGCAAGCTGAACCGCCTCTGAATAAGGGCAGGAAAAAAGGCACACTAAAGCCTGAGGTTGTGGCGATGATATGATAAGAGCACGCAGATGATACAACAAATACAGAATATACACGGTACAAGCAAGGCTAAGCAGAGGCCCCATCGCACCGAGATCACCATTAGCAGGAGGTTGTTAGGTTTCGCTTTCTTACCGGTGCCTCTCCTCGGACCGGGTCCTTTTTGTTCACCATGATCTCTCCTTTGCGGTTGGAGCGCTCCAGATTGATGGTGTTCCACACGTTCAGCTGGATTGGTTCCTTGCTCCTGAATTACACAAACACACACACACACACACACACACACACACACACACACACACACACACACACAGGTGAGTCATCTATAAGAAACATGCATAGGGCTGGGCGATATGGCAAAAAAAAGATCAGAATATATTTTTTCATATCGTTCGATCTCGGTTATTATTATGATTTTTTCTATAGTTTTGATACTGCCAGTTTTCTGACACTATTGAATGCACCATACTTGTGTGTGAATTGCCGTGCTGTGAATGTTAGTTTTCTCTCGATACAGCGGCGGATAGATCATAACCTTTGTTCTTTCCCAACATTCACCTGTACCTCCCTGGTTTATTGCTCCAAGTCATGGCAGACATCTATTTCGCTGCCTTCAGCTCCATGTTTAGCGCCACTTTCTGTCATTCTGTTTCCTTCTCCAGCAACTTACAAACAGTAGTGCAGCAGTAAAAGGGCGACTCTGATTGGCTGTTGTCACACACATTTCTGAAATATTTGATTGAGTGTGATCGACCTGTAATTCATCAGGATCACTAATCGCCATCATATAATTGCACAGGTTTTAGGCACTTCCACATTGGCTTCACTTTTAAGGCCTGGTAGCAAAATTAGACTCTATTTATATACAGTTTATATTTTTAAATCAGTTTCATATTTCTATTATTTATTTTTCTCCTTAGCTGTGTAAGTTAAACCCTCGTAGCCATTTATACTCAATGAAATACTTGGAAATTCCTAATTTCAAGCCGAGAGTGTTATTGGAGGATATTACAAGACTCTATGATTATTATTATATTATTATTATACTGATTGGTTTGATGCCATGGTGTCACTGTCTGTGACATAGCCTGATCTTTGCTGATTGCCTGCTAGAAATCCATGTGGTTCCAGACCTCCCAGAGAGGCACGGGGACCCCATTTTTGATATCTGCTGAAGTTACCAAATATAGTTCTTCGCCTGATAAAGTGTTAAGACTCTTAGAAGATCTAACCTGATGGTAGCGGGTCCCTTCCCCAGGTCGTAGCGGAACTCCAGGATGCCATTATTGAGGGACAGAGAGATGAAGTCTCCTTTTCCGTCCGATTTCTGTCCGTTGTAGAAGATCAAACCGTTGGAGTCATTGGCCATGAGCATCACGGTCATACTGACCTTTTGACTACAGAAACAACACAAGCAGGGGTCAGAGAGTCAGAGATACACTGCTATACACTACTCCACACACATACTACTACATGTACATACCAATGCTGAAACAGATGATGCTTGTTTTCTTGTTTTGGTGCACTGCTACTCTATATGTAAATTAAACAGAGATTCTGTATATTCTACATGCTTGGGCCTGGATAACGTGTTGTTTGTGTGAGCCTCATTGTCATTTCAGTTGAGGCTTAAAGAAGGCAGCTCTGCCTCAGGCACAGAACAAGCTTAGCCTATGAAAAGTACATGATATCCCCGTGTTCACATACAAGTATTCACTGTCCGTTTCATGCACAGAGGTGGGACTTACCGCAGATCATGTCCATAGAGATGGAGCCCCTTCAGCTCCAGGTAAGAGTCTCCGTTGAAAAGCGGCATGTAAGTCCCTCTCCTCTCAGCCACTGGAAAAACAAAGAGACTTTATTCATCCTCAGGTCCCGTTTTTGTTACTAACAGAATTGAAATTCAGGGATAGTCAGTACATCTTTCAGGGACCTGTCAGCATTATGGAAAGAGATGGATTTGTGTTTTCATAGCCGTTGGGATTAAGACTTTCTCTTGACAGAAATTCAAACAAAAAAATTCAAAAACCCTTATGTCAGACTGATTACACAGCCCGCCACAGTATAACAAAGAACCTTTGGAGACATGTAGACTTTAACACCACAGCCGGGACCCATGAAATAATGCAGCCATTGTATTTTGGCAGGCCTTTTTACAAATTCATGTCTTTGCGATGGGTCTACGTCTGGTTGTCCCATTTTTGGCTGTCTGGAGTGATTAGGACAGGCACTGTGCCATCCCTCTAACAAGTGGTTTGACATTAGAAATCACTCAAGTGTCACCCGGGGGTATGTGTTTATGGTGTTGTTTGCAAAAAACTACCATCATTCAGAGAGACATAAACACACACACTGACACACATACCTATGTAGCCGGCAAGAAAGCTTTTATTTGTAATTGGCTGGGATTAGCTGAGTGGAGTCAGTATGGGGAAGGCAGACGGAGATGAGAAAGCTAATTAGCTATTGTGCAGAAGACTGCTAATGATGATGGCACGCACCATGGATGAGTGGGAAAAATAGTCCTGCATACGCAACGAGGACTCACGCACTAAACTGAACTCTATTAGAGAAGGAGCTGCTATAGAGAAGTGTGGTTTTCTCTTCTTCGCCCTGTGTTCCAAATGAAAGAACCGCGATCAATAAGTCACCACAGGTCGAGGCATTGAATGAATTGAGAGACCAGGAAAACCCTCGTGACGTATGGGGAGCAGAGCTTGACGGGCGAGAATAGTTGATCACGGTTATCTTTTGCTAGCAGAGATAAATGCCCGCTAAAGCAACACTGAGGGAGCTGTTACATCGAGCACTGAGGTTGACGGTGAGCTCGGAGGTAATTTTGTTTATATTTGAGTAATGCTCCCTAATTAGTGTTTGCCATAAAACCCATCAAAACAATATAAAACTAGGAAAGGCAATAACAAAGCACATTTTGCCGGTTAAAAAACTTTGCAACTGCAATCTAAAGCTCCTGGACCCGCTGCCAATCAATCCATTGCTTGCAGTGAGAATCAGAGATGCACAACGACCCTCACACACATTAAGTGGTCCCTGGCTTCATGTAGCAAAGGAGCTAAATGTATGAAAAACATTGTTGAATTTAAACACCACCCTGCAGTCAGTTTTTCAAGGGCCGTCTGAGTCCAAGTGATCCTGCTTTCATCACTAAATTGTAATGATTTACACTATCACAGGGTAAAAAGCACCAAGGAAAGTAGGCCATTCAATACTATTGGAACACCCTTGAGAAAAGTCCTTGATAGTGAATATTATAGCAGCGGGTTGCACTGACGAACCCTGGCAGAATTGAAATGGAAACCATAGCTCAACTGAACGTGCGCACACACTGGGTTACACACACTTAATATTACGACTAATTCACCTTCAGGCTTGTGATGAGTGTGCTCTGAGCTACCTGTCTTTTCAACTGTTCTCTGTGCAGCCCTCAGAGGGTGCGTCCGCCTGACTGCCGCCTTATCTGTGAGCTCCTGTCTGGGGCTGACACTCTGGCTGACTGACGCTCCCATTAATCACCGCGGGCAGGGCGGACTGATGCGATTAGTCATCTCATTGATTCCAGTAGAAAAAAAAATAGCCTTTTGGAATAGGAGACGCTCTCGCTCACACAGCATTGATTTTGGTTCACCTCAATTTATTTTAATCACCTGCTAACTGGGACTCGGGGCTTGGAAGGAGGCTATTCCCAACTGTTTTTTTTTAATTCATAGGGGTTCAAGGGTGCTCTTTCGTAAGCAATGTACATAACACATTCCCTTTTATTCACAGTTATAAAAGTCAACTTCTGTACATATTGAGGACAACATCTACAAAGCCAGGGAGGGAAAAAGCATGTTGTAGACTTCAGGATGCGACACCGCCAAAAATGCTAATGATGAACTTCAAAAGCACCCGAACCGTGCTCTGGTCTTTTCCCCAACCGCGGCCTGGTTCTGCCATGTGGAGCTAAGCAGCAACAAACACGTTTGAACACAACACCTGTGGGCGGATAGGCAGGGGGGGAAGAGGAAGAGGAGGAAGACTGCGGCTTCGCTGCCGCTTATCCACTAACAAGCGTAGCCGAGTCGATGCGGTGAACGGCCCGACGGGGCCAATCATCTACCTCAGTTCTGCTACACCACCAACCCTCCCATCCCCTCCCAGCCGGAAGGCTCAAACCTTCTTTCAGCGTTTGATCTCCCTTTTCTATTCAGGTTGGATGAAAATGTCACAGAGCGGAAAGAGAAAGAGAAAAAAAAGGAGGCAAAATTGAGGGGGATGCTGCTCAGCTAACGGCGGACCAAAACACTGATGCTCCTATTATTTAGAATTTTGATTTTTTTTGGGCAACTAGGAAAATGCTTGAAATTTGGGGTATTGCTGAGTAACACCAGTCTTGTTTTTGTTTCAGTGAGTCAGTCGTACATCTTTTCTGGCATTTTATTGCCTTTCAAAAAGAGGTTCCAAAGATGTGCAATGCATTAAAGCTGTTCTTTATACCAGATTTTTCTCTCTGATACTGGGCGATGTTACAGACACAGACAGTTTCATTATTAATCTGATTATTTTGTTAGATAAGATCTATTTTTTAAAGCTTCTGCTGTTGTAACTACGCCATGCACGATTAGGTGTAATTTCCATGATGTAATGTAATAAAAAAATATAATAAAAACATTGGAAAGATGGAAAAAGTTCATTGACGTTGAATGCTGGTAAGAAGATGGCAATTGAATAAAAAGTACATTAAATGTAGAACTTCAAAGGACTTCCTTTTGTCATAAGCTTGAGAGATAGTCAATGTTTTTTCTTCACAAGAATAAAAAGAATATTATATGAAGCCGATTAATTTTGTCTCTTTTCTTCCAATATTTGTTGTTTATTTCGGTTTTTGGGTCTGCTGATGTATGTTGTGCTTGTCTTTGTCAGGATGCATTGCTTTGATTTTATGTTTTGGCATGTTTTGGAGTGTGTTTGGTGTTGTCTTTTGGGTTCATTATCTTCCTTTTGGTAATTCAGAAGAAATCAAATATTCTCTGAGATTATAAAGTCATACATTTGTAAGAGAATAACTCAGAAGTTCTCTGAGATAAAAGTGATACATTCATGAAAAAAAGTCACAAATGTAATAGAAAAAAACTTGAATATTTTCTGAAATTTACAAGAAAAATAAAATCTAAAACATAGATGCTGCTGTTTGCTGTGTATTATGCCTGCAGTGGATAACCTAATTAAATTACAATTGGATTTAGCAATAAGGACACACTGATTTCAGCCGTGGTGGTGCACTGGTGCTCCTAGATAAGCAGTGGGACAGTTTAGTCTGATTACCTTTCTCACAGTGTCTCCCTTCTCGTCCCATGGGACACTCGCATTTGTAGCCTCCCTCGGGCTGCGCCTGGCACTGGGACGATGCGTGGCACCTGTTGGGCTCGCATGGGTCATGGACATCAGCACAAGTTGGACCTAAACACACACAGACACACACACAAATCCTCCATGAGAAAACCACCAACATGTTCCAACCATTTTCTCTTTTATTCCATTTGAGAGGAGGGGGAGACAAAAAGTGGGGTTTGAGGATTTCCTCTGTAATAGAGGTCATTTTCTAATAGGATTTGGAAATATTACACGTCCAGATTAAACAGTGGAGAGCCTCCCCGCCATGCGGCCATGTTTCCGGGCCAACACTGACTGTGGGAAAGGCTCAGGAGCGTCTGGTGGATGATGGTTTTGCCCTCTGCCACAGCCCGTCTGAATTCACCCGTCATTACTTTAGCAGTCAGAGCCTGTGGTGAGGAGAGCGCTTTAATGAACCCCATCCCCGCTGAGCTCACAGGGCTCCCCCGTTTTCCCTCACTCACTCTTTTGGAAGCTAGCTTTTATCCTCCACTCTCACTTCCCTACCACAGTTCTTTTTTCATCTCTCTTCCTTCTCCACCATCGTTTTACTTTAATACTCTCTCACCTCCCTCAGTCATTCCACTGTCCTGACATGTCCTCCCTCTAACTACAACCCCTCTCCACCCATTTATTCTCTCTTCTGGCTTTCTCTGATCCGTCCCTCCCTTTGAGATCTGCAGTCTTGTCCTCCTTCTAAAAGTGACATGATGACAAAATGAACTTGAGTCTACAGGCACTGGTCCAATTCTCATTATCACCATTCATATTACACCATGTTGCCAAAACATCTTTGATCACAGTAATGCTTCTTCAGAGTGGAGGGTTATCTTTACTTCTACTCAGGCGTCTCAATAAAACCAAAACATAAAAGCACCTCTTATATGAAAGGCAATAATAATGTAATGTGATACTTTATTGATCCACATTTTAAATTCAAGGAAAATGGCTCTTGGCTGAGAGGTTGTTTCCCTAATCCCAAAGCTGCCCCCATGTGAGTTTAAAATACTTTACTATTCAGGCATAAAAGTTAACTCTGACAATTATTTTGGTTCTGGTGTGAAACTTTCTGCAGTAGGCTGCCGTACAACCAGCAAGGGGCACGCTTGGCTAGGCCCTGATGGTGTCTGCTCTTAGCTATATCTCTCTGAGTTGCTTGTTAGTTGGCATCTGCTGGAGGGATTAAAAAAAAAGGAGGAGGAAGGGATGTGGAAGCAAAGATAGGCCAAAGGCCAATCACTGAGCATTTGGTGGAAGTTTTCATGTTTTCTGTACTGTGTCAATGTTTAATCTCTCATTTCTGTGTCGGACACACAGATTTGATGGGGTTGGTGTTTACAAAATGACTTCCAGCGCTCCTGCTGGGGGCACGAGTTACACTGTCAAATTAGGCTGTCAAGCTTACTTAGGATTTGTGAGTAAGTCATGACCACAGTGAATCCCAAGAAGAGAAGGCAAAGCAGAGATATAAACATAATTTCAACAAAGTGTTAGACATTTCACATATGAATTGACATATTTTCTACTTATTTCCCTGCACTTTTCCTTGAATAAACCTCTGAGAGTTTTCGTAACCGTCCAGAAATCCCAGTATGACCATTACAAACACTGCTGGAACACTGAAGCTTCCTTTTCTTGGCATCTTACCCCAGAATCCTTTGCTGCACTTGCAATGGAACATCTCTGCCTCCTTGACCTGGCACGCGGCGCCGTTCTTGCAGGGATTTGGCTGGCACGGGTTGTTGCCACATTCGCCCACGCCGCTGCCGTACAGACTGTCACCGCCGTTCTCCTGCAGGTTGAGCACCCGGTTGTTGACATCCAGCAGGCGGATGCAGCCCACCAGACCTGTGGCCACCCCGGTCCTTTCTCTCACACTGAAGAACGAAAGGAGAAAGGGATAGAATTGAATGCATTTTAATGGCTTTGTATTTGTACTTATTTCACTACCAAACCTCACTTAATACCAATGAGCTTAGGTAGAAAGAAGATGCTGCTACAAGACTCTCAAGTACAGTCCTGTAAGACCAATGGATGACCCAAACTTCATCCCAGGGGCATATTTTTTGTATCAATTATTGCACTTCAAAGACAATAAACCAGGGTTCATTAAGGGTCTACATATTTTTATACTGGCCTTGGAAATAAGACATACCTTAGATAAGGGTGGACAAAGTAGTTTAAAGTACTAGACTCAAAAATAAAAGCTGTGTACTAAAAGGTTTAATCTAAGAGAGGCCACAGTTAATGGATTTTCCGTCTGGTTTTCTTCCTGCCCTGAATCTTATCACAACAATGTGTAACTGCAGAAAGAAGGTCTTACTCCTGCTTCATGTCTTCAAGCACTCCTCCAATGAACAGGTTGGTGTCGAGGTTGAGGCCGTCTGTGCCGCGTGGACTCTCGCCCTCGATGTGCGGCTCGTTGTCCACGCTGAGCATGGCGTTACGCCGGTTGCGAGTCACCACCAACTGATGCCAGCGGCCCTGATTGACTTGTACTTTGCTGACTACTGTGCCAGTGCCTGAACCTGTGTTGAACCTGAGAAGAGGAGATACAAAGTTCATTCAGTCAAAGTTATTCATCAATCACATCATACCTCCATCGCACTTCACGTCAGTTTACAGCACTCGGGGAGGTTATTTTCCACACAATATGTTTGTTCTTTACAGCGCAGTGCCTAATGACTAGAAGAAAGCTAGTCAACAAGACAGAGAGTGATGAAAGAGAGAGAAGGTACAGGACTTCCCATTTGGGATTCCAAACTATGTGACTGGAATGAGGCAGTTACTCACTTAAAAAATATCTTCACGCCCTCTTTTTAATTAAACCTTTTATCTAATGAGGTTTTGTTGAGAAAAAGGCCATATCGTCACAAAAAAAGCTGTCGTGTATGTGCACCCACACATATGGTAGTATTAGCACAACCTGAGAGCAATTATCTGCCACAAATAATTAGTTCTTCTCCCCACGTCTTGGATTTGCAGAGCTGTGGGTGGTAATCTCACAGCTGTATTTCTGGATTTGAGGCAGAGCTCCATTTGAAAGTAGAAGTGACTAATGATCTCCTTTAGTTTGCTATTGATTTCGCTCTGAATAGAGAAATCTAACCTGGCCAGGTTGGTAGGAACTGAAAGGGCTTTGAGAGGTCAGGGTGAAACACAAGACCCAAAAGATAAAGTAAGCGGATTGTGTGTGAAATAATAGGTCCAGAACAGACGCGGTGCAGAATCTCTAATTAGTCCATTCAAGTCTCTTCTAAAGATGCTGCCTTCCTCGGATGATTTTTTATGCATACAATTCCACTGTGGGGAAGAGATGAATACTCAGTGTTTCTGCAGGTTTCTGGCAGGAAAATGGTCCAATTTAAACAGACTAGATGAGACTTTTGGTTAGTGTCAGCCTTCTCCCAGGCTTAACAAACACATATTGTTTCAAATCCTGTTATATTTAGATCCATAAGGGGCATTACACCGATTTCACATGTCACAGTTAATTTACCATTCACAAGGAGTGATACTCAGCCTGGCTTTGAGCCTACAAATCCTAAACTCAGGGCATGGAGACTGAGTGATGTGGGTGTTTACCAGGCAGGCATGGTGTAACAACATACACTATAGAGGTATGTTGTTATGTAATTTGGGAGGCATGCCAGCTAATGTTTTTTGTGCTGGATCTATACAACCTAAAGAATTCCTCACAGAAAATCTCAGTTGATAAATATCTCTTACAGGGTATATCGTTGTGTCTCTCCACCAACCATAGCCTGAATTCAGGTTCAAATCTGTATTTTTTTTTTTAGCAAACATGAGATTCTTAAAAGTCCAGACTTGCACAGTGTTACTATTTTTCTCTGTACTATATGTCACTGATTTCCAACCATGGGTACTTGTCGGTACTTGTACACAAGGGGGTTCTTCTGTAGTTGCCAATGGGTACATGAGCAATTTTGGGAGAATCTCAACTGATTTGAAAATGTACTGTATACAAATACAAAGCAGACAAAGAAGAGTGTGTGAAGACTTTAAGCAAGTGAGCAGAGAAATTGAAACACCTAAAAGTATTGACTTAATGGTTGACATAGTAAGAAGCAATTAATAAATGGTGTAAATGGCTAAAAGTATTTGACAAATGGTTTAATCATAGCTTAATGGCTGTAATTAGTGCAATGCCAACATGTATGAGCTAAAAGTAATAGCTAAATGTCTGAAATGACTAAAAGTAAAGGCTAAATATTTGAAATAGCTAAAAGCAATCGTGAAAATGTCCAAACTAGCCAAAAGTAACCTAAATGTCCAAACTAGCTTAAAGTAATGGCTACCGGTAAGTGTCAGAAAACAACAAAAAGTAAAGGGTAAATGTCTGAAATTACTAAAAGTAATGGATACATGTTTGAAATAGCTTTTAGCAATAGCTAAATGACCAAACTAGCTAAAATTAGAGGCTAAATGTTAAATGTGAGTTAATGTGAGTAAAAAGTAATGTCTAAATGTCCAAACTAGCTAAAAGTAATGGCTAAATGTCCAAACTAGCTAAAATTAAAGGCTAAATGTTAAATGTGAGTTAAAAGTAAAGGCTAAATGTTTGAAATAACTTAAAGTTATGGCTAAATATAGGAAACAACAAACAGTAAAGGCTAAATGTCCAAAATGACAAGAAGTAATGGCGAAATGTTTGAAATAGCTAACAGTGTGAAATAGCTTAAAGTAATGGCTAAATGTCTGAAATAACTTTAAATTATGGCTAAATATCAGAGATAGCATTGCAATAATATTCACTTCCATATTATTTATTGTAAATATCCAGTTCAAATTCAAATGACCACGTTTGAAACGGGTAGACGGGGTAGTGAGTTCATCTGAAAGGGTTGTAGGGAAACGTTGGGAACCTGCTCATATGTTACTTCTATCCTGATGTACAGCATGTTCAGTCTGATGCATCTACAAGCTATTTCTGGTCGCATTTCTATCAGTAATTGCATCCATCTGTAAATAAACTCTGTAGATATATGTGAATAAAAAGGACATTCGGAGCTCCTGCACATAGCCCACATATGTTCCCACCATCTGTAAATGTGATCATGCGTACAGTCTATTTGCAAGTTTGAACACATTTCTGAAAGCATGCCTTCATAGCCTTAGCCTACAAATCTGTCAAGAAGCTTCTGTGTCTTTTATTTATTTTTAACATTTCCTGGCGGTGGTGTTTTCAAACATGTTTACTTGCTGTAATTATTTGCCTCATTATCTTCAGCACTCTCTATTTGCTTTATTCTTATCTACATCCTCTCTCAGCTGCCTCTGCAATGACCCTATTTCCCCACGGGGATCATTTAAGTTTAATCAAATCTAATCGAGCAAAAGCTAGCAGAAATAACAGCTGACAAGGGTTGCCGCCCCTTTTAACTCCCACAACGCTCACCTGAGCTCCACCTTGCCGTTAACCAGAGCCAGGGAGATGAAGTCCTTCTTGCCCTCCTGGCCGTTGTAGAGCAGGAGGCCGGTCATCTCGGACGCTCTGAACTCCATAGCGATGCGGACCGTGTGGTAGGCACTCATGGTTTGGAACGCCAGGTACGATTGGCCTCCGAATGACGGGATGAAGTACCTGATTACTGTAAAGGAATGCAGACAACAAACCAATCCTGTCATTATTACATGATTTGCTTTATGGTGGCGTAATAGGCGTTTAATATGCATAATTAAGTGTGAGCGGAGGTGGTGTGTCACTGGCTCTTGATGACAGAAAAAATAAGCCGTTCTGTCAGTTTATTTTAGGAGTGATGTTTTTTCCGAAATGCTTGACGAGTTTATCAAAAGGATAAGGTCGAGAAAGAGGAGGAGCTGAGTTTTTCACGCACCCTCAAGTCACACAGCACTCATGCACACACACACGCACAGGAATCCTTTGTTTTTCTGCCACTCGACAATTATGATTATTATCATCCATTTTCTCCCCCGGGCTCCTTTTCTCTACGTCCATCTGTCTTTCTGTCCGTCTCTCTGAGGAGAATGGCAGCTGATGAGCTCCCTCTTTTCTAATGACTTGATTGATCTGGGGGAGGCTGGCGAGCAGTATATGTGTATGTGTGTGTGTTTGTGTGTGTGTGTGTGTGTGTGACTTCATTTAGCCACTCTAACTCAAAGACACACACTGATTCTCACCAGCTAATCCCCATCAAAGCAATTACTGTCAATTATCTTAAGATGCAGCTGCGTGAGGTTGCTTCTCATCCCCAAAAATCCCAAAGTAGGGTAAGAGGGAAGAAACAAAAGAGTTGTGCTTCTCAAGAAGTTCTCCTTGATTTATGATTTTCTCTGCGGCGCTGATTGGATTCTGTGTTGCCTTTGGTGAACGGCTCAGCGGTTGTACACTTCTGAGGTGTGGAACCTGTCTGAATCACTTGAGATGAGTTTGAAGCGCAGCCAGCGAGGAGAGATGCATCGTCTGACTCAATCATACCTAAACTCTTGTTCGGAGTTTTAAAAAAATCAAATATAAAACTGACACTCCTGTCCAAAGCTCTGATTGCTGTTGTCTTGTTGAGCATGATATGACCCAATCAATCCACATCTGTGACCATATAACAGTGCATTTACATACTCAAGCACTAAATGAAAATCATTACTCACACTGCTACTTAAAGTGTCACTTTGCAGCCACTTTGTGAAGCTACAATTAGACAAAACTACTGCTTAGCGGAAGCAATATGCCTTTTTTCCTTTACAATAAAAGTGTCATTAACTAAAACATTCCTTTAATATTCTATTTTTTTTATCGTAATGGTGTGTTTCTGCTACTTTATAAATATATTAAAGCACTTCAGGATGTGGTTCGCTGTGATTATGAAACAGCTAAAAGGCATGATTGGCACAATGGGAAGTGAAGTGTTTAAAAACCCTCTTATTGCTGCAAAATCACGGTAAACGTCAGCCTTTAGTGGTTTCTTTGTAATTGCTAATTGCAATAGTACAAAATTATAAGGACAGTGTGTTCCTCAGCTCATTTTCTTAGAGGAGTTTGAAATAAGCTCAGACTTTGAAACTTTTGAAACTTATAACAAATACGACGGCATTAAGAACTAGAATTACCATGTCACAGTTACAGTTTCTCTCCATGTCTCTCCAGACTCGTATGCAGCCATTCTAAAACATGGATGCTTCACACATATTGTTAACCCTGCAGCACTTAAGATCTATACCATCCCCACAGTTTCAAGGTGGGTTCCCAAGATTATGTCACCAATTCAGTATCTGACCAAATGGGAAATATGGTCACAATATCCCCTTCGATTTCTGAGTTATGGCCAGAAAAATGTTTTTGCAGAACATTATGATATCACGGTAAAGATTACCTTTAACTTTTTGGATATAAAACATTATCAACATATCATTTTATCCTATCCTAGACATTTGTGTGATTTTTTTTAATGATAAGTGTATGAATTCTTGGGTCAAAAATATTTTGTGAGCTCACAGTGACCTTTGACCACTACTCAGTTCATCCTTGAGTCCAGGTGGAAGTTTTTGCCAAACTTAAAGAATTTCCCTCTATCCATTCCTAAAGATACCATGAATATGAGAATGGGACAGACTCTGATCTTGCACACCTGAATCTTATAAATTCATCCTTGAGTCCAAAAGGATGCTTGGATGCAAAATTTAAGTCATTCCTGAAATATTGTGTTCACGAGAACGGGGCATACCGATCAGTGGTGGAAGAAGCATTCAGATCTCTTACTTAGACCACACTGTGAAATTAGTCCTCTACAAGTAAAAGTCCTGCATTTAAAACTAACTTAAGTAAAAGTACAAAAGTATCAGCATCAAAATGTACTTAAAGTATCAAAAGTAGCAAAACTCATACTCAGAATGGACCCATTCAGATTATTCTATATATTCCAAATGTATTATTAGTGATGTTTTTACATTTATATAAGCTGTGTGTGAATTTTCTCAAGGTAGGGCTCATTTAAACTACTTAATATACTGTTATGAGATTTAATACAAAATTATTACATATTTTTTGATGTTACAACTCGACCTGAAAAGTAACTAAAGCTGTCAGCTAAATGTAGTGGAGAACAAAGTACAATATTTGCCTCAGAATGTAGTGGAGTAGAAGTATAAAATTACTTAAAGTACTTGAGTAAATGTACTTAGTTACTTTCCACCACCGATACCGATAGACAGACAGCCCAAAGCATAAAGAGAAAAACAGCTCACCCTTCTCACATACGGAGCCTCCTCGGCCGGCGGGACACTTGCAGCTGAAGTCATTTCCATCGTCCTCGCAGGTGCCCCCGTGCAGGCAGGGGTGAGAGCTGCAAGGCTTCTGGGCCTTGTGGTGCGGCTTGCCTCTAACATGGGCTACAGTGGTGGACGGAGGCAGTGTGGTGGTGGTGACAGCTGCCGTGGTGGTGGTAGTGGGTAGCGGTGTGGTTACCGGCATTGAGGTGGTGGTGGTACGTCTGCCGTTGTAAGGCCTGCGAGTAGTGCCTGGCGGGCGGCGTGTGAAGTACGGGGAGGTTGATGTGGTTGAAGGCGGGAGCCTGGTGGTGGTGGGAGCTGCTGTGGTGGGAGCTGCTGTGGTGACTGACGTAGTGGTGGTGGTCGTGGTGGTGAAGATGGGGGTGAATGAGGTGGAGAGGCCTGTCAACAGAGCCGGGGAGAACAATGGAAATGAGACAAAGAAAAAGAGACGTTAAAGTATGTTGAGCCTGCGGTCCTGAGGTTTCCTGTTCAAGACCCGTAAAACCTTTGATAAATCACCTCATGAATAACTTAAAACCCCTTTCATTTTATTAATCCCCACACACTCCTGTTAAGTCCATACTGTATTACCATAATTGGTGAAGCGAATATTCTCTTCCTCTGGCTTCTTCACAGCGATGCTCGTGTCTTTAGAGGCCTTCAGCTGTTTCAGCAACGCTCCTTCGATGTCCGTCACCGTGAATCTTGTATCTACAATAAACAAGAGGTACAACCACTCAGGACAAGGCCTCTGAGGAGCACTCCAGAGCAAATACAGGACTCTGGCTTCCTTAGCGGAACAATGGATATATCAGAAAGCCCTGAGTATGACAGGAGGAGGATCTCCAGGGACCACTTGTCCTCCAACCGCCGCTTGTCCGGCTTTTTTTCCAGATGAATCGCTCTCATAACGTTCGCTGCAGATGTTTGCTTTACAGGCCATGGAGGAGCGCCGCTAAATGTTGCCCCGTATGAAGGGTGTGAAGGACACTAAACCAGACTCGTAAAAAAATATGGAAAGATGGGGGGAGGGTGGGGCTTTGTATGGGATAAAAGTAGCTTAAAAGCCCAGCTGTGGTGTCAACCATATAATTTTGAACTGAATTCACATTTTAGATAGATTTACGAGTTTGCCTTCAAAAGAAAAATCAGCACTTTGTAAGTACAGAAATTTGTTCTATGATTATAGGATAAGTTATATTAACAAACCAGTAACAGATAAAAAAAAAATACTAACAGTTGTTGTAGTAATTGTTGTTGCTGCATAAAGAGATTCAGAGAATTTTTCAAGTAAGAGCAGGTTCCATGTGAACTTTATTGGTACTCTATACACAGAATATCACAAATGCTACCGTTAACAGACGACGCAAAGAGAAACAAAGCACAAGCCAATGATCTCACTTGCGAGGCCATTAAAGGAACTTTTCCCAGCTGTGATGAGCAACAAATACCAATGTGAACATTGAGGTAAAAACCTTATGATATTGTGCTCTTTTTCCAGTGCTGGGGCAAATTGTTGCAAGCAAGAGATTAAGTTGGCATTGAAAAGAAAATTAAAAAAAGATATAAATGAGGAAAAACAGTCTGTGCCTCACAATGTAATGAGCCAAATAAAAAATAAGTAGAAAGCACTCAAAGAGTGCATATCCCTGCCAAGGATGCACAATCCTCTAAATTTGTTATTTTAATAATAGAGAAGTTTTTAACCTGCATCTGGATCAGCACCAGAATGCACATGAATAGAAAATCATAATGACTTTTTGAAAAACACTTAAATCGAGGCCATGCTTTGTATTAGGACGAATTGGGTAAAACCTGCATGAGAAATATGAATGAATCATGGCTATTTCAACGGGCTGTGTTGCTGTGGTGCCACCTACTGTAGAGGTAAAAGTCATTTCAGCGTGCAGGGTCACTCACAGTGGTGTAGGTGCAATGTGGTCGCTATTGCACAACTACTTTCAAGAAAAAGTGTGTCAAATAGGCAAGGGTGTCACTCTGTGCTCAACAGTGGTGGGGACATAAGGGTTTAGATCAGGGGTGTCAAACTGATCCATGAAGGGGCCGCTGTGGCTGCAGCAACTGAGCAGGAACAAGCCTGACTCACCTCATTTAATCAGATCAACCTCCTTCACTCGGCTGATTGGTTGTATTAGGTTTGTTCTTGTTATGATGGAACAAAAACCTGCAGCCACATGGCTTTTTCATGGGTCAGTTTGACATGAAGCACATCAGGAAAACAGATGCAATGATGGCATGAACATCTTTGGGTAATGTTAGAATACAGGCTTGTGTACAGGCTAGGTTTCTCAGAAAAAAATCAAATTTGTAAGTTTTTTGGTGCTGTTTTTCAGGACATTTTTAAATGAATTATGCTTTAAAAATATGATTTGGTACAAAAACCAGCCATCTCAAAAAAGTGGTCATGTCCTCAGTGTGAAAAATTATACCTACTGAAGAATTTAAAGTTTTAGGAGAAGTGTATGGAATATTCAGAATGGTAACCAAAGACGTTATGCACTAAATTTAGTGTGCACTGAAGGAAATGTGTAGGAGGAGTAATGTGAAATTAGAGTGCTGGACAAAGGGATCCAGGAGAGAACACATTTTGCCTCTCCGCCTTACAGTCCAGTAGTTATGATTGAAAATGTAAAGTGCTTTAAAAATGGTGATATGGTGGCTTATTCTGCGTAAAGAAAATAATTAGGTCTTTCTTGGCCAGTGGCCTAACTTTTATCCCAATTTTATTGACATCAAGTAAGTACTTTTTGAGATATCTTTCTTGCTGAAAGACAAAAGGGAAAAACCATAACCGATTTTAACCGCATATACCATCTCTAGTGGCAACTGTATTTAATGATTTTTTTATTTTTTATTTTTCCGCTCTCCTCAGAGATCTCTCACCTGGTTTGAAGTGGGCCTCCACAAAGGCCAGGATAGATTTGCTGGGCGCCAGGTTCCGGACACGAACACTCAAAAAGTCTCTGCGCACATCTGACTTCCTGAACAACTCATTGAACTGCGGAAGAAAGAGAGAAAGAGAGAGAGAGAAGAGATGATAAATGAGACTGGTAATGAGCTCCACGCTATCATAGCAGCGAGTCCAATCCCAGAAGACTGTACTCTATCTCTAAGGAAGAAAGACTGCCTCTCAAACTAGGGTGCAGAGAAGAAACCTATCGGTGTGGGTGCACAAATTGACATTTAGCTGCAGCCGTGGCATTAATTATAGAGACAAGTTTTCGGGAGGAGCTAAGATAAATGTCATGCAAACCCTGACATGTGCTCCTGATTGGTTTGGCTGACGACCCCCCCCCCCCCCCCCCCCCCCCCCTACCGATCGCCGGCTAACATTAGCACGATATGATTGTTATAACGTTATAACGTGAAATTATCATGATCTTGAAATAATAATAATGTCACAAGCGTATCTAGACGTCTCCGTCACTTTTAAGTGTCCTCTGGAAACACATATTGTGTTGTGGTCTATTTGCAGCGCTTTTTCTTATTGTGTTGTGTTGAGGTCTTTGCAGCTCGTTTTCTAAATGCTGCACTTATGTTTTCTCTATTTGCTTGTGTTTTGTGTATTTGCATGTGTTCTCTTAAGTTGCAGTGCTGTGAGCTCTCAGGGCCATCGTACAACGGTGACTTTACACCATGAGACTGAAGATGTCTTTTGCCCAAAAATCCATCTTGAAACTGGAGCATTTTAATGCTGCAAAAGTTACACATACAGTCAGTGCTGCAACATTTTTCTGTTCTTGTCAGCATGCTGGTGGATTAATCACAATCACACACTCCAAAGCAACAAGAAACAAGAGAGGAAAATCCTTGTCCTCAATTTCAGCTGCTGGTTAAAATCATAGCAGCCACCCGGCCTGCTAACCCACTTTACTGGAGCATCCTGTGAGTGGCTCCTTCCATTGTTTCCACTGAGCGCTCCTCCACACACCCCATCTGCATGTCACCCATTTTAATAGAAGCCAATCATTGTCCACAAAATTACGTTTTTAAACAAGATTGCCCCATTGTGTGACATTTCTATGACTGAAACATATTTGGCCAGAACTCTCCCGGTGAATTGTGGTGGAATTTATTAATAATTTTCCTCATTCTAATCATTTTCTACAGTTTCAGTCATACTGACTCATATGCAACTAGGTTCATCCTGAAGATTCAGATTATTTTCTAAATGTACTGGACAACTCCAATTTGTGAGCTGAGGTGTGATGGCAAAGTAGACAGAAAAATAAGATCCTCTATGATTAAAATGCAAAGAGCTTGCCCATCATTTCCATCCCAGCTTTAGATTCCTTTTTTCAGCATAATTATCAGCATATATACGTTACCAGTCAAAAGTTTGGACACAACTTCTCATTCAATGGTTTTTATTTATTTTTTTAAATCATATTTTCTACAATGTAGATTAATATTTAAAAAATCTGAACTATGATGGAGCACATGAATTATATCCAAAACAAACCAGAATATGTTTTATATTTTAGAGTCACAGTAGCCTTTAACCTTTTGGTTTGATGGTCCCTAGCACTTTAAGAAAGCAAGATATTACACAATTAACTCTTGACAAGGTGCCCCTGTTAACTGAAAACCATCCAGGTGAGCAGCTCATGAATCTAACTGACAGAATAACAGAAGTGTGCAAAGCTGTCATCAAAACAAAAGGTGGTTACTTCGAAATAATCTAAAATATAAAACATATTCTGTTTTCTGTAACACTTTTTTAACTACATAATTTTAATTTTACATAATTAGACCCTTGATTTCCTCAATTTCTTGTTCATTTTAATGCCTGGTACAACTAAGCAACATGGATTTCTTGATAAAAACCAAAATCATTATCAAGAAAACCCATGGAAAATGGCTAGATATCAGCTCTTAAATTTTGTTGTCATCATGATATTTGTCCAAACAAATGTACCTTAAGTTGTACCAGGCATTAAAAAGAACAAGAAATTTAAGAAAACAAGGGTGATCTAATCATTTTTAATTATTATTATAAAAATAATTTTATCTTCCATATGTATTAATATTCCATTTTCAGTAGTCTTAAAATGCAGATATTTTTAAACACTTATTTAAAATGTTCTCATAATTTACATATATATATATATATATATATATATATATATATACACCTTATATTTTAATTCTAAAATACCAGCAACTAAAATGCCCCCAGGGGATGAATACTGTATTTCTCATTCTCATTTTCTCACATACATTAATTAATTCACTAATTGTAACAGGTTTCTAAGGAAATGTGTTGGTTCTGTGTGTGTTGGTTCTGTGTGTGTATGTGCTGCGTATCTGTGTGCCTGCTCTCAGTGTGTCTGCCCCGGTGTGTATGTATGTCCTCAGTGTGAGTGTTGGAAGATGAAGAGGGGGTGGTTGCTATCAAGTGGCACACCAGGCATCAGAGACACGCGGGCCTTGAGTGTAACGAGTGCACACACTCACAAATCGCTGTGAGGTAGTAGATTAGGTCCCAGTGGGGGCCAGTGACACCGATTCAACAGCTGGTAGATGTGTACTGTGTATACAGGAACACACACACACACACACACACACACACATCCCCATTTCATCAGAGGAGCGAGGCCCTGGCTTGACAACACAGACATTTGTTCAAAGGTCTAAGCTCAACAGAGAAAACGGTCAGTGGAGAAATTCGAACGGGGTAAAGCGCCCGGGCCAAACTGTGATTACTGCCTGCCTCGGCCTTGGCTGGCTCACAGCGACTGGCATCTTGGCCGTCCAAACTTAGGAGACTCCTATCCAAGAGAGGGACTGATTTTTCATATTATCTGCAAAAATCTTAATTAATCTCACATGAGATGCTGCTTTCTGGTGCTCCGAACTGTTTGGCAGGCAATTGACAAATTAGTCTTTGCACAAGTCTGCAGAGAGCTGTTTAGATTTCTCTTTTTAAACTTGAAGTCTGATGTTGTGTCTGTGCTAACTCAGCCCTAAAGCTGTTGTGCTTAACATTAAAAGCAAAAATGCTGTGAGAGATCCTAATTAGTCAGCAGTATATGTAAGAAAATGTGTGTTTTGATGTTAATGTTCTCCTCTTCTCTTCTCAGTCTTCTGTTCGACCTACCTCGGTCGAAAAACAGTATTCAATCACAATATTCCTTCTAAGGGTCACCTAACAATTTTCCAATATTCCCCTTTTATTAAAAATCAAATATCAGCCAGGCTATGTTGTCTCCCTCTGATATGATGTATGCTTCTCACTGACCGCAGCAGCCAGTGAATATGTTTTTTATCATTGTTATTTTTCTATCAGATCACTGACCAGAGAAATCACTCCAGGCCCGCTGTGGTAAAATATTACTCAGCAGCTTCAGAGCTGTCAAGTCTGTAAAAGGTGCAATGAAACCTACCTGAAGGAGCTCAAGGAATTTGATTAGTCTCACTCTAGGTGAAGAGTTTTAGTATCTCACCATGCTTTGAATGTTGTTTCAGAGGCTTGACACTAGGGTCCTCGGGAAAATGCAAGATTAAAGCTAGACTATTTACTATTTACTGTGTGTGTATCATCACCATATAACCTCTATCAACAGATATCAGCATATGGCTGCAGAATCAGAATGTTCTGGTTTCTGTTTTTAGTAGTCCAAGTAGTATCATGTTTGAGCAGGCTTTGGTTGCATGCAGGTAAACAATAGGGAGCAAAAGAGGCAGAATGATAGGGCTGGGGATTGGTATTTGACACCTTCAGGGCATTGACCAAAATAACCCAGTACCGCGTCATATCGAAACTTCTCCAGTCAAACGATACCTGCATTTGCTCCCTGTTTGAACCCAGATCTAATAAAAGGACTATATGCATGGTTTTGCTTGAGGCCAATCACCACAAGCATTCTTCAGTTTAATGTAAAATCAATCTCAAGAAAACCATGGAAAATGTCTAGATATCAGCTTTTGAGCTACTTTTGTTGTTATCATTATATTTGTCCAAACAAATGTACCTTTAGTTGTACCAGGCATTAAAATGAACAAGAAATTGAAGAAAATATATTATACTATATACCATATAATATTATACTTATATTCTTTTTTCCATGACTGTATAAAAGAAATAGTTAAAAATTTTGTTTCTCCATGAATTAATATAATTTCTACTTCAACTTTATTCCCAACTGTGCTCCCACAGCACTTACAGCGCTCTCGATGCTGCGGGCCGTCTCTCCAAACAGCTCCGACTTGGGGTCCTCCATCTCGGGGGTGTAGAAGATCTCCTGGCCCTCCACCTGCTGCAAGTTCAGGTAACCGTTGAACCTCATGGTGGCTGGAAGGAGAGGAAGCGAGGAAAATAAGATGTGATACTGAAACATCGTAGTTCAAACCTTCTTCTTCTATCACTCAGTTCCCCGCTGCCTTCACACAGTGCTCCTTATTTTGGGGTAGTGCCAGTTTTGGGTTAGTGATGGATTGAGTGTTCGTGTGTGTTTGACAAGGGGAGGTTAGTGAGCTTGTTGTTGATTGCGTGAGGGTTTAAATAGGGGGTTGGAGTTTGGGACGTAGTGGTGGTGGAGGTGTTGGTGGTGGAAGACTTTGAGATATGAGAGAAGTAAATAAAGAAGGAGGGGAGGGAAGGTGGAAAAATGGGCCAGTTTTACCAGACTGAGACTCATCCCAAAAGCTGGCCGAGGCATGGCGGGCTGGGTAAAAAGACAACATGTTAGACAGACACACAGGAAAAACAACACACAGAGTAAAGAGGAAACAGCCCACAGGCACTCTCAAAAGTGCCTTCTTCAGCAAAGAGAGTGCGACCTTGGGGGTTATGTTGTCTAACATTTATCAACTCTCTCTCTATACGTTTTTTTTTGTACTTGAAATAAAGCTGAAAGCGGAAGGGGGATTTGTGTGTGAGGTGAAGAACGGAGGAGCATGCGAGGCGCTGATGCCATGCTTCCATGCCGCTCGTAATCAGCAGAACAAATTGCCCAAATCAATCATGGCTGCCCCTGCCTGAGCAACGCCAGGGAGAACGGGAAGAGCACTTGTATGATTATCATGAAAGATAGCCGTAATTGTCTCCTTAATACCGCCAGACCGGTGACTGACACTGCCTGGTTAAAATTGCATGAAAAGGACAGCAGACACTGACGACACGCACCCGCCCCGTCCCTCCGTCTCCCCTTGTCTTTACAGTACTTTCATAGGCAGCACACATCGATTCAGATGTGACGGCAGCCATAAAATAAGAGGCAAATGGACGAAGTTTGGACGATAAGGAGAGAAGGGGGGGACGGCAAGAGAGATCTGACTTTTAATCTGCAAAGAAGACAAACATCACAGAGGGTGATTTTCCAGCCCACTGCCGTGACGGGCGTAACGAGGGGAAGAAAGACAGTGATAAAAGGAGGGACAGAGCTATTTGACTATCAGATCCCAGTGAACTGTAAAATGTAATGGATTTGTCAGACTTTCACTGGCATATGGAAGAGTTTACAGTAGCTGGAACGCAGCGTGCCATTAACTTTCACATGAGCGTTTGCTTGGTCATTATCTTTGATGACATATGAATGCTAGTGCCTTGTTTAAATGTAACATATGGAAGGCCTGCAGGGATTTTATTAGGCTAAAGAACCAATGTTACTCTGAAGCATTTTTGAAACCCCCTTGGAACCCCAAGATGGGTTCGAAAGGCATTTTTTCCTTTTAAAAAATCCCAAAATTACGCCATATATCATTGAAATTATTGTCCGGCTTTCAACTTACAAACCATCCTTGAACTGACTTCTGTCAGGAAAAAATTACCAAATTGAAGCTTAACCCTTGTGTTGTCTTAGGAGTCAAAAATGACCCGCCACTATGTTTAACAGCAGAGGAAACCCTCTTAATGATCTATTTTAAACTTGATATTCGATTGCTTTTCCTAGAATGACCACAACAACTTAAACATTGCCTTTGTTCATATTTCCATGAAAGCTGTTCACCAACAAGGGACAAATCTTGTCTTAGGTGTCATTTTTGACCCGCAGCTATAAAAAAAACAAAGTTTGTGATGAATGACAAGTTGTTTCATGCAAATTAGATGTGGGGTTTAAAATTCAATCAATCTGCTTTATTTAAGGGGTTTAGTGAAGGTGGGTCAATTTTGACCCTTAGGACAAGTGGTGTATATGGAAAGTTAAGACAACACAAGGGTTAAAGTAAGTGATATTTTCACGTAAATCACTATTCTACACGTTTCATTTTAAATTTTCACCAAAAATAAATTGTTTGGACTAACGAGATTCTGTCAAAATAATTTAATTCTGTGCTCTGGAGGGCAACTGGGAAGTTACATGACAAAATTATTGTGAAACTTGGACTGATTTTAAGAAAACTGAAGGAGGAACAGAAGGGGATTGTTAGGTTATATCTGGTTGGCACTAGGTGAATATTTGGGTTTTATATAACACCTCTTGTTTATTGTTGATAAAATTGATATAATTCATGCTTTGGGGAAGGGATAGGATATAATAAGTGTATACTTCTTCCTACATGCCATATTTATATATTTTTGTTCATTTAATTTGTTACATGTTTGAAATAAACAAATAAATCAAATCAAGATACCTCAATACCTGAAAAAATAACCCCAAAACATCTCCATGGTTAAATACTACATATAGGAAAGATAAGTGGAAGTGAAAAAAATCCCTTTAATCCATTATTTGCCAAGGTTTGACATCCACTGTGAAGCTTTACAACAGAATACAAAAAGGGTTTCATAGATCTCCTTGAGTGTGGGGACTAAACTCAACCTTGAGCCACTTCTCCATTTGACATCTCAATAAAAATGTAAAGATTAGAACAGCGAAAAATTAGTCATTTTCGGTTCTGAGACAGCAGGGTGCGCGTCGATAAATTGGACGGTACAATGAGACGGCGGCTGATGGATATTCAAGCATGAGGGACGTGTCATTTCACTTCTAATGAGCGGGGGGATCGGCTAAGCCGTCCTCAGGAGAAAACAGATCCGACGTATCGATCAGTCTATCGCGCTGCCTGCTTTTATTGGTAACACTTGAGCTGAATGAAGTATTGATCGCCAGTGCGCCGTCATTGTAGGCCGGGATAAATATTTACAGGCTTTAGAGGATTTGTTTCAACTGTTGTCTTACAGCTAAAACCTGTCCTCAGGTGTTAAAACAGCACATGCCTCTCTCGTCTGGATTTGGGGCCAAGGGTCATTAAATCCCAACTGATGTGGGGTTCCATGCTTCACTCCTGTTTGGCTATAAATTCTGAGAAACAATTTAAATGGTGATGGAAGGCCAAAGGTGGCCCCATATCTCCAGACGAGGCTGTGTGGCACTGCTGGTTTATTGGAAGGCTTTTGGGACCTTCAACACACCAGAAATGCAACTCTGCACGCTAATTTGTGGCCTCAGCTCTTTCAAGTCATGACCTGGAGCCCCCCGGGGGAGACGCAGAGAATCCCTCCTTTCACAATCAGTCAGACCAACACCGCTGGGACAAATAGAGAGCAGATTCCAACTGAGGGATGGAGGGAGAGACAGAGAGATGGAGGAGCAGAGGAGAGAAAGAAGCCCTTTATCTTTATGAACCGAGCCTGGCAGAAGGCACTGATTGGTACAACGGCGCTCGTCGGCCTCTGGTAGTCTCTCCACTCTCTCCCCGCTCAACTCCAGAGAGAAATGAACTGATGCAAGACTGGATTGAGATTGACTGAGTTGAGGGAGACAAAAAAGAACGAGATATAGCGCCAGAGGAAGATACCGACTGATAAAAAAGAAGAATGTGTGTGTGACGGAGGGGGTGAATAAAAGAAGAGGTGTGAGATTAAAATAAATAGACAGAAGGTGAAGGAAGAAGCAGGAATAGAAACACTGATGGTTATTTATAAACCGAGGCACACGGGCCTTAAAATATTTAATGTTGCCTCTTGTTTTAAACCAAATTCTGGAGAAAAACGAGAGACAATGAAACTCAATGAGTCAGACTATCAAATGTTGTCAAATGCATAACCGCGGAGGTGAGACTTTTACTGTTTGTGTGTTGTTGTTTTTTTATTTCCAGCCACCTGCCAATTCCATCATTTACATATGAGGGTGGTGATTCATGAAAGCAGCGCGGCAGAAAAAAATAGCACCTGTTCATCCGGTTGTTTAAGGCAGATGGCACAATATCACTTTTCCCGAAGTAAACATTAAATATGAAAATAAATATTGTGTTCATTCCCAATTCATCATCAAATTAAGTTTATAAATTGAAAACTGGAGTTAATAAAAAAAAAGAAAGGAAATTGGAGCAGAGACATTAGAGGAGAAAGAGTGAAACACTGTGAGCCATGCCACTTTGCATTCAGTGCAGCGTAATAAATAGTTGATTATTAACTTGACATGCCAGCTCTTAACAATTAAATATTAAGAACAACAGGAAGTGCAAAGTGCAAGTTTTGGGATTGTGTTTGAAAAAACAAAACTTGTGATTTAAAATCACAACAGTTTAGTTTTAAAACACAAATGAATAGCCCAACGTTATTATCTGGCTCCCTTTGTCTAGGAATGTTGTGACTGTTTCCTTTGGCTCGGAAAATGCAAATAACTTCCATAAAAACTACAAACACAAATAGTCGGTTGGCTTCTTCTTCCACTTTAGTGAGACGGACCAGCTGTTCAGCCTTTATGCTAAGCTATGCTAACCATCTCCCAGCTCTAGCTGCATACTTAATGCACAGGCATGAAATTAGTATTGATCTTCTTATCTTTGGCCTTAGAAAGAAGGCAAATATTCATATATATATATATATATATATATAATTCTAGCGTTAAAAATACAAAGGGCTTTTAAGATATTTTCACTATGTGGTGACCAGTGGTGGAAATCACTAATTTACTCAAGTACTGTACTTAAATACAATTTTAAGGTACTTGTACTTTACTTGAGTATTTCCATTTTATGTAACTTTCTACTTCACTACATTTTTGAGGTAACAATTGTACTTTTTTACTCCACTACATTTAGCTGACAGCTTTAGTTACTTTTCATGTCAAGATTTAACATAAAAAACATAATCAATTTAAAGTGATTAGCCTTTCTTTAAAAAAAAAAAAAAAATTAAACCTCATAACAGTATATTAGGTAGTTTGAATGAGCCCTACCTTGAGAAAATTCAAACACTGCTTGTATAAATGCATCACCGATAATATATTTGGAATATATAAAACAATCTGAATGGGGTCATTTTGCATAACGAGTACTTCTAAAAACCCACTTTTATAGACTTGCTTTTATGTAATGTAATGTTATCATTATTTAACTTTTGATACTTTAAGTACATTTTGATGCTGATACTTTTGTACTTTTAACTAAGTTTTGAATGCATGTACTTGTAGTGGAGTAACTTCAAAGTGTGGAATTAGTACTTTTACTTAAGTAAGGGATCTGCATATTTCTTCCACCACTGGTGGTGACACACAAGAAATAGGATATGAGTAACGAAGAAATAAAACTATTTTAAAATAGATTTTGATGGCTGAGAATCAAATACACTTGAGGGAAATTATATATTTTCTGTACAATAGGATCCTCATGAAATTTACATTAAACATATGAGGAAAAAATAGTAAATGGGGGAATTGGAGATATCAGTATTGAAGATGAGCAGTGGAAGATGTCCTGGATGTCTTGGCATAAATGCTTAAGTAGCTCACATTGGAAAGAATTAGGTTGGAAGTTAAGAATGACAATATTTAAAACACCAACAGTAAGAGCCAACAATGACATTAAATCTAATCCTCCCCTCACATTTTTGGGGATTGTCGTAAACTACAACTTGACTTGGAGAAGGTAAAAAAAGGAAAAGGCACAAATTCTGAATTTAGACAGACTATCACTTGATTCCTGGCGATGTATCTTTAAGGGGGTTGGGGGTGACCGAATTATAGATGCTCTGAGCTCTTGTGTTAATTGCCCATTAAATGATTACAGGAAACTTGTTTGAGCCCCGCCCCCTTATTACATGAAATCTTTGAGTGTTGCACTGACAAAACAAGACATTTAAAGACATCCCCTTGGGCTTTGGGAAGCTTGAATGGACATTTTTCACTATTTTCTGACATTTTATCGACCAAATGAATAAATGATTAGTCTGGAAAAGATGAGAGATTAATTGATAATGAAAATAACGGTTTGTTGCAGCCCTACGAGGGACATTTATTTAGACAGGCGGTCTTCTCTTAAATTGTACTGAGTAATCAGGTAATTGGAGAATTCCTGTGAATGTGAAAGTTTATATTGTAACTTATCTTTTCTTATACACATATTATTTTTGTCTGTTTTAATATATCACATAACGGCTTCAACTGTAATGCTAGGAAATCGCAAGTGCTGCAGTGGAACTCATTTCCTGTATGTTGGAATATACAGTCATAGAAAAAATTATTAGAAGAAATTGAAAAAAACAATGGTCTTATAATCTTTTTTCATGACTGCAGATCGTGAAAAAAGTAACTACTGTAACAGACAGGAGACAAAAACACAAAGTAGGAAGAACGGGGTGTTATCCAGGTAATTAGAGGGAAAAGGAAGTGTCTTTTCAAGGGGCTTTTTGACTTACAGGGGCAGTTGGCGCCGTCTGGACTGCTGGACGGTGTCCTGTCATCGGGGCAGCAGCCGAACTCGGAGTTGTCACAGGACGACCTGTGGGTACCCTCAGCTGTGGATACGGTGGTGCTTGCCAACGTGGGACCTAGAGGTGATACACAGGAGCTCAGAATAACTCATGAAGCTTTAGAGGATTCTTACATTCAAACCAGCTTATCTCAGAGACCCAGAGGAAACAGACTTCTTCTGGGGAGTGTACAAACTCTTGTTTTTCCAAAACTTGCTCTTTCTTCTGCAGATGGTCGAGTTTTCAGTCTGCTGACCTGTGATTGGACGCTAATAGAGGCATCTGTCAGGAGCGATTATATGGCATTTTCATGGGAATTGATTTTACACCTGGAGCTCATTTTGTCAGGCGGGGAACACATAATGGGCACTGTTGCCAGTCATGTCACACACAGAGCACTTTAAATGATGAGGGGATGTGATAACTGCTCAATGCTGATTGGCTGACAGTTACCTTCAAGGCTTCCCAGGAGGAAAAAAAACATACAGTTGTGTTGCCGATTACGATCCCTGTATATCTAGCTATCTTGGGACATAAAAGGCATAAAAGTGGCTGGGCTTTCTCTCTCTGAAGGATGGGAGTGTGCAACAGCAGCGCAGCTCTGTCCCCTCTAATGATGGTGGCGGTGGAGGGGGGTGTCTTGGTCGAAGCGGCGCAGTTTATGGCCGCACAGAGATTAGAAATAATCGTGGAGGCAAACAGCTAGCGGCTAAACAAGTCGTAAAGACGTCAGAGGCGAGGGACGTCCTGCTCAAGGACTCACGGTCAAAGGAGGCGAGAGGAGGGAGGAGGAGGAGGCTGGGGGTTTATAGGGCATCTGTTGGCGTGTGGTCTGCAGATTTACAGATGCTGGGCTGAAGAGGAGAGAGCTGGTGGGGAGGAGAGGGCAAGGGGACGCTGCATGACTCCAGTGGGAACCATGAGAGATGTCAAATAAATACACACACACACACACACACACACACACACACACACACACACACACACACACGTGCTGACACACACACACACACACAGCCACAGATAACAGCAGATTTCAACAGAGCGTGGATACAAAAATATGTACAAAAGCACACCTCTGGCCTGCTCACATTTATATACTCAGACAGTGATATGTGCACTCGGAATTGGACAAACTCAGTGACATGAGGAGAGGGAGATAAAACACACACACACACACACCCACACACACACACACACACACACACACACACACACACACACACACAACCCTAACAAAGATAAGACTGCAACATACATGCAACACACAAACACACCTCACAAACACACAATCATAAAGAAACACAGATTAGTTGAGATTTTAACCCTTAATCTAAACTTCACCTTACTTTTCTGAAGATACTGGTATATGAAACTAGAAGACCTAGGGAATCCATCGTTTACAACGTTAGACTAAATTTTAGACTATTTAAGGCTACTTTCAAAGGGATCTTTTGCCCTCTGACCTCAAGATATCTGGATGAAAATGAGAGTCTGAAAAGAGTCTGTCCTTTACAGACAAGCAACTCCAATTAATCTTTCAGATGATGTGCACTGTTGACCTTGTGTGTACCCCTGAACATAGCCTGAACGTTATGGGGTTAATATGATGAAAGCTTCACTGCACAATCTCCGACAATGTTCTCAGTTTGATATGTGCAGAAGTTCTTCAGCAAGCACGCACAATGTTAAAAAAACATTCAGGCTGGCTAGGGAACACATTCATTCACACACAAACACACACAGCCACAAGACAGCGGGTCTCCTCGGCAGACAGGCTACATGCCTCTCACGCCACAGAGCACTCTGGTCAGCCTCTGACAAGAGAATAAATCTAAGACTCTGAGAGAAGGAGTGAGAGGGGGGATGAGGAGGAGGAAGAGCCGAGGAAGAGCACATTGGGGCCACGCCGTTCCATCAATCCTGTCCTGTTACTGCGAACTGTCAGGCGAGGTGGATGGATGGATAGAAAACAACAACAGAAAAAATAATAAAAAAAAGAAGAAGCTCTGATTGAAAAGTCTCAGTCTTCCCTTGTTGTCCGAGCCAAGGCCCAGAAACCGCAGCGCGTAGTTACAGTCAGGAGGGCATGTCGGGAAAGATTTAAGACTAGTCATGTGACAAGGTACGCAGCCTCCACACACACTCACACCTCAACCTCCCAGTCACATCAGCCTGTCAAGTCAGGCTCCAGAGATCCCCAGATGCGGGCCAGCAGCTTCATCTGGCCTGCCGAGAGTGTATTTTACAGAGCTTGGGTTTGTTTTGCTAGCTGTTGAGAGCAAGCGCGCTGGTGGAATGGGAGAAAAGAGCATGGGTGATGTAGCAACAGTGAACCATGCAAATACATTCCTTTCTGTTTGAAATTGAGATATACATCTTATGCAAGTGGAAGTGACACTAACAGCATCTGTTTACAAAGATTTCTCTTCCCTTGCTGCCTGCTTTTGACATTTGTCTCCTCAGAAACAATTTGCATAGAAATACAGACACCGTAACTTCTATCTATTAACAGATGATGGCATGGATGTGTTATGATGTCAGCTAAGACTTTGTCCGAACCCTTCTTGTAAAAAAAAAGCCCCTCCCACACACCCCTTAAAGCATTATGGGTAATGAAGTGAAAGAGCAGTGATTTACCGACAGGCTCCTCGGCCCCACTGGCCTCCGTTGGGACGCCGCTACCTGGTTCTTCGTCCTGCTCCTGCTCCTCCTCTTCTTCGGTTTGGTCGTCCCCGCTCGGATCCCCGCTGCCCGAACCCTCAAAGGAGGAGGTGACGGCTGCGGCGGATGGATTGGGGCTGCTGCGAGGGGGGGTGGTGGCGGCCTGAGGCTGGATGTGGATGGGGTGGTTTGCTCGTTTGTGGGTGAGAGTGGAAAAGGGAGTGGTGAGCTGCTCAGTGGTCTCTGGCTCTTCTGTCCTCGGAGGCGGGATGGCCCACACGATGTTAGGGGAAAGGGGGGCAGTGGTGGTGATGGTGGCGGCAGCGGTTGAGCTGGGGGTGGTGGCTGGGGGGTTGTGGGTGGGCCGGTCTGCCGGCTCAGAGATGGTTTCTGGTGGAGGGAAGGGGAGGAAGCAAGGAATGGATGAATGACTGAGCAAAGATGAAAATGTTTGATTTTTGCTTCACCTAACGCCATTAAAACCTCAAAAAATCACACCAAAGGAAATAAAAAACATCATTATCCAATAAAGCATAACAAAGCCACTTAATGATTATTACAACCTACTGTTGACAATAACTTTTTACCTCTGCGTTTACTGAGATATTATGTCCTTTTTAATCTTCTAACCCTTCTCCCTGATGCTCAACAAAGTCATTAAGAAATCACATTAGAAAATAACACATACACACACAGATGCAGACTCCCATTTGTAAAAGCAACCTCTGATTAAAAACCCTGCAATGGATGAGATGTCAGGAATCTTTATCTGACAAACCTTAAGTAATGAAAGTGCATCCATATGCAGAGTGAATATGGAATATGCCAACAGATGACATACTGCATTCAGAGTTATATGCACTGCAGTGTGTTTTGCCTGCAGATGAGTTATGCTGCCCAGACAGGGTTAAACTACACCAGTTCAACGCATAGTGTGTTTGTGCTTGTGTGTCTCCACATTTGGCATGCATTTGTGTGCACAATATGCATGTTCGTGTGTTGCGTGCATGCTGTGCCAATGCGTATGAATTATATATCCATATTCAAATGCTGCCCTCCAGTAGCAAAGCTTTAATCACCACCAGCCAGTGCCTCCGGTGATGAATGATTGATAGAAATGGGGCAAAAAAAGCCGGCTTTAACTCTGGCTTCAAAGACGGCACGCTGCTGCTCGCAGAGAGCATGAGCATCCGTCAACGCCACCACAAACACGCTGCTGTCAACAGACGCACACACACACACACAGACACACACAGACACATGCGCGCAGCAAAAAAAATTACTCCAAATGAGGGAGAGAGAAGAGGCTCTGCAGAGAGCCCATCATTACCAATGCAAAAAGCTCTGGTGCAAAAGGACAAACTGTCTGCGATAAAAGAACGATAAATAGGACAAAAACTCCTGAGGGGGAGAAGTGAGTTGGCAGGGAGATGCTACGTAAGTGAGCACTTCAGATTTAGCCGAGGCAAGCAGGCGTGACAATACTGTCGTTCTTCCTTTGCTTCTTTACGTCCCACGAGTACAGATGTGTGGGTGAAATGAACAGAAGATAAAAAAAACTCCTATACCGTAGATTTGCGCCTCATTAGGATTCGCCTAACATTATGTGTAGGACTTAATTACACTGCTATAATCGTCTATTTGATCGGCAATTATTCACCGAAGTGTGAAATGTGATACCTACAGAGACTGCAGAAAGCCTGGGAGACACTCGGGGTGTCAGCTTAAAGCTCAGCAGATATTTGTATAGAGAGAGATTTGGAGTGGAGTGCATAGAGCAGTGATGCTATCACCACCAATGGTGGCGTGCATTGCCTTTCCTCTTGGCTACACCTGTCAGTCAGGTGCCAAGCTTAGCGTCAGGCTGCTCGCTCCCTAGGAAGTGCCTAATGTGTGTTTGGGGTGTGTGTGCCTATCTCGAGCAGCGAGCTCCGTGACATGGGATAAGGAAAGAAAAGAACGCACGTCTGAAAAGAGGAGAGAAGGACTGGCAGCACAGTTTGTTCAGCTGATGCTTCTCTTAATCACATTTAACCCTCCATTTGGCTTTTTCTGTGCTTTTTTTCCTCTCCGTGGAGCAATGGACAGTTATGTCACAGAGCGGGGAGGGAAAAAAAATCATTGTCATCTCGGCTTGTCTCAGCCGTGTAGTTATTGTTGAAAGGTGCTTATTAAGATGGTTTGTGGTGGAGGCAGCGCTCAGCGAGGAGGAGGAGGAGAAATCTGGATACAGGAGACTGGAGGAGAAAGACAAGAGGACCACAAAGCCAAGAAAAAAATGATAGGGGCTGAAAGAAAACAGTTTAAAAATCAGAAAGAAGAAACAGTTTAACAAGGCTAGCAGTGGGAGAATGTGGCTAAGCAAACAGTGGGGACAGAATGAGCGATTGTGTAATGAGAGAGAATCACAGGACATGGAGGAGAGAGATGGTGAGGGCAACAGACCCTAACACGCAGGCGAAGGGCTGCTGGTGCCATATGCTGGCATTCGTTGCCAATTTGCCGCAAACCTACAGGTGATAACACCATATGGGAGAGGCAGGTCATTGCCAACTTGGTGGCCATTTTCCCCCGGCGCCAGAATTTTGCTCATTGGTCCAAATGCCCTCCCTCTGGTGCTCGCTACAGTAGCTTTTGCATTTTTTTCCCTTTTTGCTGGGTTTCTCAGATATCACTTCATCTTCTGCTGAGACGCAGCAAAGAAGTGAGAAAAACTCTATGCTCTGTGGCTTGCGCTGCCTTTTAACTCCCAGAGACTTCAGAGAGAGCTGGGTAACATCACAGTTAGCTGCAAGTTCTCTGTCACAAGCAGAAAAGATTTTAAAGAGCTTCTTCTGCAGGATTGTGAATTTTTTTTTTCGCCAGCCCATTAGTGGCTGACTGTGCAGCAGTAAGTCACGCTCAGTGGTGTAATAAAAAGTTGCTAAAAGATCAATGACATAAAAAAAGGATCAATATTCACTCATTTATATAGGCCCTTGGCATTGCTCTGTTGACAAGCCACACATAGCAGCTCGATGAGCATTAGCATGCCTTAGCAGGCGCTGAGGCCCGGAGTCTGGAAGCACTGCCTGTAAACAGCGGGGAGGGAGGGCAGGCAGGGCTGCGCCGTGGTGAGGGGTGGAGGCAGCGCAAATGCTAATTCGCACCCAGCCACACGTGAAATGAGCTTGAGATCTAACCCCCGAGCCGACAGCAGTGGCGGAGCAGCTACCCGCAGTGCGACCGCATCCGGGAGAAGAAATTAAAAGATCCTCTGTGGCTGTCGGTGGGCCCAAGCGCTCGCCTGTCTGTTCCTCCCCTGAGGGTTGAATAGAGAAAGAAGTCCGCTGCGAGGCGTCTTCTTGCCTTCTGTGTGCAGCAATGCTAGGTGAGGGATTACACACAACCCACATCTCCATTGCCAGGCAACAGAGGAATGTGAAACCAGACTGGATTTTGGCTGCTTTTGCTGGTAACCCACGGCACTGAATTTGTAAGTACCAGATGTTCAGGGACTTATCAAAGCCTTGTCGATCTCTTGCCGAGCATATTTGGTTTCTTTATCTGTGTACCTGCAAATGCAATTCAACGTAGACCGTGTCAGCAGCCTCGCCTCCTATGGATATGACCTAGTTTGGGTCAGACAAAGAGTGCTCCAGGGAGATGGAGTGGACTGGTGACACATTATTTGGTCACATTATTTGGTCACCTGGTCTGTGCCCACTGAGCAAAAGGTAAATGAACATTTTTCCACCCAGAAATGCGAGACACCTGGCAGTGGCTCGTGGCCAGAGCCACACAGCTGGCACTCCTCTTCCCCACTGAGCTTGCCGGCGGCGCCTCTAGAACCCCGTTGTGACGCAAGCTGGCAGTCGGTGCGACAACTTCACTGTACATGAAAACCGTGGCCTTGGCGCGTGTCCCTGCAACCTATTACACCGATCCAAACAATGTCCATCAGCATCTGGACCAAGGGGCAAGAGCTGTACTTCTTACTCAGTACACATGTTCTCCACATCCGCCGTCATTCTGAAGCAGCAGTCATGCTGCTGGCAGCGTAAAGCTGCGGTGCCAATGACGCTTTTCCCGACAGGAGGGTTTGAAGATGAAGCCAAACCCCAACAGAAGGGTGAGGAAGCAAAGACGAGGTGTCGTTGCTGTCTTGTGGGATTGCAAGACTCCAGTTAAACTACAGCGGTTTTAAAAAGCCACAATATCTCTCTCTCTCTTGTGCATGATTGTGCTCTCACCTGGCAGCTCAGGAGCAGGGCAAATGCTTACTTTACTGTAATCTATGTACTCGGTGAAATCACTAAATTTATTATTCTCAGAAGAGAACATACATGCAGGAGACTCCTTACATGTGACTCTGATCTTTGATTTAGAAATATGTCTTTTGAAATAAAATATTATTTAAGTTAGCATTGCTACTTTCTTGTAGACATTTGAATACACTTTTCTGTGACTTCACTTTCTGAGACAGAGAGCTGGAGAGAAGGAGAGAAACAGCAGGAGGAAGATAATGTGGCGCCCACAGCACTGCTCATTATCTTGTGATTGTGGCCTGACAACATTTGGCCATCCGTGCAATGCGTGATGCATGGAGGCTTCGACAGGGCTCACCTGTGCACTGTCCAAAGTGTTGCACTGTGATGTCCTTGTCCTGCCTACAAGCTATGGTCCTCAGCTGGCACTGGTCGGCATAGGTCACCCCATCTGAGCCACACACCTGCTCCACAGTGACAGAGATGGAGAGAGGGGAGATGGGAACACATGTTAGCTCCCTGTACGCCACTGAAACAATGTCTTCCTGTTGCACACACATCAAACTAAAATGCAGACGGTTTGAAAGATCCACCTTAGTTTTGTTTTTCTCATCACAGTCAGGTGAGGGGCATTCGCAGTGGGCTTGGTCGTTCACCTCGATGCAAGTAGCTCCGAAAGAGCACACTAACTCTTCACATGATGTCGGGGCCTCAGGACCTGTGGAGCAAATGAGTTTGTGCTGTCACGCATTGTATACAGTCCCACAATCAGACACAACAATGGGGTATGGCTGCTTTATGAATTCTGCTGTGGCAGAATGTGAAGCTTAATTAAAAGACATATTTGCATACACATATTTTTAATGCTAAACCTTCATAATTACAGAACTTTTGCTTACATTTACAAAGTAAGCAAAATGTCTGGCTGTGAAACAGAAATGAGATTAGAGTTCATTCACCTGAGACACAAATTTGATGAGACTGATAAGACCTTACACCAGTGACTCTTCACTTCACTTGGACCTTCACTTGAGCAGCATCGCCATGGAGTCTATTGAGAATTCTCCAATGGGATTTTTGCATTGGATTTTGGATCATTGCAGAAAATAAGCTCTGTGGCAAACACACGTTTTTGATGCTCAAATGTTTTGTTCAGCAGGATAATCTTCACAAATGAACACCACTTTTATTATGTTTGAAGCATTAATGCAGCAGACAGAAGTAAAAAGCTACCTATGGTCGCACGACTTGAACATCACAGCCGTTATCCTTAAGACGATCTCCAATAAGCTAACCGGTAGTTTTGACAAGCTAGCGAATCTGTAGCCTAATAAATTGTTAATTTACATAATTTACAATCTACAAGAGTTTGCAAGAGCACTGAAAAACAAGACTAGGGACTTTAAGAGACTTCCCCTTCGGCGTGATGATGCTTAATGTCCCCGATAACCACTGTAGTCTCATTTATCCACGTTAGCAACCGCCTTCTTAAAGACACGTAAAAAACACCAAAATTCACAAGTGGGGGTATTTACTAACATATTTTATGTCGTACAGCAAAACGTGAGCATCTCTTCAGCTTGTATTAACCACAGACCTTATTTCAGGCACCTAACCAAAAACACATTAAGAATCCTCATTGAGTTTGAGAGGAGAGACCCCAATAGCACTGAAATGCTAACTTACTTACGGCTTTGAGAACTCATTCCTGTGGAGCCTCATTACCTTTCCCTGAGCAATGCTAAATGTTTGATCGTGCAATGTCTGTAACAATTATGAACAAACTTATGAACATGAAAATGCATTTATGACTTGTTATTATTATTATATTATAAATACATTCAAAGGTACTTATATCTCTGTTGAATGACAAAATGGCATGATTTTGGTGAAAAGCACATTATGACTCATTAAAACTTTTGGTTTAGGACTTGGAGCTTGACTTGAGACTTGTCAACCTTGACTTGAAATAGGTGAATTTCCGAGGTGGCTATATGAATCTCTCAAAATGACCCATTCTCTGCCCAACATACTGCTGAAGCGCCCACTCTCTCAATGGCCCTCGCACCACACAGACCCCAGTGCAGCTGCACTACCCCACTGTCTATATTTATGTCCCTGCCAGTCTTACACAGAGCTACAGCCCCTGACACCTCTCAACCCACTTCAGTTGATTTTAAAATGTGCGACAGGCTGCAAAGCAATGTTTCATTACTCTACGAGTTTGTCTTCTCTAAGTGACTGACCTGTTTTTAGCCTCTTTACAACCACAGTAGTGCAGTGGTAATGTAATCATAAAATTGTCTAGTTACCTGTGCGCACACTGTGTGCATTATTCATGGTTTCAGAGACCATTGCATTTTGCTCAAACAGCCTTACTGTGGTAAAAAAAAAAAGTTGTGTAAAGGTGTACACTGAGAATATTTTGGCTCTTTTTTCCCCCCACAGATCCCTCCCGAAGCTATCCAAAGCAGCGTTTGAAGCCTTGAAGTTACCGCAGCAGGAACTGCAGCCAGGGAGCCCACCATCCACCTGCCAGGCTGCAAGTGTGGGGTCTTTGCATTGTTGCAACATCACAGAGGCTTAGAGTACCCCCCATCCCTCGGCTCCTGCTTTCATGTGCTACCACTTCTCAGTACCTTGTCTTTTTCATCTAGCAGGGTGTGTGGCGGAGTGCCCCACCACTGTGTCGGGACTGCCGGCTTCATTAAGCGGTTGACTTCCAGTCGATATCTGATGGTGCATCTTAATCAAGAAGCTGCAGGCCCCCGCAGCAGGAACTAACCTTTCCTTCAACCGGCTTTTTTTTTTTTTGCTTGTGCAATCACTGGGGCTGTTTTCATTATTAATCCGAGTCATTAATAGTCCTTATGCAGAGGCATAAACATACACATACACAAGTAATAGTCTGAAATAGGAAAAAAAATATCAACAGGCGAGGTGTGATGCACATGTCATTTGTACAATCCAGTATTTTCCAAATCAAATTTTGATTAACTGCCTTGCAGCCACTTCCTTCCTGTGCTAATAAACCAGATGGATGTGAAAAGCAGACAGAGAAAGAGCTGGATGCCACAAGTGACACACAAACAATTTAGAATGATGGAGAGAAGCCGAAACGGATGAGAAAAAGTGTGTGTTTTTGTGGTTTATTAGCACTCCATCAGTTGCATTGCTCTCTCTTAGTACCTTGGTCGCAGCCGTTCATGCCCATCTTGCTTCCATCTGGACACACGTTGCACTTCATGCCCTTCACTCCCGTCTTGCAGGAACACAGACCTGACATCTGCTCGCAGTCGTCCCGCACTGAGCCTGTGGCGTCGCAGCCACACGCTGTCACGGAGCGGTAGAGGGGAAAAAAAAGGAAGAGAAAGACTGATGAGAAAACAAGTACCAATTAGGGAGGGATGAGAGGAAGAGGGATCACTTGGTTTATATAGTGTACAAAGAGGGACTTTAGCCTCTGAACTTGGCTTCAGATACATCTATGTGTTCAGAGTCAAAGGCTGGGAATAGTTCACCCAGTCTGAGGGGCCACAAAGGGAGGAGGAGTAACAGAAACTCAAGAAAACAACCGCGGGGAAGGACATCAACCCCATCATGTTCCTAGAATCAATGTGCTGTGTTTTTTTTTCTCCTCTCCTGCTGAATCAAGTATTGGTGTGCAGTGTGTTGTCTGCTTGCTGTGGGTAAACCTTGTTAAGGTCAGGCCACGGGTGAGGCACCTGCAGGCTTCCTGCTGTTGACTGAAAATGCTCTGTGGCGTCGGGAGCGTATGTCCTATGATACCTCAGCGGCGGGACACGAGCTGGTCACCATATTGCATTACACCAAGACAAACAAGGGGTCCTGACCCCGTTCTTCACTTGAATACAAATGAAAACAGTTCATTCAATACAGTTTTGACAGGACTAAAGGACACAGTAGGATTTCTTTCCACAAAACCTGCCATTAAATATTAGCAGTTATAGAGACTGTATCCCAAATCGGACACATCTGCAATGCCGCACTTTCCGGGGTTTTCACGGTCATTTCGAATAAGATCGCCACCACCAGTGTAGGTTGAATTTATTTATAGATATTTAACAATCTACGTGTGGAATTTAATTTATGTCCATGGAGATTTACATGTCTAATTACAATACAAAAGTAAATCTGATGAGAGAAAGCAGTAAGAACACCTGGGCGATTAGGGGCGAGTTAGCGCACGGCTAATTCACTGGCGTTAGCGTCCTTTAGTCGAGTTAATGTGGAACTTTGATAGAATCTTATTCAAACGGTGTCCGATTTGGGATACATTTACGCTAGTACAATAGTTATTTTATCTTTTTACTTACTACACTGAATTCAAGGATATTTCTCTTACCGGTTAATACTTTAAAAGGATACGCCACCTAAATAAAGATAGCCATTATTTCCATGACCTACTGTTTAATCAATATTTGTGCACATGAGCCTCTCTCTCTCAAAGCTGGATACCAGAGAAGTACATCTCAAACTTTTGATATCATAAGGTATTTAGTCTGGATCAGCTCCATTGAAATTTGGAGAATGATTTTGTGACACACAGAATGTTGGTTTTCTTTCTCCTTAATACCAAAATGAGCAGTTTACAATTTATTTTTTATTGTAATGCTCAAGAAAATGTAACCATTTACTCAGAACGTTCCCCTGGCTGCTCTCAGTATCGTCTGTACGTTTCCTCATTCACTGTCTATGGAGCAGTACCAGTCTTTAGACATGATGACATCATGTTTTTAGCAGTTTTAGCACTGTGGTTTTTTAGATTTAGGCCAGAGTTGCTCATATTTAGTTTTTTTTTTTCTTCACTGAAATTTGAAAAACCTAAATACTTGGCTCAGGCCAGCTGCGACTCATCAACTCAGGGAGAAAACCTGTATATATATTTTCTATTACCTTGACATACTCTTCTCAAGAAGTTTTTTGGCTTCATCCCAATACAATGAGTTGAATTGAATTTTGTTTTGCTAAAAAAAAGGTTTAAAAACGAAATCATATTTTTCCAGAACTAGTTTCCCTGTTACACTGGGTACACACTGTCCAAAGGGAATACTTCTTTCTTTGTTAGAAAGTAGTTCCAATGAAAACCGTCCACAGAGAATTATCTACATAACTAGGACAATGTTTCAGGACAGACACAGTGCTGTTGATTTTTTTTTTTTAAATGCAAGTTTTAATGTTTTCTGTTAAATATGTTTGTCTGTTTGGCTCTCCGGATTTAGATAAAAATGACTGACCTGATTTTCATAAAACTTGGTGGAAGGTTGTTGCATGGGCCAACGAAAAACCCATTAAAAATTTGGAGCGGATCCGAATCAAATGATGAATACACCAATTATTTTTCACTTTCGTTTACATAGCGAGATAGGGGCATGGCCTCCGTGAAGGTCTGTGCCCTCTGAGTGCCTTTCTAGTTGTTCAGTGCTTTGAATTAAACTTAATTCCATTTAACTCTATTAGAACCACATTCTGGGATCCAAACACAACACATTCTGCCTGAAACTCCTCACAGTATTTATATCTGTTGCATAATTGACAAAATGAACATCATGCTGTATTGAAAAGACTCAAAACTTGTGATTGAGATCCATAAATTCATTAACACAGGTAATAAGTCAAGTGATGTCATTTTCTCATAGACTTCTATGCAATCAAAAGAGAAATAACGCTGGTTTAGAACACATATTTACTTGTCAGGCCCAGAGATTACTCTGCAGCCTGCAGATACCACTTAAGGTAAGTGAAAGTATGTTTGTTTTTTATTGTCAATTTTGACTATTTATGGAAAGCAAGTAAGGATACAATAATAATACATCACTGCTCCTACTATTGGTGTCACGAGATGCGGGACAACACAGTACATTAACTGTATCAACACAGATACAAAAGCAGATATTTCTTACGCGTGCAGCCGCTCATGTTTTCTGTCACGATGCCACGGAAGTTCCAGAAGCCCGGCTCGCAGCGGTCACACTTCTGCCCCCCGACACCGGGCTTACAGGAGCACTGGCCGCTGGCAGGATCACACGTTCCTTTGTAGGAGCCGTAGACATTACACTGACAGGTACCTGAGGGGAACACAGATGTAACTTTTAACTTGTACTGCAATTCCTCTGCAATACATCACCGGTTTATGCTTTTGTAACTTTGAAAACCCCCTATCATCACATAACTTACAACAGCTGAATACTGCTTAGTAAGATGGATATTCTGTATTAAAAAGATTTATGCTAGGCTCAAATATTTGGTAAGCCCTATTCCACAAATAAAAAGGTGGATAAAGTGTGCTTAGGTGAGTTTCCCCTTTGCTAAATCTCTGTATATCCATATTTCTAAGTCTGCATTTTCTCCATCCATACTGTGTCCCCTAGCTAACGTCTTGATGCAGCATTTCTTCCCCCATCTGTGTGCTATCATTAGTCAAGATCATCAGATGAAGAGATTTTTCTGTTGATACCGTGCAACATTATCATAATTATTCCTTGGATTAAGATGAAACGTTTTCAGCTCTGCAACTTTGGTACTGTAATTGCAGTCAAGGACAATAAGTCCCATATGCTGAAATCGCCTGATAGTATCTACAGCTTTTCTTTTTTCTTTTCTTTTTCTTTGCATGCACACAACAAGCTCAGGACACATCAAAGTTGTAGGGTCAACAGGGGACGCAGAAGACGACTTACTGGGGCATCCAGCCAGCCCGACTCCTAAGGCAGCCGTCACGTTGTCGTGGCAGCAGCCGTACACAGACAGACTGCAGTGCTGGGGTGCTGTCAGCTCAGGCGGAGATGTGGCTGAAATCGCTGATGAGGTAGGAACGGGAAAAAGAGGAGGGGAGATGGGAAGATGGCACAAGGAGAGAAAGAAGAACACCAACATTTGAGTGATTACAGTGGGGAGGGTGGTTCGGTGGGGGGGAATTAGACAACACAATCTCCGAGCAACATGTAACTTTTTTTTTTGCCAACAATGAGATTGGCTCGAGGGGCAGAGGTGGAGAGGCTGGCAGTCGGCTTCAAGATAACAATTCTATTTGCTACTTTCTCCACAATGGCTCAAAATCAGGGGGAAAATGATGCTATTACCTCCAGTGAAAACAAACAATGGCGTTGCTGGTGAATGTGCGGCAGCTGACATTTACCACCTACTAGGAGGCATGTTCTCTTCATTTGTTCTTGTCTAATATTACGGAATTGCACTGCTGCCCTACAACCTTCCAGAAGAAAAAAAAGAAGAAGCCTGCTGCATAATGTGAAGGAATGTGCCAAGTTGCCTGCACACAGTGTGGAGAGCTCCTTTGTCTAAGGATGCACCAGCCTTCAAACTAGTGTGACAGCTCTGAATAAAGAACTACATTCAACAAAATAAAAACAAATATGTTCCCGAAACCTGGCGCCTCTCCAGGAAATGGGAAGCGAACAACAAAACGTGCAGTGGGAGGGAGAAGGAGGGTTGTTTAATGGCCGAGGCAGAAATATCATTGTTCAAATTCTCTACCGGCTTTGGAGTGAAAAGTAAAGTTGTAGAGATAGAAAGCAGAAATCTTCCCCTCCCTTTCCCCCCCTCTCTATCTCTCTGTCTCTCTCTATTCCCCTCCCGATCTCTTTTTCTTGTGTTGCTCATTTGGAGTTTGGAGGCTGGAGATACAGGGGCCATAAATCACACTGTTACTGGTGTGGATATGAGCCTCAGCCTAATGGTGATGACTCGGCTCGCTCTTTTTCCAGTGCTTTCCCACTCCAGAGATGGGCTTTGGACACAGTTCATTTAACTTGCCACTTTCCAGCGCTCCATTCAGCTATCTGTACTGAGCCTATTAGGACAAGGAGAACTTTTAATTTCATATGTTCTTCCACCCTTCAAGGGTTTTTCCTCTTCAGTGGCTATTGTCCGGGCACAATGCAGCTTACTGTGACGTGCAATATTACCCCCATGTTTTCACGGTCTGCTGCTGTGCTTTCACCCCCTGCTACTCTTTCATATTCCCGCAACGGCACATATGTATGTGTTTGCTTGTCTAGTATACCAAGAAGTCTTTTTGGATTTTACTGAAATCCCTTGACCCAAATTTCAGCTTGCAGGCAGCCAGAAAGGATGGGTTTGAAATGCTTTGAGAGGTAAACTTTACAAATATGTGCATGCAGCAGATGATGCTGTTGACACCATATGCAAACATGGTAAACTTTTTCAAAATAAGAGCCTCTTAAAAAAACCAAGGAGCCTCGTTCACCAACTGTTCTCAAGAAGAAATGTATTCTTATCTGCTGTATATAACATCCTGCCATGTCAGCTGCACTCTACTTACTTTACTCCTTAGACGCTTTATTTTTAAATTGTTATATTTATATTTATATTATAAATTGTTATTGTTACCTATTTTGTTCACTGTTTTTCTTATATTATCCTTTATTGTGATTGTTTCTTTGCAACTTTGGAGCAGTCTGGAACCAGAATTTCTCTCGGGATTAATAAAGTTCTATCTTATCTTATCTAACAACGTACTTCAGCTGTTGGATTCTGGATTTATTTTTAGAATTTGTGCACATTAACACACATTTGAATACTGAGATGCTTGTGCAAAATAATTGGTTATTGCTTTTCTTTAATTATACAGTTACACAATACTACGGGATTTAAATTACAATAACATCTGTATAATTTATAATACTTTTTTAAGTATTAATTTAATTTTACAAGGCAATATGATCTTGAAATTAAATAAACACAACACTAACACTTCAAGACATATCAATTATCTTAATTAAGAACCATGCCATCCAGTAATTAGTAACACATCATGCTTTTCTTTTATAATATCAATTTTTCGGGGGGTTTTCTTTGCCAAGATTTTGTAGGCAGGACCCAATAAGCCTGTTTTTTGTGTGACTGTGTTTATATCCACTACTGATGCTACTTAATATGACATCTTGTTGGTGTTCACGTCCTGCAGCAGTACCTCCACTTCAGAACTATTGAAGCGTTTTTTTTAAGATGCTGTTTAGACTTTGGCTTGAGCATTCTTGTCTTTATTCTCTCAACTTTTCTTTTCAATCTCTGTGTGTGTACATGACCCTGTAGCCTCATGCTCATGCTGCTTATTAAACATGCGGCATTCGGTTTCAAACTAACGAGGACGATGAGATTCATCATTATAAGAACACAGGTATGAACAATTTAGTGGTTTAAGAACACCTTTGTGAATCTGCGGTACACATTCTCAGGACCTTTCTTAAGAACAGATTTGATAAAAAATTTAAGCAGGTATTGGTGAATGAGGCCCAAGGTTGCCTCCATGCTCAGCTAGTGGGAGCTGGCATTTTTGATAAGTTTCTGGAGTTGAGGTCAAATGAAGTTTCTCCTTACATAGCTAATGTGGAGGGCAGTGAAATTCCCCAGGATCTGAGTTTTTCCATTCGCCAATAGGAGAGGAGAGCCCAGAGCTCTGGTACCCATAGAGGGCTCTTCAAAAAAGGATTGATTATCCATGGATGGTAGAGAAGCGTGACAGTCAGTGCCCAAGGAGGCCAGCTTAGGAAGGAGAAGAATCTGTAGGGATATGTGTGAAAACACTGGCAGCTCCCTCTTTCTCACTCTGTTCGACTCTCCATCCTCCTCTTTTTTTTTTTTTTTTGTACCCACGGGGAATCAAACAGGCTGGAATGATCACACGAAATCCCTTAAGTGCCTTTTGCTCTGCTCCCCGGCCTGTGCTAGCTCCAGAGCAAAAGCTCTTCATTTAATTTAGCCATGGAGAGGAAGACGGCTAACCTTTGCTACTTAGCCACCGATCTGACAACTATCGTGGCTGATAAATGCCATTCATTTACATGCAAAGAGAGGGTTTTTACATTACAGTAAAGTGAGGCAAAGAGGTATCCTGAGGGGTTAAGGAGAAGGAAGCTTGTGACCACTAGTTTAATGGTTTAAATTTCTCAGAACGTCTGGGCAGGAAAACGTTACTTGTTACTGCTATCAGCTTGATACATACATGTGCTCGTGAGAAAGATTCCTATCTCGCTCACTGGCCAGCCCCAGAGGACCAGCCGTTCCCAGACATGCACGAGAAAAGCCATAAGTGTGTTGAGTCAACCTTCCTCGAGCAAATGACACAAACACACACATCCTATTTAACCTTCTTCACTTCATTTGCTTTGGGCTACAGTAGACACACTGCAGAGAGACAAACAGCATTATATTCTAACTACAGACTATTACTGCCCCATCAATGGATGAAATGAGTGGAGAAATGGGATGTCAATGACTATGAGTCTTGGTGAGGGTGCTTCTAATGACATTAACTACGAGTGGTGTAATGTACCGACCTGCACAGGGTCCCTGATTCTGAATCAACAAGTGCTCTTGTTTCTCACATCTGGCCTTCTTCAGCTCGCACTCGTTGCTGTAGGTTTTTCCATCTGAGCCACAAACCTGCAAAAGAAGCACAGGAAGTTGAGTTTCACACAGTCCTTATTCAGCTTATAGTTTGCAGCCAACTGTTATAACAACTGAGCTGCATCCATGACAACGAGGCAAATTGGTGAAGATATTGAAATGAAGCTGAAATCTCTGGGAAACAGTAAAAAAGTATGTTGACCTTTTGTCATATTCATTGTCAAATGCCGTACATTGGTATTTAAGTCTCTAAACAGTAAATTTTTTATACCAGTTCTATAAAAATCCATTTCAAGAAATAACAGTCTGATGTTGATGAACTCTGAACCCTGATTTTAATATTTATCATATATTTTTAAATCTTATATTACATTTTGACAATTTTGCACCAAAAACGCTGTTTCTCTTTGCAATGTAACCACAAATGTACAGCTCTACCCAACTCTAACCTGGATTGGTTTTGACCTTATATAAAAAGCCAAAAGTTGAGGACTAGAAGGCTATAGTTAAGTTGCAATGATGCTTTTTAATAAAAAATGATGTGCATTTATCCCTGATGAACCGTGGAGATGCAGCTCTTATGTCTGATGTTTGTGTGTTTTCATTTGAATTACTTATAGAACACTTTATTTAAAAACCACATGAGTGGCAGGCGTACCGGGTTGTGTGGCACGCTCTGGCAGCTGAAGTCACAGACACAACGATCGTCCTCTGCGTCCTCATCCCAGGCTCCTCCAAACGTGCGACAGCGGTCCTGTTCGCAGCTCTCCACTCCTGAGCCTGACCCTCCTGAGCCGCAGTCTGCATTATAAACACACCATAAATACACAGTTTCATTAATAAAACATACAAACACACTAGGGAGATGCCGCTTTATCAGTACATCAGGTCGAAACAGTGTCCTACTTTCATTTCTCTTTAAGTTGCGGCTACATTTACACATTAGGAACATCACAAAGTTTGGATGATTTACATTTCCCTCACGCTGGTGGTGGGGAGAGGGATCCAAAGGCTCTGCTGGTAGTACAAGATAATGACCGACTGTAGCGAAGGCAAGAGATTGACTAAATAAATTAGACACAACATCTCTGCACCACCAGTGAGGCATCCTTTTCATTTCAATTAAATCAGAGACAAAAAGGGAGGGAATTATTAACTCGGGCCTCCAAGTGTGCAGAGAGAATTGGTGGCAAGGCCTGCTTTATGGGTGCCTGCTTCCTGATATGAGAATACAACTAATTGCAAAGTGTTCTGTAAAATCTAATTATTGCCCAAGTCTTTAAAGAAAGTTCCAGCAGCACTTAAACAGCGACCCTGGAAGGCCTTTTATTTGTTGTAAAAGTGCACTTCTCTGCATGGAAGTAAGTACCTTCCTGGTACAAGAGGCCAAATGAAGTGCCACACATACTGTCCAGGATTTGTGTCATTGTTAAGCTGTTGTGCAAACTTTAGCACAAGGTAAGAAAACTTTAACACAGAGTAAGCAATCCATACATGAAGGAGGGGGGGAAATGTAACCAGCAGGACCGTTTGGTGTTTCATTTATGAAAAACAAATCGGGGGCTGTTGCAGGGTGCGAGCAAAGGAAGGGGGAGGATCCTGCTTTTGAAGTTGCAAATTTCACCTACAGTGGAACTCCTGAGGGAGAGTAGGTGAATGTGTGCGAAAGCGGGGAATGAAAGCATCAGCGTGAAAGATAGAGAGAATGTCAGACGGAGCGAGAGGCACCCTGTGGGCTGGCAGAAAGTTCATTTGAAACAAATTTGTTATTCAAAAAAGAGGAATGTAGTCCAACTAAAAGCTCCCAGCGCAGATGAGAGACTCCAAAAAACATCAGGTAATCAACTTGTTATTTCCTCTTCCTGTCTACTTTTAGGGCTCATTCAACTCTCTGTATTGATGTGCCACCTCTAATGGTGAAATCAATGCTGTAGTGATGGAAGTGCCACTTAGCATAACCCATCTTCTAAAGTAGATTATGGAGCAGGTCACATTGCAGGGGAGGGGTAGGGGCAGATGAAGCCCCGGCTGTTCTTTGATATGGGTCATCAGCAATGGGCTGTGACAGCTTTGAGTGGTCGATACAGTGGAGGGGCCTTCACTTCATTAGCAGTGGATACAATAGGGGAGCTGGAGCTTTGTGTAGAGGCCACATCCCCCCGCTAACATCAGGACTCGTTAAGGACTCGCTCTGTCTCCATTTTAAACCAGCAGAATCTCCGACCCTAATCCTCTTGCCTGGATTTGCTGTTGTAGCTACTCATCGATTGTGAACCACAGCCCCAGTTAGACGTAACATTTTGTGACGGGGCTAATGCGCCGGCTAATGGCTTTTCAACTGCTGGTAACATTATCACAGGTATCTGAAGGTACTTTCAGATGTCATCTGAAAACTAGAATTACTGCCTTGCTGTTGTATGCCCCCACAAACCAGCCAAGTGCCAGTTTGCATCTCCATCTGTCGGGACGTATATGGAGCCATGACAGCAAATTCTTAAAATTTGGATGTTTCACACACGTCTTCAACCTGGCAGCACAGTGCATATAACAACCACCACAGTTTCAAGGTGGGCACCCAAGATTAGTGTCACTAGTCAACGTATTCTCATGATTTATTCTTTATTGTCTGTTCTGTCATGATGCACTGTCTGTCTTATTGTTGTAACTTTTAACCCTGCTGCTGTCTTGGCCAGGCTTCCCCTGAAAAAGAGGTCTTTGTGTCTCAGTGGGACCGACCTGGTTAAATAAAGGTTAAATAAAATGGTTCATATTATATCCCATAGTCAAATATGACCAATCACTGTTTTAAACACATGATCATTGTTGGTTCCCACTCAACCTATAGGGACCTAAGTACTAAGTGGCTTTCAAACTACATTACCAGTCACAGTTTTTGGGAAAAGCTAAGAAATCTGACCTTTTGACATTTGACCCCCCCAAATCTAATCAGTTCAGCCTTGAGTCAAAATTGTTGTTTGTGCCAAATTGGAAGACATTTCCCTTTAGGTGGTCCTGAGAGATCATGACCAAGGCTAGAGTCCAACTGTGTGGCTTGGAAGCATGAAACAAGAAGTCAGCTGACTCGAGAACAGATCAGAAAGATGAATAATGAGAAGTGATGTACTGGCAGCTACCTGTACCTCTGTACTGTACGCCAGCTCAGCAAGACACACTGAAAAGGAAACGCAGGAGCAGCCAATTTATATTCTGCTCAGGCCCCCTTACAGAGACAAGATAAATAAATAAAAGAGGTAAGACATTAGAATGGAATAAATAAAAGTGAAGGGCGAAGGGGGGTCCTAATTAGCTGTTGCTCTTTGATGTGCCCGCCACCCGCGCTGCCTATGAACCTTTCAATTAATACATCCCCAGCTAAGATGGCTGCATCAGCTATTCTCTCTGCACTGCCCATCCGTTCCTTTTTACTCAATCATGTCAGAAACCAGAGTCTATTTAGCCCAGGGAGCTCCATTAAGAAGACAGAATTCAGCAACGGCAAGAAGAAAAGGAAATGAATAGCATAAGAATAATGTCCAAGGAAGACAGAGAGGAGAGAACATTGCAAGGATTTGACAGTTAAAACAATGAAGAAGTGATGGAGGTGATGCTATCGTCAGAGCTGTCAAGAGGTGTGTGTTAAAGAAAACAGCAGGAGGAGAAAATGAAGTGGAGGACGAGGGTAAATAATAGAGGACAGAAGGAGGAGGAAATGTGTGTGATTGACTGAGATGCAGCCTGAAGATGTTTGGTCGACCAGATTAGTCTACATCGTTGGCTCCAGGAGTGACCGATATCATTATGATAGCTCTGATAACATGACCTGTGCAAATGTCAACTTCAGCATCTATCATTCCAAATCATCAGCCCCAGTGTGGCGTGTGTCACGGCAAAGATCGAAGATGACAATGGCCTTTGCCGAAGGATGCGGCATGGCGATTTGCCTTTGTTTGTGCTCCATCTATCAGTGCCTCGTATGGCCCACTATTGACGGATGTGACAGCCTGTAAGTCCAAATAAAGTTCTGAGAGATAGAGAAGGATGGAGCGTCACTCCCGGTGAGGAGAAGGGATGGGGTGTTTGGAGATGGAAGAAAGAGAGAAGAAGTTTTGTTGCCTCAACAGAAGGTTACAAGCCCTGTGATGGATGGTCCATGAAGGAAAAATCCGCTGATCTCACTCGTTGAGCTTTTTTACCACCCAGCCTCACACTTTGCTGTTTTCTTATGCCTTTTGGAGCTTCTTGATCCGATGCGAATAGCAGGGTGTGGACTGTGAATCACTGTGTGATTCTGAGCTCATAATCTTGTTTATTAAACGTCTATTCAATTAAAAAGGGCCAGGGCCCCCTGTAGGTGATGCACTGCTCTCAGTTGCCACTTTGTCAGTGTCGAGAAAAGAAGCTGAGGCCAGGCCTACCCGAGTGTGAAATTAAACAGGTGATAAATTTCCCTGTATGGCCAACAGTGGGAACACTGTCATTTTTCATTACTGTTAAACAAAAGGCGGAAGAAAACAACTTCCATTTTTATGCTCTGTGGCCCCCTCCCCCCGGCAAGACTAATGAGGATGCTTTTTAAGTCAGGTCTACGTAAGCGAATAAATCACATGTTCACTTCTTCTCCAGGCTTATCTTAGATATGAAGTATGGGGTGAGGGGGGGCTGTGCACACCGGTGATGTACAGCTTTGCTTCTGTCTACAATCGAGCCAGAAAATACAGTCTTTGGTCTTATATATTGAGACAGACTGCTGTATTACATAATATATACTATTAATGTTGCCAAAACCCACCACACATGCATCTAGGTGGTGATAAATATATCAGCAACAAGTCCTTTTTTACAGTACGTACCATCCCACAGCCAAACACAGACATTTCAAGTGAGGAAAAAAAGCAACTTGGTTTTGATCGCTTGACAATCACATCAGACTTCCTGTGGAGGGTCTGGGTCAGATTCAAGGGGGCTGAAAGGACCGAGGACAGAGCCTGCAGATTTCACCCCTAGGGTGAAATTTATCGATTGCAGACAATCCCATCTCCACCCCTATCTGTGAAAGCATCGGTGCCCCTTTTGTCGAGAGGCACAATTTTGACGAAGAAGAGTGCGAAATGGAGAGAGAGACATGAGTGGGTGGGATGGCAGGGAGCGACGGGGAGCAGGAAAAAAAAAAGATTCTATTGTGTAAGCCTGATGGTTTTCTCTGAATCAAAATGAGCAACTGATGAAAAAAAGGGAGGATGTTCAGACACAGTGTGACAGAATCAAATAGGAAAAAAAACAAAACAAAAAACGCCATCAGGCACCACAAGCAAAGCGATGCCCTTGGGGAGGTAGAAGAGAGTATTTCTGCCTGATACAAGACAACCAACAGAAAGAGGACAGAGTGTGAAGATGTGTGTGGTGACAGTGAATCTGCATCGCGGGAATACAGTTTCACATTTCTTCATGCTCCACATACAAAAAAGGTCACTCGTCTCAGTCAATGAAATGATGTTAAATCGACCACAAGAAGCTTTGGCGGCACGATTCGCCTCACAGGCCTAGGGCAAATACGGTAGACAATGGCAGAGAGAAAAAAAGGGGAAAAAAGAAAAAAGTACCCCTGGCTAGCAATCAAAATGGAAGAGGATTCCTCTCATCTCTATTTGCTCTGTCCTCCATCTACCCCCTCTCGTCTTCTCTCCAGCCATCCCTCCTGCTGGCAGGTGTAATCTGCTCCCCTTCACACCTTGTCAGAGGGTGACTATTTTCGCTGTGACGACCCACCAGCCACGGGGGGAGCGCGGCATCGCAGCCGCCTGCATGACTGCCAGAGGTTGGCATGTTGCTCCCTCCAGAGTTGTCCCCAAGACCGGCTGAGCGAGGGACTGTGATATCCTGCCTCGGTCTGTCAGCGCTGATCAAGATATGATTTGCACGGTGAATTAGACCTCATTTATTCAGAATGTGGATGAACGACGGAGGTACAGGCATAGAAATCAGGGATACTCACATTAAGTGCCATCGGTCACACACTTATGAGCATAATTGGATAGAAGGGCTTGATAAAATGTACGCTGTAAATTCTCAAATAAAAGCCAACACAAACAAAATGAAACCCCGGCCCCTAATAAAAAGCAGAGTGAAATTACCTGTGCTATCACGGCTCATGTGGTCAATTCAGGAAAATGTTCACGTTATATCTACCTGAGTGTGTCTTTGTAACAGAAATACTGCTCTCATTCACTCCTCAGTCACTTCAGTGGTTGAATGTAATTTAGAACATTTACCCAAGTACTATACTTAAGTACAATTTTGAGGTATGTGTACTTTACTTGAATATTTCCATTTATGTAACTTTATACTTGAACTCTACTCCATTTTGAGGCAAATATTGTACTTTCACCTCCACTACATTTAGCTGACAGATTTAGTTACTTTTCAGGTCGAGATTTAACATACAAAAAATATGATTAATATAAAGTGATTTGACCTTTTTTTTTTTTTTAAATCAAACCTCATGGCAGTATATTAAGTAATTTAAATGAGCCATGCCTTGAGAAAATCTAAACACTGCTTATATAAATGTATCCCCAATTTTATATTTGGAATCTATAAAACAATGTGAGTGGGTCCATTCTATATAACAAGTACTTTTACTTTATATACTTTAAGTACAGTTTGATGCTGATACTTTGGTACTTTTACGTCCGTAACTTTTGAATGCAGCACTTTTACTTGTAGTGGAGTCATTTCACAGTGTGGTATTAGTACTTTTACTTAAGTAAAAGATCTGAATACTACTTCCACCACTGCTTACATGCATACTTTGTTTTGGCCTGTCGACTTATGGATATTGGTTGTTGTTTTTACAACACAGACTCCAGAGCAAATGGGATGTTGTCTACAACATAATTAAAACAGAATGCAATTATTTGTCAATTATTTTGGACATATACTCTATAACTTGATAACTGTACAAATTATTACATTTTCTCATGATATCGTACTCATCCAGCAGCTGCGCAAAGTAACTCCGGCCTTGCCTCAGCACAAATGTGAAGACATTTTCAAAATCTGTCAAACCATTGAGCTGAAAAGTGGGTTTTCTTATACTTAATTTAGTTTCTAGGCCCACAGGACTACTGTTTTTTCTATATATTTCCATTATACTTTAGGAAGAAAACAGAAGTCCTATGTGCCCCAAGACTAAATCTAGTACAAAAAAATGTATGTTTCTCAGAAACTACAGGGAGCACAGTTAAGTATTTTGTGTCTATGAACTTATAACAATATAGAAGATAGGCACACATATGCAATATAAAAAGCATTCACATTCATGTGAGCTAAAAATGTCAAACTTGTTCTTTTAGATAGTTTCCCAAAAGTTTGTCTATACCAGATTTCAAGACTTTAGACCAATCAGAACAAATGTTGTGGCATTTTCCCTTATAGTCTTTGGGCACAAATGATGAAAGTAGGACCGTCAATGATTTTAATCTATTGAGACAACAAGAGAATTGGAGAAAGATCCATAACCAACAAACAGCAGCTGCATCAAATAAGAAAAGAAGCAAAGCAGAAAGGAGCGAGGATCTCACTAAGATATGATCAAATGTAATAAAACAGGGAAAATTACAAGAAAGATGCTTGCCTCTAATGTGAGCCTGGGTCTATCTGCACGTAAGGTAAATAAAAAACTATTTGAGAATTTACGGTAACGAGAGAAATGAAGTGTAAGAGATGCACTAATAAAAAACAAACAACCAAAGACAGCCAAAGCATGAGAAAAGTACAGCTGACCTGAAATTAATCACCCAGAAGTCATTTCTGTTCCTGTAATAGGTTTTGTTGATGTACACGCAGTGTGACTTTCACTCCATCTTTTGCTACATTAGCCTGTTGGCGCGCTGCTGGTGCCGTATGCGTATTATGAAAATCCACAGATGACTGGATACTGTACCACAGGTCAGTTGATAAAGATAATTACACCATTTCGATGGCCGATTGGTTAACATAATCACGAGCATTTCAAAGTCCATTTCCTACCTTCATCGCAGCTGCCGGGCTTCGCCACATCAATTCTCCTCTTCTGCATGCAGGAGGACGTGCGGAGATCACACTCGCTGTTGTAGGTGGTGCCATCGCTGCCGCACACCGGGGAGAAGGCCTCGTGCGAGCACTGTGGGCACTCACACTTATTCTGGACACACCGGGCACCCCAGGCACACACAGTGTTGCCGCATGTTTCTGAAGCAGAGCGTGATGGAGAAAAAGGGACAAATTCATGGAGTTGTTTTGATGGACACACCAGACCTTAAAATGCATCTCTGGATTAGATCTCTCTGATCCTTATCTAATTGGCATGCATGCCACCTCATGGTGTAATATATCCCTCTCTTAAAACTGACATATACATGTTCCCTTAGTGATTCTCCATCTGTCCAAGTTTGTTAGAATATGAACTGCATGCCTGTGGCTATGCGAGGTTCCTGCAGGGCTCAATTTTTATTTTATATATCCACACAAAGAATCCCATACATTTCGAACAATTTTATCCATTCTACTTGTGTCAGCCAGTCAAAAACAATATGTGTGACACACACTGTATTAATACATGCATTACTTACTGCACTCTCCCTGGCTGACCACCCGCAGGTCCATCTGTTGTTTGCAGGCACGCACGTGCAGCTCACACTCGCTGTTGTAGGTGCTGCCATCGCTGCCGCACACAGGCTGGTGGGACTCCACACACTCCGTTGCACACACACACTCCCCGCTCTGAGCATCGCAGATTGCCCCAAAAGAGCAGTTGGCACAAGCTTCATCTAGATGGAGATAAGAGAGAAGGAAAAGGCTCAGTGTGTGTTTCAGGTATTATTATTTTTTACATAACTTTGGTTGAAAGTTGGCTCTAATAAATACCCAGAATTTGGCAAAAAAGGTTTTAGATTAATCTGCAAACACATTGCAGTGCATTAATTACTTCCTTTTTGATGATCCCTCAAATGCACATTTTTGCCTGACTACTAAAGCAGCTTCTATCAAGATAATGTTATTGCAGCATAAAGATAATATTAACATGCTATTTAGAGATGCAGTAAACATATTTACTTTTAACTTCCTCAGTATTTTGACATTCACAGTTCGAACACCAGTCATTAAACAATTAATTGGAACAAATTTGTTGTTTCCTTTTTTTATCTAGCTCTTGACAAGCTGTCTTACTGACAGCTGGTGTGGTGCTTAATGATGCAGTACCGCAGCACAGATACCAGAAGTACAGAGATGCAAAGTTTCCATACTGTGTAGAATTGCTGTAAAACTTTATTGGAATCCACCCGAGGCGGATTCAATTGATTTGAAATACTTTCCAAAGGCACACACCTGTCTATTAAAAGGTGTCACGGTTCACATGCATATGAGAGCTAAAACCCAAGCCATGAAATTCAAAAAAACTTTCCACGGATAGAATTCTACTGAGGCACAGATCTGAGGAGGAGGATAAAAAAAAAAGTGAAAGTCCCCAGGAGCACAGTGGGCTCCATCACTGAAGACATTTGGAACCACCCAAAACTGTTCTTTCTAAAGTTGAAACTAAATAACTGAACACAAAGAGCTTCAGATTTTTTTTTTGTCCAAAAATAGGACAGTCTGCCAGAAGGACAACAATCTCTGCAGCACTCCATCAATCAGGATATTATAGGAGAGTTGAGTCAAAAGTGGAGCAACTTCTGAGAAAAAAGCCAAACTTTGCCAAACGACACTTGATACACCTGATACTGATAGCATTATAAGACCAAAATTGATAAATGACACCATTGAAGAGAAGAATGGCAATTGTATTTATGAAATACATTGCTAGATGTGGTTTTACATCAATATATGGATTTATAGGCAGATCAAGATCTTTACAGCACCAGACGCTAGGGCTGGGCGATATAGCAAGATATATTTCTTCATAATGTCTGATCTCGATTATAATCACAATTTGATATATTGTTTTTAAACTGCCAGTTCTAAAGCATCTGTACTGAAAACTAAAGAAGCTAGAGATTAGTTCCGCTATTAGTGGCTGAACTGCTAACGCTACGTGTGCTGGCATCAGTGGCAGGCTGTGCAGACTCTGCTCGCATTTTCATTCTTTCTGCATAATCATATGGGTTGTACACATGGGTTGACTAAACAGATTTGTTGTTGTTAGAAAGCCCATGCTGTTAATGTTTTGTTAACTTGTTTATTTAACTAAGTTCCATTCAATAATAACTTGTTTCTCTGTAAGTTTTCATATGTGCCACGCTCTTGAATGCACCATAGTCGTTCAAATGCTATTGAATGCGCCATACCTGTTTGTGAATTGCCGTGCTGTGAATGTTAGCTTCCTCTCGATGCAGTGGCGGATAAATTGTAATTTCCTTTTCTCTTTCCCAACATTCACCTGTTCCTCCCTGGTTTATTGCTCCAAGTCATGGCTGACATCTATTTCGCTGCCCTGAGCTTTCTCCGGCATCTTACAAACAGTAGTGGAGCAGGAAAAGGTCGACTCTGATTGGCTGTTGTCACGCGCACATTTCTAACATGTTTGATGGAGTAAATATGCTCACAGCTGATCACCGTAATCGACCAGAGATTTTTTGCGAACACACAATGCGATCATATAATCGCCCAGGCCTACGAGATGCTACTGCTTTCGTCCCCAGGAGGCGCCAAAATCAACATAAAACGAAAGTCCCTTGTAGCTGCTTTAAAGGGAAGGAAAAGATTCTCTGGTCTGATAAGACAAGAATCTAACTCCTTGTCCTGAATGTCAAGCGCTTCATCGCTGTATATCTAGTGACAGCCAGGTACTGCTCATCACCATGCCTATAGAGGAGCACGGTGCCAGCAATATCTTTTGGGGATGCTTCTGAGCAGCAGGTACTAGAAAACTGGTCAGAGCTGAGTGAGAAAAGTCACACTTTCCTTGCTGTACTTCTCACTTTGTAAGGTTGTTCATATCTGCTTATAAATATGCTATTTTCCCACCACACTTCAAAACTGAATCCGGCAGATGATATCTGTATTTTCTTGCCAAAAGACAGCTTTGAAAAACCAAAAAGGGCTGAGAGAGCTTTCAAGACATTCCTTATTAGTTGGAGGATTCACATGGATCATCTCTTGAGAAATTGACTGTTTCTGGAGGGGTAACGTCTCTCCCTGAAGAAACAGCGAGGCAGGATCAGACGTGTTCAGGGTGCTGACTGATGTTGCAGGGGGGCAGAGGACAAATGAGAAGGCAAACGCGAGCAGTAGATGCTCCTCTCCCTCTGACACCAATTACACCTGGAGGATTGCATTAGCACAGCTCGCTATCACATTCAATTAGGGGCAGGCTAATGACCGCTGCTGATTTAGCACTAATTGAGAGAGACGAGGCTGGTTTCTGGAACTTTCCACATTATTAATCTGTTTATTACTCTTTAAGAGTCTTTCATTTCCGCTAGCACTTCATCCAGTGCTGGCACCCACTCCCCTCTACGATTGACAAACTTGACTGTGAACTGGGCATGACCATGTGTGGCACTTATCATACAGTTGAAGCAATAAACTGTACATTAGTTGAATGAGAAATTTCTTTGGAACCATACTTAAAAATTACATAGGAAGAACATAAGAGAGTCTGTACCTTCTAGTCTGAGGCCATGGTTGTCTGTCCAAAAATGGTCGATTGGCCCTTTTGGGTTGGTAGTGAGTTACTTCCCCAAGCAAAGGAGTTTAGATATCCTGGAGTATTGATTATAGGTAAGGGTAAAATGCAAAGTGAGATGGACATGAGTTTGGTGCAACGTCAGCAGAGATGTGGCCGTTGTAACAGGCCATTGTAGTGAAGAGCAAAGTTTTTTGCTGGCACGTCCATTTGGTAAAAGTTCCTGGTGTCGGCTCAAAACACGCCTAAGGGATTATGTATCTCATCTGGCCTGGGAATGCCTTGGACTAGTCAGGCAGTTTAGGACCTGATATGAGAAGAATGGGGACACGTCAGACAAAAGCAACATAGTTTTCAATTTTTGTTGGGAGCCACTTCATCAAGATGGCGGATCGGAGATGGCAGCCATATAAAGTCTATGAAAACCAATATATCTTCCAAGCCAAGTATTTACGAAATTGCATAGATCTCTGTAGTTGTAAATGTGATAAATAATAAAAGTGAGGTTTATAAAGTTCAATTAAGCATGTTATCCATTTTTCAGAATTTCAATAGCTTTAAAGGATTCCTTGAACCAGAAAATGTATATTTTGACACCAAGATTGACCTTCTAAGTGGCTTGGAAGGTATATTGTTTCTCATAGATTTTGTATGGCTGCCAAATCCAATCTGCAAAATTGATGAAGGGGCTCCCATAAAAAATTTAAATTTATGTTTATGGAGAGCATGTGGAAAAAATTTGGTGCTTTTGTCCGGAGTGTCCCCTTTATTTAGCTAAGCCGCCTGACTAGACGTCTGGGATAAGGGGATGAAACTGATGGTTGGATGACGAGAGCATGCAGGGCCAATGCTTCCATCAATCCAGTGTGTAATTTTGGCCTGGGGGCTGTTATTCAATGGTTCAAGCTAACTTCCTCTTTAGACATCTGTGCAGAAAGCTGGTTCCATAAAAGAATGGAAGGAAGTTTGGTGTGGAAAAACTGAACTGGCCTGCACGGAGCACCATTTTTTGGGATTAATTAGAACACTGAATGCAAGCCAGGAGTCAACCTCAATGGAAGACTTCACTAATGCTCTTTTTTTGCTGGATGGGAGCAAATCCCTGCAGCCAGGTTCCAAAAGCTTGTGGAAGGCTGTCCCAGAGGAGTGGAGGTTGTTTTGGCTGCATATTAATACCCAGGGTTACAGGGGACAGTCACACATGTTGGGGTACCCTCAATTTTTTGGCTATGTACTTTAAACCTTGTGATCTGTGACACTGATTAAATATTAATCTATTGCCGGTGATCAGATGTTGCTCTTTCTTTCCCCCGACATGGCAGGTGGGTTTGGAGGTTTGGGCTCAAAAAGATAAAGAGAGGCTTTATAACAGCTAGGGTTTTCTGTGACAAAAATAAATAAACATAAAATATAAAAATGGGGGCTGCTGTGGTAGTTGCTCCTCTCTGGTTGCGGCAGCTATAAATCAGGAAGTGCCGGTGGTGAATGTTGCCCTTTATCAGGCCCTGTGTCCTGATAGCAGCCTCGCTTCTTTATCAGCTCCTGCCCCTCGCACCTGGCTCTCCACACTGCCTGATCCTCCAGACAACACGCATCGCAAACAGACAGAAAAGGAAGGGAGAGCTTCAGTTCAAAGCCGGGAGCAGAGGGAGAATTGTCGCCATTACTGGTAATGTTAAGATGTCCACTTTCTGTCATCTCAGATTCAATCATCTCAAAGTCTGTCATCACTAATTCAGTCTATTTCTTTTTTTCTGAAGGCAGAAAACTTCACAACTTTAAAAATCTTCAGGCTCTAAGGTAGTCTGGCAGGGAAGGCATAATGACTTTTTCTAATGTGCCAAGATTAGAACCTGGGATCTTTCATCTCATTTAAATTTACTTTCATGTCCACCAATGAAAGAGCCTCCACAGCCAGGAAAATATACAGTATAACACAGTCCAAGATCAAAGTAAGATATTTTAAGATCTTCTCATGCCAGGTCTAATAAAATCTAATACCAACTGTATCCAAAGCACCTAATTCAATCTCACTGCAGCTAAATGTTGGCACTAAATGTGACCCTCCTCTGCCCTATAAATGGCTAGTGGCTGTTGATTGACCAAATCATTGGAAATTAATACAATATCAACTTTTATCAACCAACTTTTATCAAAAAATACTGATGTCTTTAATTGACATATTTCATTCAAAATCATTGAATTAGATGTGGGTTTTTTTTTGCTGTAGGTCACTCATTTATCAGGCACCCCAGGATTCTGTGATTTCCGCGCGACCCTGAACGCACCTTGGAAATTTTAAATTTAGAACTGAAATGGACACACACACAAACAGACACACACACACGCTGATTACAATACCACATAACCCTCACGGCTGTAAATGTACATACTGCAATTTTTTGTTACTTTGGCACTGTCTTTTAAAAAAAATATATATATTTTTATCCCACGATTTTGTAACCCATTTTATTTATCACCCAGTTTGTCCTATTTCTTGATCCTGGGCTCTACCTCGTCTGGGGAGAGCCCTGAACTGGCCACATGCTTCCTCCGATACATGCGGAGTTAGCAGACCGCTTCTTGACACCTGACAGGCGTCTAAGGGGATCCTCGGGGGACACGGGAAGAACATGCAAACTTCACACAGAAAGGCCCTTTTGCCGACATCGACCAGCGCTACGGACACCGGAGACATGGAGCTGGGGACACGCCTCCAACGCCCACAGCGTCCTGGCGGAAATCGAACCCAGGACCTTCTAGCTGTGAGGCGAGAGCGCTACCAACTGCGCCACCCGCCAAAAAAGTGCATATTTCACACGTATTTCAACATGCAGCTTAAATGATGTTCTTTAATTGATTCTTTACATGAAGTAACAAGTACACAATCATTTCCTTGACAAAACCGGAGTTGACATTTTTATAATTGCACTGAAGGCTTTTTTTTTATGTCATAGTAAAAAAAAAACAGGACAACTTCAATGGATTTTGTTTCTGCATTGAAAACCTGAATGAATGGGTTGTATTTTTTAATAATTGCATATGCCTTCCTTTGTTCTGTTGGAAATATTAAGGTTTTTGCAAAGACACCAGTCTCAAAGTCTAGTGGATTTTGTGATTTTTTTACCATGGAATCCTGGGGGGCCTGGTTGATAATAAAAGATGCTATATATTTAAGTTGAGACTCCTTATATGATATCAACTTCCCTGTTTTGGTACATTGGACAGAAAGAACGATTGTCCACTAATCAGAAGGTCAGCGTTTTGATGCTTCGCCCTAAAGTCTACATATTGAACACCTTGCACGGTAACCCTTTGAGTGGTTGCTAAGACTAGAAAAACAGTCCATTTACATGACACCAAACTTTTAATTTTGCTGTGGACCTGCTAGATTTTAGTCAAGGTCCCCTTGACGTCCCATGGACCCAAAGTTAAGAACTATTGATGTTTGTTTCTGCTCTGTGACAGCTTCTCTTGTTGTGTTTAGTGCCAGTGTTTGTAGTTTTTAAGAAGTGGGAGCGTGAGAAATAGGGGCAGGTTGGTATAAAACGTGGCCTTGAAAGCATGAAGGATTGAGTCATTGAGGAAAGGAAAGAAACCCAAAGACCCTCCAGCTTTTGCGGCATTTTGTTGATATCCTCACCGGGAAAAAAAACTGAATTGCAGCTGAGGGGGTTTGGGGTGGAGTATTACCTCAGGATTAAGCAGAAAGAAGTAGGCTGGTTTGTGTTTTGAAGGCTTGTGAACATGCCTGGGTGATAACAACTCCCCTGCCGATGCCTGCCTGGCCGGTACACTATTAACTCTGCCCCACCACTTTCTCTGCCCCTCCTCATCTTATTTACCTCCATCTCCTTCCCTCCCTGCATTTATTACTCTCCCTCCCCCTTGCTCTTCCTTCCTTTCACCCTCTCTCTCTGACCATTCTCATGCTGCTGGTGTGACCTATATTTCTTACTCAACTGTGTATATCATTTCAAACACCTGTGGGAGAAAAAAGGGGAATTTGTTTCCTTTTCTTAAATGATTTCGCCGCCTTTGCTCTCATCTGTTTGGGTAAAGGCGCATGAATGGCCCCTTTTTTTTCCGAGGCGACTGATATCCAGCTGGGGGGTCTATTAACTGAACGCACCCTTTCCCAGTCCACCTTACAAGGTCGCCCGCCACTCAAATTCAGGAGGAGGAAAAATCTCAGAATAATAACAAATGTCACTCATATCGCTATCGGGTTGCACCTGAGCCATATAGATAACCGCTATTTTTCCAGCCTGCAGGGAAGGAAATGAAATTATGGCTGGGCCCATGAGAGGCTGTAGTAAGCCACACACACACATAAACACACACAGTAAAGCACACACGCCTGGTATTTTCTATTGTGGCACCTCTCACCTCTTAAACTATTGCTGCCCTCACCTGCCTCCCTTAAGCTCCTACTTTTGTGTCTGGAAGCCATAAATCTGCCAACTTATACTTATATATTATAGTGCATACGGATGGAAATAACTAAAGACAGTAAACAAACAAAAAAAGAAACTTGCTGGCGATTTTGAAGTAACACCATATACCTAAGTAATGTTGCAGAAAGAAAAAATAAAAATATGACATGCAATGGCATAAATAATTTCTGTCTAGACCCATATGTGGCCTTGCCAGCAGACGATCTCCAAATATTGATGCTGCTGAAGAAACTATAAATTGCTTTACACACATCTTACAGAAAACTGCATTATAAATGTGTGCAATAAAACTGATATGTGCCATACAATTTATATGTGCAACACACTATCTACCTCATCTATGTCATTTGTAATACTTTCAGTGGCAACTGATCTATTTTTATATTTATTTATGACACCACACGTCCTTGTTTTAGTCCCTGTTTTAGCTCAGTGTTTGACCGTATTTTTTAAATGTTTTACTAATAATGTTTGTTTTGTTGTTATGATTGCTTTAATTATGCATCTTAAGCAGTGGCACTCCCAATTTTGTTGTTTAGTTGACTATATAATGACAATAAAGGCTATTTGTTTTGATCTTCAACCCGGAAGCACAGAAGTTCTATACAATCACTACGGTTTCAAGGTGAGCAACCAAGATGTCATCAGTATCTGAACAAATTAAATACGGTCCTATGCAAAATCTACTAATACAAATACAAATCTCCCCTCTGTATCTGAGTTTTAGGTGTTGTATAATGGCCAGAAAATGTTTCTGCACAATATTATGATGTCACAGTGAAGCTGACCTGTGACCTTGTCAGCACATGGCCAAAAACGTGTTTTATGAGCTCACAATGACCTTTGACTTCAAAAATCGTATTAGTTCATCCTTGAGTCCAAATGGCTGTTTGTGCTATGCCCAATTTGAAGGTGTCTCTTCAGGTCATGCAGAGGTATCACGTTCAGGAGAATGGGACGTAACAACAAACTCCAAAACATAATGCCTCTGGAGGAAACATAATTGCTGGCACGGAGGAATAAACATTTAAATTAAAGCATTAAATCAAAACATATAATGCCACTTATCAGCTCAGAATGAACAAAATTAATAGACTTACAAACATCAATTGTCCATGCCTTAAACTAACTACGAAAAACGTATTAAAAACAGAATGCAACAATTTGCAAAGGCAAGATATTTTGTAAATATATACATTAATTCTGAGTTAGATGCATCCTGCTTTTATTTAAGTTTTACACAATGTGCAAGAAACTAAGACACTTTCAAATCACATCATTTTTATCTGCCAAGAACTAATTCATGCGTTAATTTCGTCCAAGTTAGATTATTGCAATGCACTTTTCTTATGCCTAATAAACTGCAAAACGCTGCAGCCAGACTCATAACCCGGGCCGACAGGAGAGAACACTGGTTTCAAAATCAATTCATTGGCTCCCAGTCTGTCTCAGAGTGGATTTTAATTTTTAATAATCACTTTGAAGGTGCGTCGGGGGTGAGACCCAGAATTTGTTTTAATATTCTATTAACTGTTTGCTTATTGTGTTTTTAATTGTATGTAAAGCACTTTGTAATTAGTTTTGAAAATCTCTTTATAAATAAAGGTATCGTTTAACTTTTGATTCGGATACTTCCAACAGTACCTGAAGGCAGCATATGTTCTCTCCACTCTCTCTTTCTGCTCCATAAACATGTAGAGTATATTACTGGGGGGAATAGCCTGTGATAATTAGGGGAGATAATAGCTTAAGTCAGTCAGTTGTTATGGTGCTGAATGAGGCCCAGTAAAGCTGTGCAAACAGCCCAGAAATAACCCACATTATCATCGCCATCATTCCTCGGCTGGCTCGCGCCTGGCAAGCCAATGCCTCAGCATTTTTATGGCACCATTGCGCTGACGCAGGCCTGTTTCCTCTGGGAGCCAAGAACCATCCATAGTGCTGGATTACAGACAGGGCCCTCCACTCCGCCAGCTCGCTCTGCCTCTCGCTTTTTAAAATAAAGACTATTCATTACCGCCGAGGGACCCGGGGCCGACAGACCTGCTGTCTACCTGCGGTGCGGCGCACCAAATTGAGTCAGCCCGCCTGCCCACCGACCGAACACTGCTCTCGCTCCATTTCCTGTTGGCATACATCCTTGCGCTGGATTTCAATTTAGAGAAGGCTGGGAGGGGAAGATGACAGATGCAATACACGGGCGGGCGAAGCGGGAGTGTAGGATCTCTCCAGCTAACCCTGTCATCTTTCCAGTACAGAAGGAAACCACTTTCTCTTTACAAAACAATCAGACGAGCTTGAATAAACAGCTTGACCCATAAACCGCGCATTTTAGAACAAAACAGTGGAGTACAATCCCATACCAGCAAAGTGAGACTAATTCAGCCGTATTGATCATTCTGCTAACTGCTCGGCTCATCCACAAACACACCGCAGAGGCCAACTCAATTTCATTGCCATGGTCTTCAAAATATGCAGGAATAAAATCTATTGTGGTAAAACATCATGAGTGAGGTTACTGAGAGATTAGGGCCAAGAGGCTAATAACCTGTGCTTTTGCCCAGTGTGTGTGAATAGCTAACGGCTTGATGGTAGACAAGGAAGAATACTCAATCGCCAATTAGAGTCCATGGGAAAATTGGCCTTCCAAGATGGCATTAAGCCATCAAGAGTATTCACTAAGTGGGTTTACCCAAGCTGTAAAAAATCTGCCCGTTTGGCCGTATGCCCACATAGAGGATCTGAAGATATTTTTACCACTTGAAGCTCGGCTGTCGCTGGTTTACTAATGACTACCTGATACTCCGACACTGCAAGACAAAGCCAAGTGACTCATGTAGCCAATTACAGACAAGTATGCTCCGCATTCTCTTTCATCAGGAGTAAAGTGCATCTTCACTTAAAGGTCAAAACTGGCAAATTGGAGCCTTGGTGCTGGTATAGAGGGGCTGAAGAAGAGATGAGGAGTAAAGGAGGAGGGATAAGAAAATTCCTTAACAGACCTGAAGATGTATTAAGTATTGTTTTGACTTTGTTGGATATAAATGGGAAGCCCAGAAGGGTCACCATGATTATAATTCTATATGTGTTAATTGTTAATGTCTGTGGATTATCATTTCGCCTCGGGGCAATATAGCACTATTAATTAGTTTGAGCTTAATTGTATTCCACAAGGAGAAATCTTTCCGTACCTGTGAGCTATAATTCACACATTTCACAGCGATTTCATGACTTCACAGTAAATTACTGTGTAGTGTAATGTGACTGTTCGGCAATTACTCACCACAGGGTCCTTTGTGTTGGATGTGAATGGCCTTCTGCAGGGCGCAACCCATCGCCCGCATCTCGCAGGGGCTGCCGTAGCTGTGGCCGTCAGATCCGCACACGGGGTCGGACGTCTGCGGGCAGGCCTCAGGGCACTCGCACACTGGCTCGTTGTTCTTGACAACGCACACCGCCCCGTGATCGCACACCTTATCCAGGCAGGGGCTCGGCATGTTGAGATCTAAAGGGCCGGTCGCCCAGGAGATGGAGAGCACAGTTAGAGAGGGGGATACTGGACTGGGTAGATGCGAAGCAGGGAGAATATAAAGTAGAGGTTGGAGAAAGGTCTGGGGCTGGAAAGGGCAGAGGTGACGGGGAGGTAAGTTAGAGCAGAGCTACATGGAGAACTGCAGGATTTGTGTTAGAAAAAGTTTGGGGAAAGGAGATATGATGTAGTATGCAATACAACGCTAGTCCTGTGACACCTTTGGTTCCTTGGCTTCCTATGTCATTTCCTCGCCTTTGTGCCTAGCCTGATGTATCCTGAATCTTTGAAGAGTCCGCCCAATCCGGTGGCATGAGGACAGCGGATAAAAACACGGCCCTGTAGCACAATAGAGATGAAACACCCTACGAACAATGGTTGCGAAGCCTTTTTTTTTTTTCCTCCTCTTTTTTTAGGCGAGTAAACGCCTGGATTAATTGACGTTCCCAATGTGCCCCTTCAAAGGCTGCCATTTGCATCTCAGTGAGAGCCACCGCTTCAGCCAAAGCTGGTTGAACTGACATGGAGGAGCGAGAAAAAGTGTGACACAGAGAGTGAGAGAGAGAGAGAGGGAGAGAGAGAGAGAGCGAGAGAGAGAGAGAGAGAGAGAGAAGGAAAGAGAAAAAAGAAAGAGGCGAAGAGAAGAAAGAGTCCTCTGCTTAATAATTCACAAAAGGCAAGCTCCTGGGCAGAGGCAGATATGAAATGTGAACATCACAGAGAGGTGTCTGCTTCAGTCTCTCCCTCTCACGCACTAGCTCCAGCATGACTTCATTAAAACGAGGGCTGGATTTTGCACCTATGATTTCGGTAGCAGCAGATGGGTGTAGGCTGGGCTGATATAACCTGACTCGATAAGGAGAGAGAGAGGAAACCTGAAAAAAGAAAACCGCTATGAACAATCCTTTGATCACAGCCTACCATGCTGGCACAATCAATTCTTTACAGCTTCATGTGTCAATGAAAATATTACATGGCATTGTGTATAGTGAGACAGCGTGCCAGTGCTGAGGGCTGTGCTTGTTGGTTAGAAGTGTGAGCCTTAAGGTAGGGTGGTATACACTCCCGAATCACAAGTGAGTAAGAGACAATAGCCAGTGATTTTTATTTGGGAAGCTTCACGCATGAGGGACGGATCAGTCGGCTGAATGTGGTGTGTCTACAGATTAGTGGCAAAAACAGACAGAGGCATCAAATTATTTGTGATGTGAAGCGCTCAGAGAGGCGTATTTTACACCCAAAGTCAAACAAAAACTTCTTCTCGGCTCTCTACCTTTTATTATGGCTTTGGTTAGAGGGGTTGGGGGGGTGCTGTCATGGAAACTGCCCCTTGTAATGACACCACCCATGGCTCCATCATTATTGTGACCATTATGGGATTAGATGGCATCACGGGGGGGCAACTTGACGTGCTATGAGCCCCATGATTCATTTATCAGCTCAGAGACGTTCAGTGGTGCCTCTAATGCTGGGGTAAATTATCAACTGATAACACAGACGCAGGCAATTAGGTTGATTCACTCTGACTGAGGTGATGGGAGGGGTATGAGCAATAAGGATCAATGAACATCTAAAGACCAATTCTGTGGACATCTTTACAAATTATGACAGCAGCTAAGAGGTACATATTAAAGGTCTCATATTGTAAAAAGTAAGACTTTGTTGTCTTTTTTGATTATAAATATTATAGCTCCTAGACCTCTAGGGGCTATAAGGGGCCCCACGATACGATTTTATACCGATACTTGAGTCACGATACGATATTATTGTGATTTTAAGCATTTTGTGATATGGTGAGTATTGCGATACAATATATTGCGATTTAACTGTTTAACTGCATTTTGTGTCCACAAAATAAAATTCAATCAAGAATTGTTTTGTCAAATAAGAGAAAATTCTCAATCTATTCATCTCACTTCAGTCTTTTTATTTCTCCGCAATGAGAGTCAAACCCACAGACTGACCAACAAAGTATTCAGTCAAACTGAACTGAAATCAAACATGTATGGACAACAAAAACAACAGCATTTTCTCAAACTTTCCTCAACTTTAAGCTTCACTGCTCTGAATTTTTTTTTTTATGAAACATAAAAAAGTCAAACGTTGCAGCGTTATTTTGACAACTTCCCGACACGATATCCTGACGCACATGCTACACATGGTGCCTAGAGATTCCTTAGATCTTCTAGTTTCATATGATACCAGTATGTCCAGTATATTCCTAAAAGTGAGCCCTCCTAAAAACAATAACGGTGAAAATACCTGAATTGATATAATATTGTCACGCAAAATATTGCGATACTATGCTGTATTGATATTTCCCCACACCTCTAATAAATACTATCTATTTAATCCACTGAGAAATGCACACAGCCTGTCTTCAGAAACTGTGCTTTTATAGAAGTTGTAAGAAATTCTGCAAGTTTGTGATAAGCATTTTAAGTCATTTCCAAATTCTTGACAACTCAAGTAAACACAAAAAAAACCTGAAACGAAGCATTTCCCATAGAGGGTGATGGGTCAGTGTGAGAAACATTTTGTGTTTATGTTTCACGTTTGCATGTTCTACTAGAAACACAAAATCCAAATATGATGAGCACAAAAAGTGTCCTCTAAAACACCAAAAAGTAGAGCTGACTGTATAATGTTGGTTATCTTCTACCTGCTGCTGTTTTTCACAAGTTTTGGCTGTAATTAAAGACATCTTTCTGGATCTCGAGCAAGGACACACTTCTATTTTGGAAAATGAATGTTTCAAATTAGAAGGCGGAAAACAGCTATTGATTTCTCTGTTTGAATGCCAAGCTGCTATTTCAAAAGGAGCTTGTTGGAGGTGCCATATAAAATATGTAAGCTATTCAATGGCGCTTAACTTGGTACGGCTTCAAAAACAATTGATTCCCCGTGATCTCTTTTTAACTCCTTGTGTGTGTCTGCGATTGTGTGCGTGTGCGTGACAGTGGTAAGCTTGTGATCCGAGCTTAACTCTACAACCTTGGCCTCCATAAAAGTTCACTAGCCCGCTTCCCAAGGACAGGCTCCTAAAACACAACTGCAGCCTCCGATAACGCCTTAGTCTCCCATTCTCTTTGTTTCACACACATAAAAAAGATGAAAGAAAACTCCTCTCCAAAACTAATTTTTTTTTTATCATCCTCTACCTCTGGGGGGCAAAATTTCTGCCTGATTTATTAACTGGAGAGGGTGTAAGAAAAAAAAAAGAACCAAGACAAAACTCCCCAAGTGTAAAAATCTTATGACACAGTTAAAAAGCTGTTCTCTGTCTTGGATGCAGGCACGAGCTTTGAAATGGCAGCCTGTCACAACTCGCTTGTGGGATGTGTGTGTTCACAAGCCTGTTCCAACTCTTTTTCTTCCCCTGGTCTTCTCCCAGGCACTTTAATACATCTTGTTCTTCATGCATGTATCAGTGTTTCTGTCAGGCAGGGCCCAGAATAAACCAAAGTTGCTGGGTCTAAACCAAGCTATTTCTTACGTTGAAATTAGCTTGACAGTTGAATGGGAACATCTGTAGTGCCAAACACACAAGCCCAGTAGCCAAGGTATTGTTTTAGTGGCTGAGCAGGTGCAGTGACTGGTCTGGTCTGCTGTGGCAGTGGGAGGAAATTCAGGAGAAATAGTAAAAACATGAATAATTCTCCCTAATCAAAGATTCTGCTCTGCTAGTGTGCACTCCGCTATGTTTCTGTACCGTGACGCCGGTTGAGAGGACTTTACATTCTGGGTGTCACCTCAGTCTGTATCCTCTCCTGCCAGCCTCCGTGTAACTTTTCTATTTTAATTAGTGTGGTATTTTAATGGCACGGCCCCGCTTCAGGGCTCGGGGGGGATTACTTCAGGTTAGGCCGTGCCGTGTCAACTGGCCCCAGCAGAGGCGCTGGCAGGCCACGTTGAAGAATTGAGAGGAAGCATCCCTCTGATGGCCTCATATCTGCTTACCTGTCTGCCTAAACTATCATTACTACCCACTTAGTGTTGTTATCTGAGTGGGGAAAGTGGCGAGGACGCAGTGTAACTTTCAAAGCTTAACAACCCCTCGTCAGGTTGCCCGTTATGGCACAGCGAGCTCCGGCAGGACGCAGGCTGTTATGTGCGGTTGCTGCAGTGAGCAGGCGTGCACCGTTAACCCCCTGTAACATGTCGGTGAAATGCTGGGAGATTATTTTGGCGAGAGCTTCCTCCCATCTCCTCTCAGCTCATACATATGTTAATTGGACTTTTTCCCCCTCGGGTCTGTGTGCAATTCCAAATCGCTCCCTGTATTATGCAGGGCAGTGAATCAGTGTAATCCAGGTGATGCTTGCAGTAGCCAACTGGCAGGGACAATCACCTACAACTGCAAGCCATTACAACACAGCACTCCAATGGGGCTCAGGCAATCTGCGGCAAGCCCCGCCTCCTGTGTTTCTTCACCTGCGGGGCTTTGATCCGGCTCCCTTCGCCTCCCTCGCATTAAAAACATTTATGTATCATATTAGTCGAGGGAAAGGGAGGTGCAGAGAAAAGGCTATATTAGCATACAGCAAAAGGCATACCCGCGGGCTGTGTCTGTCTACCACAGAACACTTATCACAGGCGGGGGGTGAATCGAAGCCTCTTTGTGCATTTACAAGTACGAACGAGCTGCTCTTCAAAATGGAGACAAGCGAAAACAGCGTGGGGAGAGAAGAAAGACGAGCAGGGATCACTGATCTTGTGACATGTATCTATCTGAGGTGAGATGGCGTCTAAACAGCGCCTAATACAAACAAGCTGCATTTTATCATCGGGTTTCGTGCCGCAGGAAGTTTCAGAATTGTGAGTCAAACTGATGCATGCAGAAGAAAATGGAGCCATAACATTTATTGCATCTCTAATTAAGTCAGGAGCTACAGCATGAGGGCTCAGAAGAAACAGGAGATGAGATGAAAAATGGAGAAATTTGTGGTTGATCACAGCCCGCCGGCGTGCGACACCCACAATGCCTCCAGTCACTTCTGGCACCCTGTTGACCCACATTTCTCTGTAATTTCTGCACGATGACAGCCTGCGGGCCACAGTAAGTGGACCGGCGTTCCCTGGCTGCTGTCAATCCAGCTCCCACGGCACTTCCTCTAATTAACTTGATTAGGAAAAACAGCACTGGTGATCTCAGGCTGACTTCTATACTCGAGCTCCACGACTGTTTGTGAGTCCAATCACTGCAGCCGGCGGAGATGCTAATCAAATAAACATGCAAATGATAAAATATTCGAGTCTTGACACCTAAGGTGACTGATTTTCTTTTCCTGCTTTGCAGAGCTCTTTGTCAATGACAATGTGTCTGCCGCTGAGTGATTTTGTGTTAACCTCCAGAGGCGACAGGCAGCACATTTCAAGCAACTCGCTCGCGCTTCCATGACTTTTTCTGCGCTCACATGAAGTCATGCACTTACACACACACACACACACACACACACACAAACACACACACACACACACACACACTCTGCTGTGTGCACATGAAATGACAAAAGAGCTGTGAATAAAGAATTTGTGTCCGCAAAACTAGCTCTTTCATTTGTTCACTCCTGGTATTCCTGCCAATGTGTTCCTCTTAAATTAAGTGTGTTTCAGTGGTTTTACAGAATTATTTTCATCCACACTCCCAAAAGCCACACTGCTGCTCCTTGTATTTCAGCCTAACTACCAATTTAGAAACTCTTCCACACTTCCTGTTGCACTAACAGTAGATGTGAGGCCAGTACATCAACAGGCTCCAGGGAGGTCTGGTGAGCCACCTCACATTCCTGTTTCCACTGATTCAAAGAACTTCTGAATATGTACTAAAATGGCTTGACTTAAAGGGGCTGAAGGAAAAAACCATCTGGGCAGGAAGTAAGCAGCGATATAACTTGGGCCAAATTAAACATTTTTTTACTATAAAAGTAACATCTGATATCATATCAATAGATTTATATTTTGAAAAACTTTTTTTGCTTTTAAGTGGAATTCTGCATCAAGCCACATACAGACACACACAAGTTTGTCCAGCTATACTTTTTAGGACATTTTGATTGACTTGCATTTATTGTGGGCAGCCTAACCAATTTATGATAAATGCCAAATAGCAGAAATGTATATGTATATAATGTGTACAGAATGTATGTATATGTCTTATTGTCAATATTTTTTATTCTGTCTTCTATATCTATGTGTCTGTACCTTGAGTTGCTGTGACCAATAAATTCCCCCACTACGGGATAAATAAAGTCATATCTTATCTCTTATCTTATCTCATACCCAACCTCAATTCACATTTTTTCTAACCTTAACCAGAAACCTGGAAATGACTCTTTGCAGCATTAGGACTCGACTTCAGTCCCTTTGAGGATTACAGGTCCTGACAAGGTCATTGTTTATACCGGAAAAGGTCCCCAGAAGGTAACAAAATGCACTGAGGCACACATAAATGTTTAAACTTCTGTCACTTTTTTGGACATTATGATTTATATAAATTTTGTGTAGACTTACCCTAGCCCTAATTACTACCTGCCTTACCCTAACTCTTACCTTGACCAATGAACCAATAACATTTTTTTTCCCAAGTGGGGACACAGATTTAGTCCATATATGGGCAAATGGTCCCCAATTAACTAGTCTTTAGTTTGAAATGTGTCCCAGAAGGTGACTTACGTCAAAAACACACACACACACACACACACACACACACACACACACACACACACACACACACACACAGAGGACAACTCTTAACAGTGATTGAAACCTGTCCTTTCAGCACAGCATTACTCACATGGCAGCTCAAAATACCTTTTCATAAAGCTGCAGGCATTATTTCTGGGGCCGGACTGAAAGCCCATTAAGCACAGTACATTACACACAGGTACAATGAGGAGTTTAGGACCCGGTAAGCAATTTTGATCATTAATAGTGAAAGCACTGTAGAGATGTGGCCCACATTCTGTGTCTTTCCTGCCAAATTCCTTTATAAAGGCACCTCAAAGATTTTCCTTCTGCAGATGGTAAAGATAAACTATAAACTGATCTTGATTGAAATGTTCTACGGGTCAAAATTTGAGTTGAGTGTTGGGCCGACGGTGGTGCTTAAAAAACTGGCCAATCAGTTGCATGGGAAATAAAAAAAGACTCAAAAAAGCAAGAAAAAAATTGAAAGCCTTTGAAAACATTAGGGTGCCAATGTCCGTCCATTTCTCGGTCCTCTAAATATATATCTACTACAATATCCATCACTGCATGCACACTTCCTTGTTTAGTTTGTGCTGGGACCCTGCTGTGTTGACGTCATACGGTAGGAAGAGGAACAACAGCCTAAATATATTCTTTATGTGCTCCATGCTGTGAAACATCCAGTCGAAACCAGCTGTATGGATTTAGAATCTATTATAAATTAAATTTCTTTCTTATTTTTAATAAGATTCTGCATCAAGGGAGGTTTTTCTGCAAAGCTCTATGGTGACATAGGGGGTGGAAGTCCCAACAACAACAACGTCATCAAAATAAATTCAAGTGGGGCTGTCAATCGATTAAAATCACAATCACGATTAATGGCATGATTGTCCATAGTCAATCGTAAAATATCATATCCAATCAAAATGTACCCTAATGGAAGATTTATCAAGTATTTAAAACTCTTATCAACCTTGGAATAGACAAATAAACCCCCTTTATCCAAACGTGTGTAGATTGAATATTGGAAATCAATTAAGAACACAGTAGTTAGAGGGTGCACTCATAGAACTGGAGTTACATACAGTAACTACTATTTCAAAATGCTGGTCAACTTAATGTGCTGTCACCCCGAGGTAACTATGATTGCTGAGTGAGATCTCTGGTGGGTTTTGTATCTCTGATACAGGGATCCTCTCCTCCACAACCTGACTGTTAATTAGCCTGCTGTAAGCAAGATGTTTTGGGGCTAACGGGACAGCCTGCATTAGCTGTGTGCTTTGCTAGCAAATGGTATTTAAGACATCAGAGTACTCAGTACATCAACAGAAACTGTTAGTAACATTGGCCCTGTTGACAGACCTATCTGCAGGCCATTCAAAGTACCTTTTCTTTATCTATTGCCTGCTAGTTGCCATCCAACTTTGGGCAAAGGGTTAACAAAACTCGGGATGGGCGTTTGGAAAAAACATGCCAACTCGATCATCTATAACGATCAATTAATCGATATATTTTCATACATACTCCAATATGTATTAAATAATGCATACATGGGCAAAATAAAAGATATATATACAGTACTATGCAAAAGCCTGCTTTGATAACAGACGCTTTTATTTTGAAAGGACGAAAAGAGACTTCCTGTCGATCGTAAAACTAATTTTAGTGAGATTATACTGTAAAGATAACATCAAGGAGTTCAGTGTTTTATGTTTAACCTCACGCCTCTCCGGGGGTTAAGTTTTCATGGTAATCTTGCATATATTTAAATGTGTTTTTTGTTGAAATAAGTTTGGGATAAAGTTAAACCTAGTAATTCATGGTATCAAGATTTGATAGAGTAAGCTAGTTTTTGCTCAAATTAATACTCTTCTGTGTGTTTTATAATTGTTATTGCAACTTTCAGTTTGCCAACTGTAGCTTTATCCAACTTAATTCTCAGCTCATTGGCTTATTGACGTACGGCCACAGAACTGAACGCTCTGTTATGTTTTAGTTCAGTGAGTACTGATACGCAGTCAGAGATAAAATTAAAATAAAAAATACACAGATCGATTAAAAATTCCACATGATCGACCAAATTCTAAACGACCATTAACCGATCATCAATGAATTATTCCCATCCCTAATCATAACTCAACCTGTGTTAATACATCAACTTGCCTTAATGCATTATTATTGTGTTAAATCTGACAGCTCAAGTCAAGAGTACAATAAAAAACATCCCAACTGATGATCTTTTCTAACTACTTTTAAGCAGCTGTGTCATCTCATCTGCTACTGTGGCAGTGACAAACATCTATTCTTCCTCATGCATCACAGGGCTTTTATATTCTGTCTCAGAATCCAAGGCTGCAGACCAATTCAGCCTTCTTCCCAGCAGCCGGCTCTGATTCACTTCCAGCAAATCCTTCACAGGCTCACATGTTCTCTGACGTCTTGAAGATTTGTGACTCTGCTCCAACGCAAGTTAATCAGCTAAACGCCACGTGGTATCTCAGTCACTAAATTGATGAGACTTAGATATCAATCAAATTGTTCTGGGTAAGACAGGATGTCAGGCCGTTATCGACATGTTCTTTGCATGACCATTCTTTGTGGAGGCGGCACGGGAGGGGCGACATTAGGGCGCTGTCATCCACATGAAAAGAGATTTACGACAGTGCCAGAACTGGAGAATTTCATCCGTTTGACAGGCGGCAGGGCGATCGATCACCCCGCCCCGACGCACCGCTCAGCCAATGAAACTGGGACGGAGATCGTTATTTATCAAATAAAGATAATTTAATTTATCAAACTTCTCCTTACAGATGTACAGTATGAAACTTTTTTTCCGAAGCCTCCAATCTCAGTGTGACTGCACAGCGGCCATTGTGCAGCCGTCTTTTGACACTGCCAGTCACTGTCAGAGCACCAGCACAATAGAGCACAATGGAAGTGTGTGTCTTACACTGTTTACAGTGTGTGTTCCTGTCGCGTCATCAGTGTGAGGTATTGATCGATTTACAACAAGGCAGTCTTTCTGGGAACATAGAAGGACACACACACTGCATGCACCACGTGGGTGTCTGAGTTGTTTATATCTGAAGTCTTTTGGGCAGAGAGGGACCTCTGTAATCCGGACTCAGTCCTTCTAACACACTGATAGTAAGAAACGTTGAAAAAGGACATGAGGGAAAGAAAAGGAAGACGAAAAAGAAGTTCTAACATGTGCATGGACACACACACACACACACACACACACCCCTGCATGCATATCATCTGTCTGACTAAACCAACAGTCTCTGTGGGCACCTACGCTTGCCTCTTTTGATGTTTAATTAAAACTGAAACGAGGGGGGGAGGTGGGGTGGGGGTGGCGTTCGTGGCGCTCTGTTTTGAAAAATATGCAAATGTCAATAAAAATGCATTAAAGAAACATACTACCAGTCGCTGACGGCTGCTATGCGCAGGGGAAGGGAGGCAGGATGAAGAAAGTAAAATAACTAAACAAATGAGGGAGGGGGGGAGGGACTGACACACCACTTGCCAGAAATAATGAAACAGAGCAAAACACATAAGAGCTCGCACTGCCATTTCTCCGACTTAATTTATGCACAGCTCAGACGGCCGAATAATGCTAATGAGTGCTGGTGCCTCCCGATGCTGACAACTGGAGATAACTTTGGTATTCAGCTCCACCCCAACGCCTGGGAGACGGACAGATATCTCTTGTTTTATTGGCCTCTGTCACAACAATGAAAATGTGGACGTCAATGTGGACAAAATAACACAACGTGTCTGCTGTGTTTGATTGAGTCTTCGTGACACCAAGCAGCACGGGCAGTTCGCTCCGGCTTTATCATGCATGCTGGGTTATTGGGTAACAATAGGAAACAACAAAAATGCTTCTGATTCAGCCAGAGATTCACAGAACATGTGGCAATTAAGTCATCTTCAATAATCATTAGAGTGGCACTTGGCCAAATATACTGCTTGGATCAATTAAGGAAGTACACGTAAGCCAAAAGGTGTTAAGTCAAATAAATCAGTTTCAAAAGTGTTTTTTTAGGAGACAGGTGAAGGGGGAATGAGACAAAAAAAAAGTTTACAATTTGTTGCAAACATGCATGAGTTAATAACTGCACTTTTAACAAATATCTGATCAAATCTTTTATCTTTCTTAGGCTTCTTAGTTCAGCTTTGTCTTTCTTCGAGGCAACATGTGTTCTTCCAGATTATGGTTTTAAAGTTTTTAAATCAAATTTCAATTGTGGTTAAAGTTGTGAAACGCTCACAGCTTGGTTAGTTTCTATTTAATTCTTACTGACTGCCAGAGTCATCCAGAATTCATTGTAGTTACTAACATAACTCTCGTTTAGTCAACTAGACTGCCTAGTTAGGTTAAGTAAAAGATCAGGGTTTAAGGTTGAAATAACTATGATTGATACAGAACAAAACACGGGACATAAACACATAAACGTTAAATAAATTGTTTCCTCAAAATGTTATTTAAAAAATGGTTTTCTTGTATGGGGATGTAATTTTGAGGAGACCAGGCTTGTTAGTTTTAGCAGACAAAATTCTGCAAAACCCGGGTTAACATTTAATGAAAATGTTGATGGTTTAAAAACCCTTTATTTTTACAATATGAGATGATTAAGCACAAGTAGCTGGGGAAATTGTAATATATGCTACTCATCATTTACTGGTTTGCATGTAGTAGAAACTAATTTGGCTACCTATCTGTCAAACTTCATCCAACAGGTGGTTCCAGATCTCACCTGAATTCTAAAGTTATTTTTAACTTAAAGACTCCCTGTGATGTCCCTAAGCTTGACTGGCGTACGATTGAATCTCATATTTTTTGAGATTCAATCGTACAGACATCTCTCCCTTTAGTTCAGGAATGTGAAAACATCTATCTAGTGACAAATCTTGCATGGATACCAGTCAATACAGTCAAGGTCAGACATTTTAGGGGACATAATCAGGTGAAAAACACATTTTGAGTGCAGGGAATCTTAAATCCAAACCAAAAAGGATCAGGTTTAAGGGATTCCAAAAGAATCGACTGAATGCAGTCGAACTGCGACCCTTGTGCAGCTTTTATGCTCAGAAATGGGAAAAAAACCAAACTTTGTGCATTCATCGTGCAGTTGCAAGCTTTTATGAGATGATGGACAGAAGGGTTGTTTGGGAGGCAGTGAGGTTAGGAGCTGGCGTGCACTACTGCATACAGAGAGGCGGAGAGGAGCAGCGGTTAGGCAGGTAGGAAGAGGAACAGCTTTTTTTAGTTCGACAGGAAATAAAGCAGAGAGCAGGGAGAGAGGAAGACTTCTCCAACCTCACGGTCACATCTTTGCAGGAGGGTAAACAGAAGGAAAGGACATTAATGACACAAAGAGACAAAAGGAGTGAGAGGAAAAAGACAGCTGTACAAGACCCCTCCTGTTAGGTCCTCTCAGAGCACAGGGAAGGGCTTCACCCTTCAGAATCCACCTGATGAGGTCGCCCACTGGGTGACCCCACTTTCCACCTGCAGCCAGACAGCCAGGAAGACGACCACATGGACAAAGACAGACAGACAGACTGACTGACGCACTGAAACAAGAAAAAATAGCTTTTTTATACAAGAAAAAGCAACACACAAGACAAAGAGACAAAGACAGAGGGAGGGGGAAAAAAAATGACAAAAGCCACCGAAGTGGAAGACTGGCACTATTGAAGGAGAAGAAGACAGAGAGTGGATGAATGAAACATGAAGGTGGCGTTTCATTTATGGGTGTGTGTTCGAGATGGAGGGATGAAGCGTGACAGGGATGAGGAGATGGATGGGAGGTGAACGAGTGGAGAAGTGAAGGCACGCTTTTTTTTTTTATAAGGAAGGCACACACGCCCTGTCGGTTATCCAAACTCCCCCTTCAGAGAGCATTACCCAACCATTTCAAACACTTTTCAGTAAAGCACAGTCACATACAGTTAGCCTAGAAGATAGAGAAGGAAAAACACATTGAATATGCATTAAAATAAGCAGAGAGAGAGAGAGAGAGAGAGAGAAAGATTAAGAAGAAACAGCATTAGTCCCTGTAAAGCTCCTCTTTCCCATCCTTCAGCTCTACTCACCACAGGGCCCTGGGTGCTTGATGGAGATGAGGGTTTTGCTGTGACACTCCGCCTTGCGTCGGTTACAGTCGTTGGTGTAGGTTTTGCCGTCTTTGCCGCACACAGGCTTGTAGGTGCCGTCACACTCGATGGGATCGCAAGAGCAGCGGGCGTTCAGCTGTTCCACGAGACACACGGCGTTGAAGAGACACTCCTCCTGACAGTCCTCTGGAAGAAGGAGATGGGTAGAAAAGGAATAAATATAGGATTTGTGGATTGTCTATTCCTGTGTAGGACTATTTAGAGTTTAATTTAGCCTATTCTGACTTGATGTGACTTGAAGTACAGTGTTTCTCAGACAGCATACTCCTTCCTCTTCCTCTATTTTTGCTAGATATGAGTGAAGCCAATGCATAAGTGCCTTAAACCTGCATTATATCTAGGGGGCAACTCTCCTTGTGGCAAAAAGAGGTCAGATTGTACAGAAGTCTATGAGAAAATGACCCTAATTCTCACTTTATTTAATACCTCAGTAAACATTCTCTTAATTACTTTATGTTCTCACTATCTAGCTTCAAGTCTACTTCAACACAGCACAATGTTTATTTAGTAAATTATAAAATTAGATGTAGTCAATTTAGTAAACAAAGCAGAGCCTGCTTTAGGGCGGGGCTATCTTGTGATTGACAGGTTGCTACCATGCCGACAATGCATATCCATTGCACTGTGTACATTAAAATAGCTGTGAACTTGTTTTTTGGTGTGTGTCTGTGTTTTATCTTAAAACTACGACCATTTCGTCCTTGAAAGTTTACTATAAAATTTTGTTCACCTTAAAATTTCTTGTTTAGTATTCAGTTGATTCTAAGGAGTCTGCTGTTTTTTTCTGGTTGCCTTTTTGTTTTAATCTGGTTTCTCATCAGCCAAAATTTGCATAGTATATTCTTAAAAGTGAGCCCGATACGACCTCCAAAGAAACACAAAAAACGGCGAAAATACTGAAGGCGCATCTGAGCGCTAAATATCGATACTTGGCGGCCATGAATCGATATAATATTGTCAAGCGAAATATCGCGATACTATGCTGTACCGATTTTTTCCCCCACCTCTGATGGGCAGCATTTACATTTGTTATATTTCTCCTCTTACTTCTTCAGGTTTTTCCTTTAACCTGTCACCCATTTGTATAAACAGTGATAGGGCATTTTACAGTGCTTTCCAACTGCCACTTTTATATCAGTGTGACAGTCTGATCACCACGGAGAAAAAGGACAACAGAAGTACTCAGCAAGCGTAAAAAAACATTTCAAGCTAGCAAAAGTGTCGAACTGATTGTTCTTCCTGCTGTGTGACACTCCAGGTCCAACCGTGGGGAAATAAATCAGTTTTCATCTGAACAATAATTACATGTTAGGGTGGACTGATGCCACTGCTAGCGCGTGTAACAGCTTTTCTTTCAGCAACAGAGATTAAATCTTTTTTTTCAGAGATACATGAAACAGTTTTCAAAAGTCACCAGAACTGATTATATGCTGTGTTAATTGAGTATTCATACAATAAGTATTCAATCTAAGACAAATCTAAGGGAGTGTACACAACTGTGGAAAATAAAATTGCAAATCAATTTAATTACTTTTAAATAGCAAGTGTACAAATAAAGTTCAAACCAAACAGATCAGTCACCAGATTGCAGGTGGAGAGAAACAAAGATGGTCATACATAAGAGTCATTTGTGTATTAATTACTGTGTATTTCATGGGAAAAAACAGGTAATTTGATCTTGTTTGCTGTTGTTAATTTGAATTCTCTGAAGCTGGGAGAGCCATTTTATACTGTAGCACAGCAGAGACTGGATCATGAAATACGGTAATTTTAATTACAGTTCAGGGTAATATTATTTATATTTCAGTTCATGAAAGTGTTTTTCTTTCTTATATTTTCCCCTCACTTTTATTGGGTTTATTACTTTCCATTAAAAAAACACTTAGCTGCTTTTAACACATTTTCAATCCATGACAACATGATGGAGATCAGCTTTACTGGGCTCCCTTTTAACATTAATAATAAAAGTTCTCCAATAACTTTAATGAATTTGGGAACTCAAACTAGACAGTTTTATTTTAGGGTCAAGTTAAAGTCTAAACTATTATATTCATTACATTTTGACGCACTAAGCAGAAATCTACTGCGGAAATTAAGAAAAAGAAAGAAATAGTGGTAATGTAAAATGGCAAATTTGCCATTGAAGTGAAAAAATCCAATTTGAAGCAGGCTTCTGTTCTGGAGGCGCTCACTAGGCTTCGAATTTATTTCATTCCTGATCAGTGGATCAAATTTGTACAGCAATTCAATTCCTTCTTCTCCTTTCTTTAAAAGCCTGTCATGCCACACTTAATTACATCGCTGCTGTATCTGAGTGAGAGGGCTACAAGGATGTGCAATGTCATGGTTACAAGTCGAAATGGCCATTTTCATTAGATACCAATTTGTAATTTGCTTAGGGATATGATTTCATGGATCTCTGTTTCAAATTGAATTATTCTTTCATTTGAAAAAGGCACAGCTGAAAGGGGGGGAAAAAAACGTTCATCCACTTGCTCGCACACATGCACATGGCCGCACGCACATGATGGCACGCAAATACAAACTCGGAGCGGGATTTGTGCAATTTTAGGCCCTCACACGCCTCCATCAGCCTGTCAAGCCGAGCGGACGGGAGAACCAGGGTGTGTCAGAGCAATGTGTATCAGCCTTCATTGTTGACTGTACCAAAGGGCGTCATGCAGCGATCTATTCTTGTCTTTGGTGTTGTCAGGGGTCTCAGTACATGGGTGGGGGTCTCCGCACATCACCGCCGCAAAGCAACACAGCTGCGCCTTTGTGAGGCCCCTGCTGACAACACAGCGGGAAAATTGGATTTCCTCTGATGGCTATCAGATGTACAGTAAAAGCTGACAGTTCTTTGTTGACTAAGGCTTAAAGCCCCTGTTCTAATAGCACAGATAACAACCCTGGAGGCTCTTATCAGGCTGGAAGAGGCTACTGCTAGCATGGATACAGTACGGACCCCGAGACCTCAGAGTCATTTATCTATGTACCGTGCAAAGGCATGCAGTTACACAGTCTTAATGCTAGCTCACCTACACCTGCTCAAATTTTAGGAGGAAATCCTGCAAACTATGTCAGTGTTTGCACATATTACTGTGATGCAGGTGTTTCATGACTCGTCTTTTTCTGTTCAGCTGACCCTTGTGATGAATTGTAATGTAATTGTAATTGTAATTGTGATTTTTTTTTTTTTTTTTTTTAAGTTTCAGATGTGTTCTCTCCTAAGCAGACCAAAAAATCTTATAAAAAAAACACATTAATTCATATTAATGTAGCTTTTTATAGTACTACCATTCCATGAACATCCTACAGTGTTGGACGTGAAGTGGATTATAAAAGATTAAATCTAGAACAAGTACAGGATGTACACCACAGTCTGTGTGTAAAGATGGATGACACGTCTCCACTTCCTCCCACTGTACAAAAATAAAGCAAAAATATCCCTTAAGCAAGAGCTGCAGTCCTGTGCATTTGGAGCCCGAGAGTACTGATCAGCTGGTGGAGCCCAGTATTGAGGCCTCACCCATACACCAGCCTGACCAACTGTCAATCACAGCAGTAAATTGTAAAATGGCACTCCTGTTTTATAGCATCAAATAACAAGTTAAAGCCAAACTTATCAGAAAAAAGTAACACCTAACGTTCATCACTGTTTTTGGCTTCACTTTTGGGGAGCTGTCATATTATCGCCATATTTGACTGTATTTTTCCTATACACGGCTGACTTTCTTTACCATTGATGCCACATTTCCACTTCATGGTATGGTACAGCTCTACATTCTACTTCTACTCCACTACATTTAGCTGACAGCTTTAGTTACATTCCAGGTTAAAAATTAACATAAAAAACATGATCAATTTAAAGTGATTCAACATTTTTTTAAATAAACCACATAAGTATATTAAGTAGTTAAAATTAGCCCTACCTGGAGAAAATCAAAACACTGCTTACATAAATGCATCAATAATAATAATCCAACAATATATTTAGAATATATAAAACAACCTGAGTGGGTCCATTCTGCATAAAGAGTACTTCTACTTTTGATACTTTAAGTATATTTTGATGCTGATACTTTTGTTCTTTTACTTAAGTAAGTTTTGAATGCTGGACTTTTACTTGTTGTGGAGTCATTTCACAGTGTGGTATTAGTACTTCTACTTTAGTAAGGGATCTGAATACTTCTTCCACCACTGGTACCTTTTTTTTGTACCACCTCAGTTAAGATTCCACCTGAGCTGGAAGACTTCAGACCACTGACCGGTCAGACAGAATCGTAACTGGTGTGATTGGGATATCTAAGGTCGAGCTGAACCGTGCCGTGGAAATGAGGCGAAATACTCATCCGTGAGTTTTCAGTACATGCTACAGGCCACAATGCTCACACTAACCGCCCCTACCCAGTGTTCTGCATCGTCCTGCGTGGATCTTCCTGAGCTTGATGCCTTTCTGAATGCCTGTTGCTTCCATGGCGCACTCGCTGGAGTAGGTTTCGCCATCGTTGGCGCACAGAGGCTCATCCGGGGGGCACGACTCCGGCAGGCCGAAGAGGAGCGGCTGACGGGTGAGAGCTTCCACCAGGCACAATGTGTTCAGACTGTTCTCACTGTCTTTACATGGGTCTGTAGGAAAAAAAAACAGCCTTTCATGAATATGTACTGCAGTACAGCCCAGTATGTAAAACCATTTTATTTGTGAAACAAACATTTAAAAATCTGTTTATGTTAATTAGACCCTGTGGGATTGAACAAGAAAAGCTTTCATCAAAAACATCTCCGTCCATCTTTTGGTCCTCTGTGGAACACTAAACAACAATATCTTGGCAAAGGAAAAATAACACCTTACAATATTACAAGGTATGATGTGTCCTGGCTTAATTGCCTAAAAATTGGCAAATGTTTAATTCCATTCAAAGTGAAGTTCCTGTTTGAGCTTTGGCGAGTCTGCTTTTAAATTGCAGTAAACAACGGTATACCTGGAATGCTTTTTCAGGCCTTATAATTATCTCAGTAAAGGCTGAATGCATTAACTTGTGTTTGTTCAGTAAATTAAAAGAGAAGAGAAGAGAAGAGAAGAGAAGAATAGAGGAGAGTAGAAGACTAAGAAAGGGAAGAGGAGACATAATCCTTCATCACTGCTGCTCCACAGATATTATCAGTGGCCCAGCAGCTGAGAGCAGCTTAGACTGGGACCTTGGATGTGAAGGGGAGACAGGGAAATGGATGAAGTGACGGTCCGCTTGATTTGCTCCCTGGCACCACCCTCCTTCCAGGGGAGCGTCAGTCTGTGGCACGCTCCGCCGTATCAGTCCGTGATCATAATGGAATTGGTTTGTGGATGTGTGGGACGGGGGTGTTACTCCTTGAAACAGGAGCCCAAGCTTTATCCTGCCCGCCACGCTTTCAGCATGTGGGAAGACAAAGGATTTATGTAGCACCGTGACATATCAAATCACTGCCAAGCTGCCGGCAAGTCATTCAAAACACACCAAGGATGAAACACCCTATCATCAGGAAAGGAGTAAAGAGGAAGAGAAAGAGAACGAGGAAGAGGGAATAAGGGGAAATGGTTTCCAAAGACCTCTGGCAGGGATACAAAGAGCGACAATGCAGAGACATAAAAAGGGACAGAGCGCTTTGGCTGCGGAGGACCGGGAGGCGGAGTGACCATGGCCAGCTCTGGCTAGGCCTCAGATTGTTTTCTATCAGCACAATGCAAAGGCTTGCAGAGACTAGCAACCAAGCAAACAGGGGTTTTATCGTAATGCGTGCAGCGTCTCTGCATAACGCACTGCCTCGCCCGCCAGCCAGACCATTATCTGAGAGAAAGACCATTACCTCCCATTAAGTGAGAAGAACAGCTTCCAGGATCCATGCTTTCCTCTAGCTGAGCAAGTAGGGTAATTACAAAAAGAATGGCCTGTTTGCTGCAAAAACTAGCAGTGCGGATAAATCAACTGCATTTGTCTGGCGAGTTGCAACTTGAAACAGCCAAGGCTTTAGATGAAAATGGCTGGAGGAAGATTTAGAGGACCATCAGGGGCGGACTGGTCCCCCGAGCCAAGGCCCTCCCCAGGGGGAGGACGGGGCAACTCAGGTCACTTTGGCCGACTCGGGCTGGATTTATACGACCAACCTTCCGCCGGCAGACCTGCCCATCCATCTCTCTTTGCCCACCACCCTGCTCCGTCTCCCGGAGGCTCCTGCTGCTAAGAGACGGAGCACGTGTCTGCTTTCCTTTCCCTCCATCTGGCTCAAAACAAACAAACAACAACCTCAAAGTTGAGCGCCTTGGGAGTAAACAACTATCGCCTGACGATAACAAGGATGAGCCAAGAAAAAAAGAAAGCCGGGCCTGACGGAAAACGACAGCTCTGAAGACCTACTTAGAGAAAACAACAATTGGCACCGCAGGAGTACCTGTGCGAAGCAAAGCAGCCTGAATGAAAAATGAGAATTAGCAGAGGCGTGCCGTAAGTAAGTGGGGTGTGTGAAGGAGAAACAACAAAAGCCAGAGGTAGTAAACAGAGTGAAGAGAGGAAAAGAAAAGTAGTCATTCAAGTCATTTCTCAAAGCAAAAATGCCAAATACGAGCATCCAGCAGTTCATCAAATATATCAATGTAAATTTCTGTTTTGTATTAATAAAAAGCATTGGTCAGGACTGAAGCTACTTTTTCAAAACTCACTCAAACCACCAAACACTTCATCGATGTCTTCAGTGAGCTTGTTGGACAATGAAAACACTGTCAACTATTCTCACACACTGTCACTCATAACACACTGAGCTAAAAGATACAAACAACAGGGAGCATCACAGGAACGATAACATTTTATCTTTTAAGTTTTAATAACTTTCCCCCAGTCAGAAGGTCATTGAAGAAGAATAATAACACCTTTTCACTGCACTGACTGTACTAAAGTTTATGAACCAAGAATGAATAAGAAATGCTGAAATTTGCTTCAATAATCTTCTCATGTAATACTTGTAAAAAATAAAATAAAATAAAATCCCTCAAACCTCAAAAACTAATTTTCTACAAATTGGAAGGGGTTACTGCAGAAATACACAGCATTTTCCATCATTCTGTTTTTAACGTGTTATTAATGGATCTGAAAACAGCAGTTGTGCTGCAAATATTTAGTGTTTTGCATGTGATGGAGTATGAATGAAAAAAAGTTTTTCGAAACTGATGTCTTCAAATGCATTTTTTTGTGAAAGAAATTAAAACATTTTCATATTTGGCCCACATGTTTTACTGACTGTATGAAGAATTTTGACCAATACAGGTAAGCAAGTATATATAACAAGAATAAATCAGAAATGCAGCAATATTTCCTTTTTCCTTTCCTTTTTGTATTACTTTCTAATAATAAAAAGTTGAAACAATAATGCCTGAAATTCAAGGGCTGCAATAAATATAAAAAAAACACTCTGAAGCAGTTTTGTCTGTTTGGTAATGAGAGAAAAATAGGGCACCTGGTCGGCTTTCAGCTGAAATGATAATCAGCTGTTTCAAATGATTCCGAATTAATTCAATATTCTGCAAAGATTTTCTACATCTTCATTGGGGTTACAGAAATGCATACAACTTGCGATATTAAGTATTTTGCAGGTGGTGGAGCACGAATGATAAAATAGTTTCATGGATTTTTGGAAAATGTGGTGATTGAATGCCTTTTGTGTGAAAATAATGAAAAAAACGATTCACAGTTTGGTCCAAAAAGACTTTTGTCTGTGCCGACAGTGTGAAGAGTTTTTGACAATATGACTTCAGTTTTGACCACTGCGAAAAAAAAACCCTGTATCAAACACATTTGAGGATCTTTGGCCGTGACACACTGTGACGGAGAGGAAAACATGAGGAGAGAGCTCACCACAGTGGCCCTGGTACTGCACTCGGATGTTCTTCTGGTTCTTGCAGGCGTACTGGTGGAGCTCGCACTCGTTGCGGTAATCCTTCCCGTCGCTGCCACACACCGCCTGCTCCCGCTTGCCCTCGCAGCCCAGGGGGCACATGCACTTAGCGGACAGACCGTCCGACGACTGGATGCAGGTGCTGCCGTAGCTGCAGGTCACGTCGGTGCAGGGGTCCTTCAGAGCTGCAGGCAGAGACAGACAGGAAAACAAGGTTTAGTCAAAAGCAAAAAAGGGAGTTCTCACATTGAAGAATACACTTGTCAGCTGGCTGTACTCGGGGACACTCACTGCTACTGTACATTGGAGTGCATCATGGATGACAGGCCGCCTTATTTAAGTGGCTGGTGGTGCACTTTTGGAAGCCCGGCACAGTTATTCTGGGTTTGAAGAACTACTTGACACCCCTGGGTGAGGACGCACTGCCACAGCTGTCTGCTCGTAAAAACAAGTTGCGTTTCATTTCGCGGCGCAGCACGAATTGATTTAGGAGCTTTGCATTCACAACACATTCTCTATTGCTATGCTCGAGCATGCTTTAATCGCCACGGCTGAAAAGCGACCCTCTGAATATTTACCTTTCCACAAATGAGACAGAGAGAGAGAGAGAGAGAGAGAGAGAGAGAGAGAGGAGGGAAAAGGGGAGAGAGGTATTCCCCCCCTGAGGACTTTGTTTCCACTCTAATTAAACAGCGTGCCACTTGTCGCTGAATGACTCATTGCAGCCATAGGACAGGGTGCAACTTTAATTTTGCCCGCGTTCGCCACTGATGGGGCTTTATTTCTTGGGTTTCATATGCTCGACAAAAGGCGGCCATCAGATTACAATCGCTGTCATCTTGCAGTATGATACATATTTATGACTGTCATGGGCAAACATGCTCTCCCGTGAGAGAGAATCAGAGCATCGGCAGCCCTCTCATTTCCTAAGCCCGCCACTTTTAGAATAAATATTTACCCTTGTCTGATATTATCCCCTCTTTTGTTACAACCAACATGAATTTAATTTAAACTCGGTGAGTGCATATATTGAATCAAAAAGTCTTTGCTGTGCATTTTGCTTCGCTTTCATTCCCTCGCCCGCCCCTCAAGAAACGACAATAAAAGAAAGCGTGCTTCACTTTTGTCTTTTCTGGAAATCCGATACCCTACTTCAGGATGGAATGCCACTGCCTCTTTAATAAGAGACTGGAAATGTGTGTGGAGATATATTATGGATGTGTAAGGAGACAGGAGTGCTACGAGGAGTGCTCTTGATCAAAGGATATCCCCCACCTCGCTTCCCTCATCTTCATGACACCCCCCCCTTCTCTTTCCGCTCTCTCCTGTCAAGTCCTTTTGAGGTTTTGGTGCGTGAGACTCGTTAACGAACACTCTTTTTTTCATGTTTTATTTGTGTACTGCAGCAGGAACTGACTCCAGACCTAATTTATGACAAAGACACCTCAAAAGTAACTTCAAAATAAAGTGCTTTAAATGAAAGCTCTAACTATGGGAGACTGATGAGAAATGGCCAGTTGTTTCCAGAAATCATAAGTCATTGTAAGGCATTAATGGCAGCCAATATGGACTAGATAGCGATTGAGACACTTGGCCTCTAATTTTAATCTAATCATAAGGACAATGACACACTGATGGCCTGTGGAAAACAGCGCTGCGGTAATGACCTTGTTGTATCTGCCAGAGCAGGTAAAAGGTCATGTTAAATCACAGCAGCAGCAATTATACACAAGCTGCAATCACGGGTTCTGTAGCATACAGTACGAGCAGAAATAACCTTCAGATATACTGTTTTGATGCAGGTGCTGTTTGAAATGGGAGGCGTAGGCATGTGTCCTGACAAGAAGAAGCACCTTGTCAGAATGCTTACGCTTTCCGTAAAATGGTGGTTGTTAAGGTGGGGGCGGCTGTCACGGCTACCGAAGAAGAAGAGGAGGAAGATGAGGGAGAAGCCCAGCAATGCTCTCCACCTGCAGAGAAGGGGGCCCCTGTTTGCTTTGTGACAGTAAATAGAATCCTCCTCGCACTTCTTGATCTCATTAAATAATAGCCTGGGCTTTCTCTCTTTTTCTCTCTCTCTCACTCTCTTTTGCTGCAAGCGAAGTTGGCGTGTTGACAGCAAAGAGGGGTGGGGGCGATAGTAAGGAGCATAAGAGCTAGGTAGAATAGGAAGGGGTGGGGGGGTGCGGGGCTCCTGATTTGAATGCTAACAGGGGCCGATTTGGATACGAAGCGCAGCCTCGATGGGGCGTTAGTGCAGATAAGCCTCCCTTCTCAGACTCAGACAAGCAGGCAAATTGCCTGGGTGAATGTGATCGGTGTAACAAGCCAACATGAAAAAAATAAAATAAAATAAAACATGCTCAGCACAGCAAACTTCAGGGAGTTCGCGCTTATATATTTTCTCATTATTATCATGTGAAAGGTGGCAAAAAAAAGGGACGAGAAAGCTGAAAAAGTCGGCAGAGCTGGCTTTGCTAAATTAGAATGATCCTCGCTGCCAATTAGATCAGTCTCCCTCGCTGGAGTAAAGCTCAGCGAGGTTTAGACGCCAAGGATAATGAGAGAAAAAAAAGGCAGATAAGGATATGGATAGACAGAGAGATAAAGACACAAAGTGACACCAAAGCAACCACATTCCAGCACAAACAGAGATGGCATCGATAGATTACGATGAGGGAAGGAAAAGGAGAGGACGCCCCAAAGGGCAGCCGACAATCTGGGGCCCAATTAAAAGAATATTATGTATCTACATGTTCATTCAAGCAGACTGTTTACGTTTGAGATACTATTTGTCAAAACCAACTATTTTCCAAAGTACATAGGACTCAGTATTGTCAGTTAATCACAGCTGGACCTGGATTTGATTGGCTCTTTTTAACTGAACAATTGCTCCAATTCTTCTAATCATGGCTGTGCAGCATCTGAATGGACACACCTCCTGGAATATCTACACTCAGCAGGTTTGCTTCATTTGAATCAGAGCTCCGGCATTGTCTGCCAGTGGGAGATGTATTGTCAATGGACTAATAGTGAATTCATGTTCTGTAGTGCTTCCTGGCTATTTCTTCACCTGAACTCTATTTGAACTGCAGGTGTGAAGAACTTTTAAAGATAATTTTAAACCTGATCTGTTGAGGATTGTACATTTTAATCGGAGTCTCTCTATTTCCCATTCTGTTTTTTTCCTGCATGCATAAAAATTCAATATTTATCCCAAAGTGGTGCAAACATTTTCAGTGAAACTACATTTATTAGCATATTACGAGTTAAGAAAATGCATATCTAGCCATGGATGGATTACTGAACAGGCCTACCAGGCACCTGTACTCGAAGAGACACAAAGAGACCAAAACAACAACAAACAGGTGTAAATCAGCTGCTAAATAACACAAAACAGCTTCAAAGACACAAAATGACTACAAAGAGGCAAACAATGACTACAAAAAGACACAAAATGACTACAAAGTGAAACAAAGCAACTACAAAGAGACACAACATGTCCACATAAAGGGGCAAAACAACCACAGACAAAAGATTAACTACAAAGAGACCAAAACAAATACAAACCGTCACAAAACAGCAACATAAAATAAATACAAAGGGAGACATAACCACAGAGAAACAAGTAATGAGTACAAAGACAGACAATAACACTTCGAACAGACCAAAAGAACTCCAAAAAGATGCAAACGGCTGCCAAGATACATAACAAGATCGCAACCAGATTCACAACAGCTATAAAAAGGGGGCAAAACAACCACACACGGACACAAAGGGACTAAAAAGAGACTCCAAAGGACTACAAAGAGACTCAAAATGACTACAAAGAGACTCTAAAGGACTACAAAGAGACCCAAAATGACTACAAAGAGACTCAAAAGGACTATGAAGACACTCAAAAAGAGTACAAAGACACTCAAAAAGACTACAAAGACACTCAAAATTACTACAAAGAGACTTTAACGGACTACAAGGAGACACAAAACTGCTGCAAAAGGGGGAAAAACAGCCAGAAAAAACAACAAAAAAAACAACAAAAAAGGCCCAAAACAGCTACAAACAGACACAAAATTAGGGATGGCACGATACAACTTTTTCAGGTCGGATACCGATACCACCTTAGATATCAACTTTTTCCCTTGAACAACTAAACTCCCCTAAAGGAAGACACTCTTTGACCACAACAATACCTAAATATAACAGTAACTGTTCACGCGACACGTGCTGCTCACCTCTCTCTTCAGCAGGTCGCCCAAAGTTTAGTGAAGCATCTACATAATAGTTTCGGCTTATGGATCGGTACAGATTACACTTTTTTTCTTCCTATATCTGATCCAGTGATTTTGATGTCAGCCCGATACTGATGCTAAATAGTGAATCAGTGCATCCCTACACAATGTGACCACAAAAACAAACAAAACCACAGAAAGACTCAGAATGATTACAAAGAGACACAAAATAGGCTAAACAACGCCCATGCTTCGAACTGTATAGTTTGCTTTTAGAGTGTTTGTTCTATAATCACGTGAAGTCTCTTTTATTGAGTATTAGTTTGACATCAGACTCTTGAAAACTGGAAAGTACACAAGCATGATACTGAAGAGCAGGTGATGAGGTGGGCTGGGATGGGGGGGTGATGTCTCCCTGAGAAGTGGGGCAGAGGGGTTTTGGTGGAAGGGGGATTACAGTGATCCTCTCCCCTCTCATCTCTCCCCCTGGCAGCCAGCAGACAGCCAGGCAGGTGGGGAGCTTCTCTCTGATCCACTGTTTTGTGCTGCAGTTTATTAATGCTTCATTAGGGATAGGGAGCTGTCAGCACCATGCTGGCTTTACCTGATGCCCTGCCGCCACGGCAATAGCAGCAGCCCAGATGTGTGTGTGTGTGTGTGTGTGTGTGTGTGTGTGGAGATTGTGTGTGTGTTCATATATGCCAGTGCACGTCTTGCAGGCAGCCATGAAGTTCAGATAAGTCTGCAAGTGAGTTTGTGATATGTATGCATGTGTATCTGTGCATGCATGCGTTTATGCGTGCGTGCTTGTGTGTGCGTGTGTGTGTGTGTGTGTGTGTGTGTGGCGCTTCCTGTTGTGCTGGTAGTGATAAGGGAGGGAGCAGGGGGTGGGAGCTAATCAAATGCAATGATGCGATGTGGGGGGACTTGGCAGTGTGTGTTCTAATCAAGACCCCCCACTCCCCTATCACCAGCAGGAGGAGAAGAAGAAGAAGAAGGAGAGAGAAAGATAGTGAGAAAGAGAGGGACAATGTGACTGAGAGAAGCAAACATCATTGAGGGGACTGAGTTAAAATGTTGTTGAGAAAATACTGCAAGAGAACATTCAGACATTAGTTTGACCTTTTTTTGGAAATAGCAGGATTTGCTTTCTGTCCAAGAGTGAGGCATTTGAACGGAGCCAAGCTAGCTGTTTCCTTTTTCTCTCATATTTTTATGCTGAGGCTTAACATACTTAAAGCTTCACTAATCAGTATTTTTATATTAACAGGGGCTCAAATTACGTTAAAGATTTTGCTCATGGTCGGTCCCACATAAAATGATCACCCAACTCTGCAGTTCCCCTCAGTGTGTTACTGTTTACGGTCTGGTTAAGTGTGGAAATGCACACTATGCCATTTGCACACTTATGTCAAACAGAAAACTTCTGCTGCTAATACTGACTGCCTTGCACTACTACAACTTCTAACTTATACATAACTTCTAAGATCTATACACTGTGAACTCTTATTCTCTTATTGTTTATTTTTAAATGTCTTCATCCACTGTGCACATTATTTACTTTATTGTTAGGATAGTTTTGTCTCTGTTGTTTTTGTGCACTTTACTGTTTACTTTAAGTCTTAGAAACGTCTTGTCTTGTCTTCACCATGGGATAGTTAGAAACGTAATTTCAATTCCTTTGTATGTCTGCTACATGTGAAGAATTGACAATAAAGCTGAATTTGACTTTTTTTCAGTCTTACAGCTCTCATGAAAACTCATATCCAGCAGTAGTTTTTCTGTGAAAACACACTGCATGTTGCACACAACCACATGGAAAACAGACAATGTTAGCGGGCAAATCAGCAACTGCCAGAGCGACATTTTTTGAGAGTTGGTGAAGGCCAAAAAGAGCAAAAAGGAAATTAAAATCAAAACTTATCAAAAACATAACTCCAACTGAATTCTGTGTGTCTGGTGGATGTGTAAATGAGCAACAGTTTCCTAATATGTTCACAATAACCACTTTATAAGGCCATGATCTGTGAAACTTGTGTTCAGCTAGTTGTTGTGCCCCCTAGTGGCCAGAAAAACACATAACGAGCTTTAACGTACAAATATAAGAGAAATATTTATCTTATAATTTCACTCTGTTAGAAACCTCGACAACAGCAATTTCTCAAAATGCTGAACTATTCCTTTAAAGTCTACCTTTCCAAGGACTGTTTTCTATTTGGAGGTCTTAATGGATGCAGTTTTTCCCTCACAAATGAAAAGAAAAAGATCTGTGTCCATAGCACGACTTTTTTGGGGCCAAATCCCTTGGCATTTACAAAATGATGCATTTCAAAGTAAAAACGAAAAGATAATAAGGAAAAAGATTTGACTGACAAGCACTGCAGGGCTTGTGGAATGCAGGAAGACCACAACAATGAGCTCTTGAGATAAAATAAATAAATATTAGAGCGGGGCGGGTTTTTTTTTATTTTTTAAGCAAAGACCCATGCTAGGAAAGGCTTAAAGTTGAGAGGTGGTATGGAGGGAAGTGTGTAGGAGTGAGATAAGGGAAATGGTCAGAATAGGAGCAAGGAAAATGCAGTATGGAATGGTCAGAAAATAAATAGAAGATTAACTGACTAGATCAATACAGAGCAAGATCCAAGAACTAAATATGGATGAGAATGTGCAGCCAGATATCTAAACCAAGTGATGAAGTGATGAGGAGCAGGATGCAAGGACTGAGGGAAGGCCAAAGGATTAACAGTCCTACACACCTCTCCAACATGCTGTCTGCGCGCGCGCACACACACACACACACACACACACACACACACACACACACACACACACACACACACACACACACACACACACACACACACACACACTCCACTTTCTCTGCTGTGAGGCCAATGGCTGGAAGATGATTCTCTGTGTTTGATGTAATTCTTCAAAGAGCTCCATTGAACTGCAGCTGTTGCTCTCTTTTACACGCTTTGCTGTTTTACCCTTGAGAATAGAAAATGAAGCAAGAAAAGGCTTCATCATACTCCAGCCTGCTGGTGGCCACACTCACAGCAGAGTAGTGGCGGCTAGTGTTTGCTCGGACAGATTAGAACACAAATGTCTAAAATGCGGGTAATGAAAAAGTGAGCTCAGAAAAACTTTTAAAAGGGGACAAAGAATGGTGTCTTTAATTCCCACACAAAAAAAAGAAAAGAAAAATAGAAATGATAGATGATAAATATGGAAAATGTTGCAATGCTGTAAGGTCTTATGATTCCAAAATAGACGATTTTGTAGCATAGCTGTCATTTTCCAGTGGCAGATATCTCACGCTTGAAAGGTGCAGTAAAGCACAGGTGGGGTGCTGAAATGCCTACACAGGGCCCATTTATTTTGCTGAGTGACAGCAAGAAGGCAGGACGGGATTAAATCGTCTGGATGTGGCATTTATGACAAACACAGACAGAGATGTGCAGGTCTTTGAAAGGACAGCCACGATTTCACCAAAACCACTTAAATTCTTCAGTTAAACATCAGCGAATAGAGAAACATATTTAGAAACACTTCTATCTGAAGAAGAACACCATGGAGCCTTGGGCAGGTCGGTACACTTCTAGATGAAACAGTCATAACGATCTGATTTAATGTATGTTAATCTGAACAATCTAAATGGATAGTCTCAAATGTTTCTTGCCCCTTTATAGGGATGTCAATGGTCAACTGCTGGTGATATTGAAGCCAGATTGAAGAGGTTTTTTTCTGGACCTAAAGAGCTAAATCTTGAAATTCCAAAAAAATACTATATATATTGACTGATGGCCAATTATGACAAGATTCTGGTATCGGAAGCGTTCTGGTTTCTTGTTGTAGTTACAGGAGTATTGACCAATCACATTTGAGCTGGCTGGCTTTGGTTAAGTGCAGGTTAACAGTCCGTGTGGTGAGCAAAAGATGCAGAACATTGGGCGAGATTAATTCTCGGAACACATCAGCTAATGTCGGATGACGGTTTTGATGACAGAGAGCCAAATTTAGGGACTTTTTCTAACAGCACTAGAACTGTGACAGAGTTGCCCTCCAACCACGTTCTACAAGTAGCTATTCCTAATTTGAAAGTAGTTGTTCGGTAATATTGAAAGTTAAAGTACTTAAATGAACTATGTAAAATTCAGATATAATGCAAGCATTTCATGTCATGTCCGGAGGCTGCCACTGGCCCGCAGGCCACACTTTGAGCAACCATGATTTAGCTTTTGAAAAATCTATCCGATATCTGTTCATACATTCATTCATTCTCCTTAACTGCTTATCTGCACTCAGGTCGCGGGGGGCTAGAGCCTCACCCAGCTGACATTGGGTGAGGGGGGGTACACCTTGGACAGGTCACCAGACTATCGCACCAATTAAACCTAAGTGCATGTTTTGGAATGTGGGAGGAAGCCAGAGTAACCGGCAAGAACACATGATGACACAGGGAGAACATGAAAACATGCCGCTCTTCTGTGTGGAGTTTGCAAGGTTAGCACTCTTGCTGTGAGGCATCGGCTATACAGATTAGCCAGAATTTTGTCTGAACATAAAACACCTACAAAAAGTATCAATGAGGTTGCTTTGATGATTGGTGACGAAAGATATCTGTTATCTGGATAATAGCTAGCCACACTGGAACCTCAGAAACAATGGCAGTTGCTCCCAGAGGGGCATCTGTAGACCGATAGCTGATAGGTTTCAAGATTGTGTGTAGCGACAAAGTTCCGGTAATGATCCCTGTCAAAAAAAACCCTGACCTCCTTACAACTAACTTGATTTCAGACCTGTAATCCATATTAGGAAACTAAAAGAGATGAAAGATGCGAAGAAAAGACACAATCTGACGGACAGTCTCTTTAACCTTGGTGCCTCCCTGTCACCTTAATGGCCTATGGGAAAAAGCCAGTATTACGTATTGGAAAACTGTCACAGCTTGTACCGAGAGGAGTGTCTCTCGGATTAAGGCTCAGGCCTTTTGAAAGCAACAAAGAAGTAGTGCCAAAAGAAGTCGGGGAGTGCAGTTGGGGATGCTATTAGCTGCTCGTTTGTTTGCCTCTTGAAGGCCAGGATCACAGATGATCAATAATGCATTTATGTTGCTTTAAATTGTTGAGTCCTACATCAGGCAGCCCTGGATCAAACTGCACTGAGATAAAACTCGTTAGACCCAGTTAGCAGCTTTAGCATTACAGCAAACATTTATACTGCAGCTACGGTTCACTGATGAAATGTTTTCATCACTAAAACTTCACTGAGAGCAGCCAGCAAGAGAAATGACTTTAGTGTGCATTATAGTTTAAAAGCTGAATGACTCTAATGTGCAGAAGCACCTTTATGCCCACACACTGACAGCAAAATGAAAAAGATGCTGTGTTTGAAATCAATGAACTTCCATCAGAGAGCAAAGCATTCACAATGCCATCCTGGCCCTAGAAAGAAGTACCAGGACTCGTTTAGACTAAGTGGCGCATATGCCACAAGTTTCCTTTCATTAGCTCCTGATTAACGGGAGCCGGTGGTGGTGCTGAGCCAAAATCAGCACTGATGTGCAGCGAAGCGTTGGCTAATCATACTTGGCCTTTACCATCAACATTCGCTAATGAGTGATGGCCACTGGGTGCAATATGCTGCTCAGAGCTGCTAAAGAATCAGTTACAGTAGATGTGGGTCCTCAGCACAAAACCAGGCACATCTGGATGAAAGCATACAGTATCAAAGACCTGCTCCTAAATCCTCATAATTTAGAACCCTGCTTTAGAACTCTTCTCAACAGTTCCCTTAGGCAATAGTGTTAAACAGTTTAATATTTCATAAAATATGCCCTAAAATCAGCTCCCTTCTGTAGCATAAAATTAAGTATTTTCCTTTTAAAATCTTGATTGTTTTTATGGACTATAAGAGAGTTTTACCACTTATCAAATAACTGCTTAAGTGAAGTCATATGAGCTGGGAACATTCAATGGACTGCTTAAAACATGGATGTCGTTTCTGTGACGTCATCCAGACCACCCAAAATAAAATGTAAAATATTTCTTAAAATTACATGCACAGTTCCCATTTCAGCTGCTTTAAATCACATTCCCTCGTGTTGCAAAAGCAGAAAATGTCAAAAAGGGGGAAATAAGTGTAACAAACAGAAATTAAATTAGCAAGAAAGCTGTCATCATTATCCAAGAGGTCATTTTGCATGCAGATGAGAGGGCACTTTAACATTTTCAAAAAACTCTCTCTCACAGTTATTGGTAGCTTGCCATTGGTTAAGCCACTGCGTGCCAGTCGTGGCTGAGGTTGCTGACCCCTGACTTAGCTATTTAATGTTTTCATTGATTTTTTATTATTATTAATAAGCCGAAAATAACATCAGTAACAGCTACGGAATCCTCATCAACCCAAAAACAAGAAATGATCTCTTTTTATCAAATGCAGAAATACCACAGTAATGAGTGCTTGGCTCCACAGATTGAGAATTAATTAAAAACGATCCGGCGGATTGTAATTTAAAACTTGTGCAAAAAAAAGACCAACATTTATGTACTTTGGTCTCTCTCTCTCACACAGACACTTTCAATCAGATAAACCCGTCAAATCAAAAAGTGTGCCCATTTCAGCCTCCCAATATAAGACCCTGTTTAACATGACAACAATTTCATTTAAACTATTTAGATAAGCCTCTCAGGGAAAGACAAAATGAAGCTGCGGGAGGAGCAGCAGAGAGTACTGACATTTATTCAGTGCAAATTGTAGATGAAAATAACCTGGATCGATTCTCTTCCTTTTCTGGCACGCTTTATTACTGCAGACAGGCACTGAGTGTGTATTTCTGCTATTTGAATTGTGAGGAAAATTGTTAGATGTAGAAGTGGGAAAACAAATACATTTCAGGGAGAAATTACAGTATATTGGCCGGTCCTCACGGAATTAATGTGATTAGTGTAATTAATACACAAAGTAGCATTCACATTGTTGCCGGGGAAAAGTGGTCATGCGGCAGGCACCAGCAGTCAAGTGATTCTGATAAACACGACAATACTGACCTATTCAGAGGACTGACAAACAGAGTCTTAATGCTTGTGTAATTCCACTATAAACAGGATATTGTGTCAGGATACACCACAGAGAGGAAGTGTTCAAAATGGGCATATACCACTGCGACAAACAAAAGGCAGTGATGACTGTAAACGCATACAAAAATCAGTTTTATGTGATGCAGTGTCTTTTATGCCACATAGAAAACTACTGAGTTACACATGTTTTGGGATGATAGAGATGTTTGTTTTTTTGCCTAAACAATTCAATAAATTGTTATTTTAGAAGTTGAAGATAAACTTTAAATCTTATCATTAAATTTCTTGCTGTAATGCATAATTTTAAAGCTCTAATCCTTAAGATTTCCACAGTATGAAATTGCTTTTGAAAGTTTATGGCCAGGACTTTTTTCAACAATACCAAAATGTTTTTTTGTTTCTGTAATTACCTCTTTATGTAACAACTTTTTATTGTTACATTCTGTGTGAAGCTGGCAAACCACAGGGTGATTTTTATTATGAAGGAGCCACAGGAAATGCAATTTGTTCATCACCAACCGGGGTAAGCATCAATATCCATCACACATTATAAAATGCTCCGTCATAACAAGCCGTGGTCCTTTTCTGAGCGGATCAGCTCACGAGAGTTAATTATTTTGCTCACTTTTTAGTCCTGTTGCCGAGCAGAAAGCTTTGTTTCTTACCTCCCACTCAGTTTACCACATTCACATTCCAGCCCAGGTGTGAACATTGTCTCATTAGATCGCTAACATGAACACCAGCAGGACTGTGGGTCCCGACACCTGGATCAATAACCGCTGCACGACTTCATCTCGGCTTCAAGACGAGACAATGAGAGGTTATTCACGTGTGCACATGACTACATCCGTGCAGCTGAATATCTCAACAATAAAAAGTCTGAAAGTTTAACATCTGTTTGCTCATTTTAAATCAATGGTGGTGAAATTTACAATCAATCTCCCATTGAAAGCAAGGAGCGTTTAAATTGCCCTCTACTGCCACAATGTGAGCACAGAGTTACTCTGGGGAGTGAGTGCAGTCGATTGGAGGGTTCTTAAATGACTAGCAAGGCAGGAGTGCTTGTGAAGAATATAGATAGCTATTAAAACGTTTTTTAAACATTATGTTCTGCTGTACATGCTTCAACACTAAATTATTAATACATTCAAAACAAGTAACTCTTTGTTTTTTGTATAGAAAAGATGTCTTTTTGTCTTTCTCTGTCTCTTCAGTAAAGTCACTGACAGCTACAGAATTTAGAGAAAGAAAGTTTGGTTTATATGAGGACATACATTGTGTCACAGCGGCATACACACACACACACACACACACACACACACACACTCTCCCACACATATATACACACACATACATAGAAACCAATTCAACACAGACGCAAACAGATATTCTTTAGAAATCCGGCTTCTGACAGTTGTCGCCATTCTTGTTCCACACAAATAAAATAAAATATCCACTATTGTCTGCTGAGCTGGTAGTTATCCTCATATTTTCAACACTGCGCTGCTTTTATTATTTTTCACTCCTTTCCATGTCTGCCCAAGTACAAGCTGAGAAAATAACAAATAACGATGTATTATTCAGTAGAACCCAAATGCATAAATACATTAAAAAGTCTCAAAACACAACCCCTTGTCTGGTATTAGCAGGTGTACGTGTGTGTAGATACCGATGCATCTGTGTGTGTGTGTGTGTGTGTGTGTGTGTGTGTGTGTGTGTGTGTGTGTGCAGATAATCTGTACTTCGCCTGCAGGTTTCAGAGAGGTGAACGCTGGATCGAGGGAGAGAGATGAAGAAGACAGGATTTGTCTTACAAGTATCAGTGGACGCAGACGAGTGGAACAGCGAGTAAAGATGGATAGAGGATTCCAGCAAAGCCCATTATCATCTCTTCATGTTTGTGTGTGTGTCTGTGTGTGTGTGTGTGTGTGTCTGTGGTGAAGGACGATAACAAGAATGTATATTTTTTGAATCTATCTGTTTGCAAAATGCCTAGAGTGTGTGTATATTTCACTAAGTATGCTTGTGTGTGTATGCGTGTACATGCATAGGGGTATCAGCACACACACAGACACACAAACAAACAGACTCACACACACACACACACACACACACACAGTCTGTCAGGTTCTGCATGTTATGGTTATGAATACCAAGCAAGAGTCAATGCCCCAGGGAAATGAAAGCACGAAAAGCGAGTTATTTACAATGACCTCTCGCCCTGTGTGTGTTTATGTGTGTCTGTGTGTGTGCACATAAATGTGTTCAGCAATCACGCTGGAGGAATTTGATTACTGTGTGTGTGTGTGTGTGTGTGTGTGTGTGTGTGTGTGTGTGTGTGTGTGTGTGTGTATGTTACTACTGATGAGAGTAGCAGCAAGAAACAGAAAGAAGGGATGGAGAGGAAAGTGATGGAGAGAGAAAAGAAGTAAGAAAGCGGTGAGAGCGTGACAGAGTTATTTTTGGCCCGGGCGAACAGCGAGCAAAGGAGAGATGGAATGAGAGAGACATGAAGAAGAATGGACTCAAAGTGAAGAGACAGGAAGGGGAAAAATGGAGGCAGGAAATGAGGGTTAAAAAGAGAGATGAGGAGGACAGAACACAGGAGTGAGGAAGGAAGGGAAGAGTGGGGAAGAGAGAAATTGGAGGGAGGTAAAGGAAAATGAAAGGAAAGGTTGGAGAGAGGAAGTGAAGAAGGAAAGGATGGAAGAAATCAAAGGAGAAAAAGAAAGAAAGCAAAGAGGGGAAGAGGGGAAGAGGAAGGGCAGAGGTAGAGATGACTAATCGTCAGTTAGACTGTGCAGAAGCCTGTTATCTGTTCCGGCAAAGCTAAAAGTCATCTCACCATCTACAGCTATTACCACCCGTCCATTGTTACCGAGGGCAACCGGGCGTGTCACAGGGGTAACAAAAGAGATCGTCAGAGCATGAGCAAAATAGAGAAGTAGAGGAAGAGGAAGAAGAGGATGTGGAAGGGGGTATGTGGTGGTAAAGGAGGAATAAAGCAGGCTGGCTTTCATCTCCTCTTACAGAATGAGGCTTTTGCTTGTAGGAGATTTCCTGAAACCTTCCCTCCCAGCCAGCTTTGGGCCCTACGAGGGGATAAATCAGGGCTTTACCCGGCCCAGTCCAGACACCTTAACAACCAGCCACACCAGCGCCACACAAAAGACAAAAAGTACAGCTGGGGTAACAAGCTCAGGCCAGACAAGGATTTAGCTCCTCTAGGGAAAAGGCTTCAGATTGGTGGAAAATTAAGGGAAAAACAACACAATGTCTCAGTGAGGTGTCGTTCCATCACCAGTATCTTCAGTGTTCTTTGTCATCATGAAGGGATTACTGAATAGGCTTACCGGGCACATGCGCATGGGCCGCAAGTGTCAAGGGGCACCCCTGACCTTCAAATACAGAATATCTCTCAGTGAGACATAAACCAACCAGGTGGAGACTCAAATAACCGCAAAGAAATATAAAATGACAACTGAAAGACAACAAAGAGAAGCTACTACAAAGAGACAAAACAGCTTCAGAAATAATTACCAAAAGCGGCATAATTCAGACAAAAAGAACAAAAAAGAGACCGAAAATAATTACAAAATGTCAGACAAAAAAGACCAAAACAACAAGGTAACATAAAAAAACAACCACAAAGAGACACAAGACAACTACAGAAAGGGGCAAACAAATACAAAGTTATGTAAAACAACTACAAAGAGACACAAAACAACTACAAATAAATGCAAAACAACTACAAAGAGACACAAAACATCAATAAAGAGACACAAAACAACTGCAAAGAAAGAGACACAAAACAACTACAAAGAGACACAAAACGACTGCAAAGACATACAAAACAACTACAAAGAGACACAACACAGCTACAAGAGACACAAAGCACCTACAAAGAGATGGAAAACAACTACAAAGAGATGCAAAACTACAAAAGGGGCAAAACAAAAACAGACAAAAAAAAACACCCCAAACAATTACAAAGTGACACAAAACAACTGTATGATACAAACAACTAGACACAAAATGACAGGTAGATGCGTGACGACTACAAAAACACACAAAACATCTTCAAAGAAATGCAGCTGACTGCAAAAAAGGGTCAAAACAACCAAAGACCAAAACATTTACAAAGTGAAACAAAACAACTACAAAGAGGCACAAAAGTACAGAGAGATGCATAATGCCTACAAAGAGACAACAAAGTCTGTGTGTTTTGATCCTATGTCAATGGTACAGTGGGGACATTTTGCATGTCTGTGCCAAGGGGATTTATTGTCTCATTATCCGCCAACGCTTGTCATTGTTTCTCAGTGTTTGGAAGTGGACTACAGAGATAAACACCATTCCTCCAATGGTGATTCCCTCATTTTAGTGATTTAATGATGGTGGCGGAGAGAACTGCCAAACATGTTACTCTGAAATCTCACATAGGTGTTATATTGGGACTGTGAAAGGGATGGCGGATGATTCAGATAATTTTCATACTCATTCAGTGAGCCCTCATGGAAGTGTCAAAATGTGTTATTCATTTAGTCAGGTTTTCCTTTAATTTGCCAACATCCAAATCCAACTAATTTGCAAAAAAACACATTCAATACTGCAATACAGTTCAGCATGTTCTGCAAAAAATATCCATGCACGTACAAAATATACTCCACACACGGATATTCAGTATCATTAAATTCTGTTTATCTGTTTATGAGTAGATCCAAACAGCAGATTCACAAATAGGAAGTAATGTGCCTGGGCGAATTTAGGAGGAAACATAATTATTGCCAGGATTACATTTACTTTGACACCAGAGACCGGGCTTTCAAAATCCTAATCTTTCCAAACATTAAGCAGGCACTTTGAGTTTTCCAAACATAAGCAAAAAAAAAAGTAAATCATGTTTGCCAGGAGTGGATATTGAAGAAGAAGAAATATAGTGAACATTTTGCAGATATGTTTAATTTAAATATTTCCTCATTAAGTTGATAGAAAGTGTAATTTGGCTGGCATTGTGGTTGCTATGACACATATTTGTTAATGTGAGATGGCTGTATATGAGACAGGTTTAAGCTATAAATCAAGAAAAGGAGAGTAAGTGCATCAAATCACTGAAGAGCTCTGAATTTTTCAGTACAGATTAAATCTGAGTACTTCAAGCTGCACCACATGTTTAAGATGGAGAGGTTCACATCATCCTCTTATTGGGTCTGACTGCCTGCAGTATGTTAGAGCAGACAGAGCAGCAGGTGTGGAGTACTGATGCCTTTCTCCTTTCACTGTGAGGACACAAGAGTGTGTCGGTGCCGGAGAGATAAAGCTCTCTCTAAAGCACAGAGAGGGAGAGAGAGAGCACTGATAAAGCAGGAGGCAGCAGGCTGTGCTTACGGCCAACTCAAGAACACACACACGCGCAAACACACAAAATCAATCTCCATTGATCACTCTCTCGAACCCCAGTCACCTCACCATCACACACTCCACTTTTTTCTACTTGTTGCACTCCTTCAAGACGAAAAAGAAAAACGAAAAAAAGTATGAAAAAAAGAATGAAAAAGTCCATGTTCCACTAGAGTGGCCACACAAGATGAGTTCTGCAGCACTTCTGTGGCTCTCTCTGGGAGAGGGAGTGTATTTACCACTCTGCTCCAAGTTCAATATTAGGAGAGCCAACATGGTGCACGTTCCCCAGCCGATTGCAGCGCGTGCACGCCCATACACACACACACTGATACGCGCACACACATCCACACAATGTCTCTTGTCTCTCTGAGGCAGAAAGTGTTTCTGCTGGCCGTTTCTCTCACTCTGCCTCGGAGTTCTTTCTTTTCTTAACTGGCTGCTTTTTTCTCCTCCGCCTTGTGTTGTTAGGGACTCCTACTGGGCCAATTTAAACGCGGCTTCTCCTTTTAATTTCGATAATATCAAAGTCTATTATCTGCTCGCAGCCTGGCCGCTTGACCGCGAGAGTTGTAACCCCGCCCATCCTAAATCATCCATCTAGAACAAAAGGAAGATAATGAGGAAGCTGGCGCAGAGCTGGTCCCAACCATTAAGGGGCGAGGTTATGTGAATATTAGAGTGGAGCGCTGGGGGCAAATAAGTGCCCACGCCTCAACGGCATGTGGGTCATTTTGTCCTGCCCTCAGGAGGGGACTTACACCATTACCTTGGCACTTAAATGTTGTAATAGCCAGTTCAACGTTATGAGTGAGGTGCTAAATGAATGTAGTTAAAGGGGATTTTTACACTGAGCTTAGCTGAAGTGTGTAGGCAGAAGTGTGGGAGTCTCCTGACTGGGAACTACGGCTGTCAAAAGTATTGATTACTTAATTTACAAATAAATTAATTTATTTCATTTACAGAAAGCTGAGATCTTTTAATATCAACAAGGACATTTTATCTTTGGTGTACACTTCACTCATTGAATCCATCCTCACTTACAATATCTCTTCCTGGTTTAACTTCCTCACCCTCAAACACAAAACAAAACTCACCAGAATAGTAAACCAGGCCAGTAAGATCACCCAAACCCCTCAGACCCCCCTCTGTGAACTGTACAGACGATCAGTGCGGAGGAAAGCAACCCTCATCACTGATGACGTCACTCACCCTCTGCATCACTCCTTTTCTCTGCTGCCATCAGGCAGAAGATACAGAACCCCACTGGCCCATAAAAACATTTATAAAAAGTCATTCCTACCAGCTGCAGTCGCTATACTAAATAGTGGCCAGTAACACTGTACCCCACGTCATTCATTCTTTTTATTGATGTTGTGTGTTTTTACTGAAGTGTTGTTGTTTTATTTTATTTATTTATTTCACTTCATGTAATTGTTGTGTGTTCTGCATGAATTTTTATAGCCGTGTTGAAAGACAAATTTCTGCTCTGTTGAAAAGACAATAAAGATATATTCTATTCTATTCTATTCTATTCTATTCAACAGCTCTGTACAGCACTTAACTTCACATGTATTATGTCATTTGCATTATGGATATTGGTTTTTTTGTATTGTTACTGTTGTCAATATTTCATGTTTGTCATGGTCCTTGATGCGATGTGATGCCGGCTGCAGATCAAATTTCCTTCGGGATAATAAAGTCAAAGTTGAAAGTGAAGTTGAATTTGAAGTTGATACCTTTTCAATGCCACATGTTTATCGAAAGTGAAAAAAGCTGCAGTGACATTGCGATGAACAAATCTGTATGAAATTGGAAGGAGGAGAGCTAGTTAGAGCTATTAGCTGCTAGGGAGCAAACAGCTGATTCCTCCAAGCCCATATACGTTTCTTTTCTTCGTATGCTTCCAAAATTTGCTCCCATGTGTCTGGCAGAATCACAAGTATTGCCTAGAGGGGCTGCATTCAGCTCTGGACACTGTGCCCAGGGGAATCCAGTAGAGCTCACAGCTAAAGGAGGAGCTAATACAGCTAACAGAGCTAACAGCGGGACTGAGAGTTTCCTTCCAGCGGAACATGAAGTGTGAAATGGTGAACTGCAGTTTAATATGACAACAGCACATATACTTCAGCTGAGTAGAGTTTGGAGGTAAAACTACTTCATGTCACTGACTCTTAAAATTAGTGTTAGCATTTTACTAAACTTCTGTCAGAGATGAAAATAACCTGACACCTTTATTCCTGCTCTGTAATGAAATACAGCTATTTATTCTACATTGTTACTGATTACAAAGTAATTTACATAAACTAAATATAAAACAATAAGAAGCAGCAATTAACTCAGATACAATGTTCTTTTTGTTCTGTAGCCATGGCATCAAAAGAGGCCTCAAGTATTGTTTTTTATACTAGTAATTATACAAGTTTAAAGGTGGTATTGTGACAACTATACTGGGAAAATGGTGACATTGTTACAATGATGTCTGACAAAGACATTACATTAAACTTATTGCACACGGTAAGCAAAGTGGGACAGGAAGTTGATCTGTATACAGGGGTGGGCGCAGTTCAAGCCCCAATTTTACTGTTCATCATCCTTGGCTTTTCCAAATAAGTTGGAGGGTTTGTTTAAAAGATCTGATCCTGTGGCTGCTTCCTGCTTTGTTTGAGCAAAATCCCAACAATTAACATGGTGAATACAATGGTGTGGCCAATAGAAACCATGGCCAGAACACAGAACATAATACCCAGCCTGTCTGAAACCAGAGTTTGTCACTAACATTAAATGTGTGAATCAGTAGAGGCCCCACGACACGATTTTATATTTTTTATATTTATATTTGATACTTGAGTCACGGTACGATATTATTGCGATTTTAAGCATTTTGAGATATTGTGAGTATTGCAATACAATATATTATGATTTAACTGTTTAACTGCATTTTGTGTCCACAAAATTAAATCAAATCAAGAATTGTTTTGTCAAACAACAGAAAACTCTCAGTCTATTCATCTCACTGCAGTCTTTTTATTTCTCCACAATGAGAGCCAAACCCACAGACTGACCAACAAAGTATTCAGTCAAACTGAACTGAACTGATATCAAACATGTATGGACGACAACAACTGCAGCATTTTCTCAAACTTTCCTCAACTTTAAGCATTCACATACATTTTTTTGAATGAAACAAAAAAAATCCTAACTTTGCAGCATTATTTCATCATCACGATATCCAGTGATATACGGTATCTCCAGTATACTCCTACAAGTGAGCCTTCTACGGACTTCTGAACGGTGAAAACGGCTGGCTGCCGGAATGCTAAATATCGATACTCGGCGGCTATGAATTGATATAATATTGCCACGCAAAATATTGCGATACTATGCCGTATGGATTTTTTCCCCCACCTCTAACTAACATAGGCAAATAAAGATTGACCAAAGAACACTAACTATACAAGTAAGTGGCCACTGTGGCTCCAAGTGACAATTACAGGATATAAACGGTAAATTAAACATACACACTCAGTTATATGAGTTAGAATCTGTTTTGCTCAATTTTTGTCACCACAGCAGAGTAAGTAAGGCTGAACTGTAGTAGTAAGAATCCCAAAGTGTGTTGAAATGAGCAAGGGTGCCATTTACTGTTTGAGAACTTTTCATTTGCAAGAGGAACAATGTGACATTTCTTCTTTTAAAAGTCATTCAGTCTTTTTTGTAAGTAAGCACTAAAATGTTCACCTTAGGAAATGTAGCGGTGTCAGCATCCTACAGATGTCAGGGACCTGCTGGTTGATGCTTCCCTCCTGTTCGGCGAAACACACCCCAAGCCTCAGACTTGTATTCAGTGCTAACAACATGCTCCATATAACTCCAGTTCCCTTTAAAAAGGGGATAATCTGCAAGAAAAAACTTCTTTTGTGGCAGCACTCCTGAGTGCCAGATAAGACTCCTGAGTTGATTTGAATTGGACATGACGGCTCCTCAGAACGGTAGCCAATTCACTTACCCCAATGAAAACCCACCATTCAAATCGAATGAGTCAAACGAGGCTTCGCACAAAAGCACCAATCCAACCGCCCACACTATTCTTATAAGTTAAAAGCTCTCTCATTCTCTCAACTCTCTCCTCTCCCGCTGCCTCCCGCTCTTCCTCCTTCCCATCTTCGCCTCACTCTTCCTCCAACAGCCCTGACAACTCCATAATCTCAGTCAGAGTGACCTGTCCAGACCCTCTGTACTGGCTGAATTTATTGGAGGCAGGAAGAGAATGAGAACCTGTCTCTCTGCTTCCCCTGACCTCCTAACACTCTCTCTCACACACACACACACACACACACACACCCCGGCACACCCTGCACTCCGGTTAGCTTCACCTCTACATACTGTCATTCAAAGTAAACATGTAAATATCCTTTCATTGAGCTGAACACAAACATCGTCTGAATCTCAAAACCACAGCTTACAACTTGTCTGGACCTCTCACCCCGCTATATTGTATATATCCTGTGAATCTTTGGTCGACAGCTTTTCCAAATACACCCTATTGACTTGAAGTAATTGTGCTATGTGCGGGAGCTTTCAATAGGGCTGTTGCAAAGGCAAATATAAACACAAATAGCCACTGGCTAAGTGGTTGGCACACACTTGACTGTGAATGCTTGCATTGAGTTCGCTGACAAAAGATAAAAAATATGTGAGAAAGCATGGCTGATTTAACAGCAGGGGAAATGATGGACACAAAGGGTAGGGTAGCAAGGCTACCTTATGTTCCTGAGCTCTTTGTGAAGCAGTTGAATTAAGTGGAAAGTTGACATGAAAAATTCCTTATCATTAGCATCAATTATGTGGGCTATTTAAAACGCAGACTATGGAAGAATGAAAAAAAATGTTTTTGACTCCTTGTTCCATATGTGAAGTTATAAAACAGAACGGCTCTATTCTGGTGGCGAACATGTAGTTATTATCAGCAATACTATCATTAATATCATCATTATTATTATGTTTTACTTTATTTTTTTCCTGCTGTTGTTGCCAGTGGTAATTATGGTGCGTGTGATGGCCTTAACCTGCCATAAACCATCATTACAGTACTCGCACAACTTTCTCTCCCTGGATTTAATATGCTCCTGTATTCTGTTCACCTATTCACTCACTCACTCACTCACTCACTCACTCACTCACTCACTCACTCACTCACTCACTCACTCACTCGCTGTTTCATCCCCCTATGTTCACTAAATGTTTCATAACTCATTCCTTTTTCAGCATTATTCACTCCCACCATCTCCAGATGCTTCTCTAGTGTACTGTGTGTTCCCCCTGTCCTCTTCCTGTCCTTTATATCTCTTTATTTCCTCTCTGCCAGTGCCGAGCAGTCACCAAGCTTGTTATTAGTGCCAGGTCCAAGCCGGCACTGTAATCAGACCCCTGGAATTAGCAGTGGGCCAACACTGGCAGGCAGGCACGACGCTGACAAAACACTATAGTTATTATTGAGGCTGCTGCAATGTTGCAGCTTTGGCAGGAATCCGCTACTCCCCTCAGAGCCCTGGATCTTGATGGGCTTTGCTAAAGAGAAGCAATGAGAGGTACAGCAGGAGTATAGGCACCCACCGGGGGCTAAGGGATAAAACAGACACTGGATGGCCACCAATGGGAGCAGTGAGTGGCACACTTTGTTTTTGTGAGGGTGCAGGTGGCGCTTAAGCACTGGGAGGGAAGCCATATTGGAAAGACAATAGACTGGACATAATGGGGACGTGTTTTATTATTGGGGGATAAAGATAGGAAAGCAAAGCCTGTTGTATTAGGACAGGATGTAATGAAAATCCATTTACTTGACAATAACAAGCAATTTAGTGTCACTCGGAGGCTTGCTGCTTTGTGTTTGATGAAGAAGCCATGCTGGTTTTCTGTTCTAAAGATCAAATCGTTGCAAATTCTGTGTCTATATCGTTTCAAATCCCCACCATGCTGTAAGCACTTTATACACCTATACTGCACAACTCTGAAAGTCAACTTTGAAAGTGGTTTAATGGAGAGTGTCAGTCTCGGGTCAGACTGCTTTCAGAAATACTGTAGATTCTGGGATTGATCTTTGAATCAAAGGCCCCAATTTGATCTTTTATAATGTTCAAACCCCTTTATATATAGAGTAATGGTTACGCTTCAGAAAACACACACTGCCATGAAAGATTCTGTTAATGGCAGACGTTTTGGAAGAATATCAATCTGTTTTTTTTGGATTGTGGTGATCTTGGAAATACGGAGCAGCAGATGGACAGTCAAATCTGTTCAACCTCTATTGAAAGTGAAAATTCACAACTTTTGTTCATTTCCACGATGAGCATACAAAGTGTTTAAGTGTCAAATTTTAATTTTGACTCACTTTTCTTTCCATCTTAACAGGTAATTTAGTCTCATATTAATTTTCTTCAAGTATTGAACAAGATGTGATGACTAAATTACAAGGGTTTCCACTACTGCTGTGGTCCTGCTTGGTTGCAAGCAAAATCAAGAACATGGAAATGTTTCAAATCATTTTCCATTGGAAAATAAAATCAGATGGGTTATTAAAATGACCTCATACCAGCGTAGTGTCTCTAATTCCACTTTTCCACTTATTTAGCTCAGCAACAGTCTTGAAACCTTGGTGTTATTTAGCAAACCAGCCTGCATTTCCACCAGGTTTGAGAAAAAACGTTGTAACCAAAGATTGCCCTGATTACCTGCAAGCTTTCGTTTTTACCCAAAAAACAAACATGGACTATAATTAATGATGCAAATATTTAGAAGACCTGCAGAATCTGACAAGCCAACTTCGGTTCGCACCTCAGGTCAAGGACAACATGCTATTTTTTGCTTCCTGCTAGGAACCAAAGTTTTGGGTAAATTTTTGATTAAAAAGCACCAAATGTTGGTGGAAAAAGGGATATAAGGTCGTGCTTGATAGGCAGGAGGTGGTACTTACAGCAGGGCCCCTTGCGCAGAACCTTGATGCGTCTTTGTGTGTTGCACTGGGCTTTCTCCAGCTCGCACTCGTTGGAGTAGGTGGACGAATCCGAGCCGCAGACAGGCGCCACCAAGGATGGACAATCCACTCTCTTGCAAACACACTCAGCCTTGGCCGGGTCAGTCTGGTCACGCTCGCATACAGCACCGAAGCCGCACAACATCCCTCTGCAGCCTGCCAGACAGGAAGAAAAAAAAAGGTGTTAGGATTGATACATGAGCATCTGAGTATATGAGTGTAATGCTTTCTGTCACAGTTTCAAGGTCAGTTACAGAAACTCAAAGCTGCACAATGCACAGTGCAGTTTTCCCATAATTCTTCTTAGAGAAGTTTTCATGATTGAATGCAAAGAAAGTTTATGTCTGAACACCAGACAGGCACGTCTGAACAGATCCATCTCAATACGCGTCAGCCACTGGGGTCTTTGTGCAGAACTCTACACAGTTCAGCAACACAAATGCATCAGGGATTAAATGTGATCCTGGCGTAAAGCAAACAGATGCTGTCAATTCATTCAGGGAGAATCTGTCCACCCATGCAGAGCGAGCACAGTGTGTTGTTGGGCATGCTGAGTCGACTGCAGAATTTGGAAAAGCCTCACAGTTAAAATTTTAAAAGTGAGCAACAACATTAAAATCAATCTACAGACAGCAGGCTGATACACAGTCCTGCGGACAGTTTATTTTCATCCTCTAAAGACTGCTGCAGTCTTTGAAACATCAATGATCCGCCGTCGAGAAAAACGTGGAGGGGCAGCAGTGACGAAGACAAACCAAGGTTAGCCAAAAACTTCAAGGCTACACAAGTCAAACAACAACAACTCTTAAGACTTTGATCCTAAACTTCCCACCGACTCCTCGGCTTTGATCAAGCGAGGAACAACAAATTGTAGACTTTGTCAGAGGCTGCTGAATGCGCAAAGCAAACAGGGAGTACCTGTGCGTGTATGCGCTCGTGTTTTGTGTACACAACATCAACTTAGAGAGTAATTCACCCGTGTTGTGGCAGCTACAGCTGCTGTGGCTCTGTGCCCACTTTGAGGGCTGTTGGGCAGCCAGCTGGCGTGACGTCCTTGCCTCAGCACCAGGGGGGGTTGCGGGGTTGCGTTAAAAGAGATGGCAAGCTCTCACAGGTAGCCAGCATGATTGGAAATCAATGGACGAAAGCACATAAAAATCCACTTTTTAAAAAAATGGTTGGAGGGGTGAATAAGCAGTGTCACTGCTGAGGATATACATGTCACACTCACACGTGCACACACACAGCTACTTCTTATCAGTGGCTCCCAGGCCAAGACTAAATGCAAGGCGGCATGTCCGCTTGGACTCGCTGGCAGGTGGCTTTTGCGGTACTGGATAGACAGAAAGACACTCTGACAGACACACATACACACATATTCATAAAACTCTTTGTGTGCAGCGTGGACAACTGGTCCAGCATCTGCCCAAGGCATCTCATTCTGTCTCACACTGAAGCACAGTATGAATGTGTGTGTGTGTGTGTGTGTGTGTGTGTGTGGAGTGACAGGCGAGGAGGCTGTTTTTGACTTGCCCACTGTTCCCTATGGGAGACCGCCTGACAGCTACCTGAGCTCACTCTCTTTTGTACCAGGGGAAAAAAAGTGTGTGTATGTGTATGCGAGAAGCTATCCATGAATGCATCTGTATTCCTGACAGCGTGTGTGTGTGTCTGAGGGGTGTAGGCATTAGGTGCCTCATACACACACACACACACACACACACACACTACACAGGTGCTGGCATGAAGGCCCTGTCATGACTGGCCCACTGCTCTGCCATCATTTCTCACCACGCTGTGTGTGTGCGTGTTTTTGTGTGCGTGTGTGTGTCTGTGTCTGTGTGTCTGTGTGTCTGTGTGTCTGTGTGTCTGTGTGCTTGTGCATGCGAGTGTCGGCGCTTGGCACGGAGGCGAAGCCATGCGAGCAGAGTGACACGAGGTGAAATTCAATCGAACTGTGTCAGATGTGTACAAGAGAGAGGGAGGGTGTCTGATAGTATGACAGGGAAAAAAACCCAGGAGAGACAAAGGTTGTGGGTGACCTAACAACAATCTCTCTCTGGTTTAAATGTATCAGCCCTGTTCATACATTATATAGGTAACCCCAGTGTATTCCATTGTGAGGTAAATAATATTGTTATTAAATAACTCCCCAAAATAGATATTTTTAAAAGTGACAGTAAACACACCACCTGGAGAGAAAAAAAAAACATGAACCACCAATGATTTGTAACCAGATCTCTTCTGCACTGTTTTCAAATAAGAAAATCTCACTCTAGCCTCGAGCTTAGCTGACTGACAAAAGACTGACACGAGAGCTGAGGGCTCAGTCAAAGTGAAGGTATCAAGTGCTGGCCCTGGATCGAGTGAACAAACCGCATACTTATGGATTAGGGATTCTTCCCTGGGAGAAATCCTCCTGGTACCTGAGAAAAGATACATTTGACACTTTCCGATTTCTTAAGAACAGGAAAAGAAATCCTGAGTAGTTAATATGAACGGCGTTATTTACCACAGCTGAAAGTATACCACCAACAAAAAGTTAGTCAACACTAAATTCGAACTGGCCCTGACCCAGTTTGATTGACAGGTGATCTTGGGGAGTGTAGCAGACACAATAATAAACAGCGAGCATCCTGTGGACGTGTCCTGGAGACAGATAAGCATTACTTTACAAGACAAAAAATGTGATAAAATGTTCACTTCAGGACACAAATGTTAAGCTTTTCCCACAGGTAGCATTTACAGCTCCTGGTGCTCCTTGTGTTTTCCTACAGCTGTATGGTTTGGGTGCTAAAATAAACAAAACTACATCAGGAGATTCTGGCTTTCTGCCTCTGTTGCACACACAGATACTTATTTTGTTCAACACAAGGGAGTTGCCATGATTAAGTAAAATTAATTATTGGTAATTTATTGTTGAAAGAGATGACTTGTTGATTTTTACAATGGAGGTTGTATCATAGTCGCTACGGTCTATGAAACAAGCTAGGAAACAGCTAGCATACAATGATAAAATGTTACCTCAGACTCTGGAGCTTTTCCTGTTAGTTCCTTTGCTTCTTTGGTGTATTGAACAATGTGTGAGGTGTTCAAAGACAGTGGCTTACTCAAATGAGTACATTCGGAATCAAATAAAGCTGCTTTCCAACACTTTCCCCTAGTCCTCTTCGAGCTGCTTGTACTGCGTTAGCATTAGCATTAGCTTTCTCTGGCTGCCACTTGACAAACTGCTCGAATAACACAAAAAGTAGTGGCTATTAAATATACACTTAATTGCCAGCCATTATTACCTTTACTCTAGTGATACAGACGGGTGGACAAAATATTAGAAACACCTCTTAGTACAATGAGATACAATCCAACACCACCACAAACTACAGCTTCCAAAATGACCATAAAGTTGAATCGACGCTGCTGTAAAACAAGTCTCCACAGAAATGAAACAGTATGAACGTAGGATTCATTGCAGGTCCAATGTGCAATAAGGCATTATTTCTCCCTTATTGTAACTAATACAATGACTACAGGGTGTATGTTAGCCCTAATGGTTCGAGTTTCAATATATGTAATTCCCAGAAAATGTTCTGCTAAGTTTCACAGCCATAGTTTTTCACAGCAGACATTTTTGGCTTGTCATAGTAGGAAAAGTGTAATCGATGACATTAAAAAGGACTGTATTACTTACTGGGACACTCAATGGAACTGAGCCATCGTTAACAAAATTAGTTTAGTCTGCTGTGAAACAGGTCTATTGTTTTTGTGATAAATGCTCAGGGCCAACAGTTTGTCCTGGTGCCAGGGCGTCGCACGTCCTGCAGCCTCTCATAGCCAGACCTGACTCCACAACGCTGTGTCAGCACTGGGGAAAGGCCTGGCTGGCCCCATTATCATTCTACAATAGGGGGAAAAACTCTGGTTTGTTTTTATATTTCTTGAAACCAATCACAAATGTCTTGGGTAGCACTAAGCCCAGGATGCAGCAACGGTACCCTGCCAAATAGATTGCGGAGATAGTGGAAGGGGAAGAAAATAGCGTGCGAGAAACTTGACAGGGCTGGTTTAAGGCAACAGTCTGTGAGAATGTGAGACTGGTTGCCAAAGCACCAAGATTCAGCACTGTTCCTTCAGGCTTACCCTCATTGGCTGATGACTAGCGTCTAGGTAGGGCTGGGCGATATATTGATATAAAAAAAATATATCGATATATTTTTAAATGTGATATGGAATAAGACCATATCGCATATCGATATAGTTCAATTTAGTTCAATTTATATTCTTTATTATTATTCTTTATATATAAATGCTGCCCTTACTAGGGTTTGTCATATTTAGTTCTTATGTTATGTTCGTTATTCTTTTCTCATATAAATGTATTTATATGAGAAAAGAATAATAAAGAATAATTCTTTTCTCATATAAATACATTTATATGAGAAAAGAATAAGGAGCTTTGATTTCAAAAAGAAGGTACTCCTGTTGTTAAAAAGTATTTATGTTCACTTAAATAAATGGTTTCAATAAAAATACTTGTGCATGTCATATTTGGCTTTGACTTTAACTAAACATTTGCTTTCACTTTGTGATAAAAATATCGGGATAGATATCGTATATCGATATTCAGCTTAAATACATCGGAATAAGACTTTTGTCCATATTGCCCAGCCCTACATCTGAGTGTCTGTAAGCCATTTTTAACAATCCCAATGAACCAATCAAGATTTTACATGCGGATTAGCTATTTTGGAATATTGATTCCCTAAGTGCTGATTGTCTCTTAAATGATTATGATACAAATGAATGGAGCGCTCATGTTTAGGTTTCATTTGTATTATTCTGACAGGGGTCTAAATTTTGAAAGGTAGTCTGAGATACAGTGTATAGATCTCTGAGGTAGGCACATTACAGTCCTGTCACATAACTATCCATAATCCCAAGCAATCTAATGCTACAATACCAAACATCCATATAAATGTGTCCAGATAACAGATGTGCATATAATGAGAACAACTATGGTGTGCCACTGGGACTAATAGGAATGACCTTTGGAGATTCTTCTCTCACACTTGAAAGTAGTGTGTATTTTAAATGTGTATTGTGTTTGTGTGTGTGTGTGTGTGTGTGTGTGTGCATGTGTGTGTGTGCGTGTGTGTGTGTGTGTGTGTGTGTGTGTGTGTGTGTGTGTGTGTGTGTGTGTGTGTGCTCTGCTGGTGTTCAAGCAAGAAAGTAGCTTTCAGCTGAGCCGAGCTGATGATTTATAAAAACAAAATGCCTTTCTTGCATCCTGAGCTCACCAGAGCTGCTGTGCATATTATCCAACAAGATGAAAGTTAATTCTAAATTTGAACACTTTTACCGTTTGGTTTTCTTTATGTTGTACAACTGTGGAAATACAACAACTGAAAATGTTACAGTAAAATCCAACCCTACCTTCCCGGTCCCATATTTTAGATTAGAGATGGCTGCACAGGCAGAACTGTTTAGAAAAACAGCATGAATGAAAGCTTTGCAATGCTTTGCACAAAATGTCTTTTTGAGTGTGTGTGAATACGTGTGTGTGCATGCTTGCCACTCCATGTTAAGTGTGTAAGGTAATCTCCCTCCAGCCCAGCAGCGTTAAAAGCTTCACTTCCATGCTGGTTTTTTTTTTTTTCCTATTGGGGGCTGTGGAAGAAAATCCCATTGGGGAGAAAAGACAGCATGTCCAGTTTGAGCTTGTCAAGGCAAACGTCTTGTACAGGTAACACTTCATCCCGTGTTTGGACGGCTCATCCATTAAATATGACATGGTGTCAGAGCCTTAAGAATACCCTCAATGCATCAGTGGGTTATGAAAGCTGTTGTGATTAAAGCCACGGTGAAGAAATGTCATGCTTTACGAGTTGAAAGAAAGTCTGGCGTAGTTCTCTGCTGGCAATTTTCCACTCATTCTAGTGCCAGTTCTGATGCTTCAGGATTCACTATGGGACTAGGATGATATACATTTCAGTCCCTTTTTCGGTGGATCAAAGCACATGCCATTGTGTAAGAATACTACATTTTCTTTAACGATTCCACAACAGTGCAGACCATGTGGACTCAACATACTGTAGCTAGCATGGTGGAGCTCTGGGCTTTCAAATGCAATCCCAAATACTGTTTGATTCCATGCATGGTAGATGAAAGACAAACATATTTCATTATATAATATATCATCTGTGCAACATTCTAGCTACTTCCTTGCTTTTCGACATAGATTCAGAGAGACACAGATTCAATAAATATGCCCCCAAAACCAGTAGATCCTATTAGTTTTAGATTGTTTCTACTCTGTGAAGAAAATGTCCCCACAGTCTGTGTTTGTGGTGAAATGCTCTATCAGTTTCATTGTTTTTCTGCCTTGTTGCATTTACCTCAAACAAAGTGAAAAAGAGAGAAATGGACTGTCGCGGCAAGCATGAACGCGTTCAGACCCAATAAGGCTTGACAGAATCACCTTGACAAACTCAAAATGGCTACTTTAGGGAAGGAACACTGTTCTCTGCAGGAGTGTGGTGGTGGTGGTGGAATCCCTGTCACGTTATTTGAATTATTTCACAGCAGTACGGCGTGCTTCAGCTGGATGGGAAAGGAGACGTGGATGTGGGAAAAGCGGGATGGGAAGGGTGTGCATGAATAATTAACAGTCCTGAACTTTACACGGGTGACAAGAATAGCGGCTGAATTACCGCGATGGCCGGGGCAGTGACGCACAAATGGCGAAACGTGTCGAATAACCGTTCGAGTGAAGCCAGTTGTGCCGTGATAAGATTAAATCTGCAAACGGTGGCTTCAGCATTGACTAATGACCTACTGACTGTCAGGAAATCAGGAAACGGAAGTTGATGGAGGGAGATACAGCTCGGTGGCATCGAAGCGACATCGCATTAATGTTGAATGAGTCTAAATTCATTACGCTCTAGCACTCCTGAGGGACATCTTCCACTTACTTCCTAATAAAGGGAGCCTTTCTTTCCAGCTGACGCTAAGTAATACAGATGTGCTCCTCGGCCCGGCCCGGCTTTTAACAGTCCTCTCCTCTCTCTGTCTCTCTCTCCTTCTCTCTATAAGAGGGCTTTAGACTCTCTATCAACGTAGCTGAGCCAGAAGACCTTCGCGGTGAGGGGACAGGTTGTTATGGCAACAGCCAGTGATGCAACCGGCTCAGAGCAGCTTGCCTCATCATCGAGTCGGGAGTGGAAACTTTCTGTCATGCACACAGGTTGTTTATGTACACACACACACACACACACACACACACACACACACATGTGCAACCTCTGTGTGAATCCACTGCCCTCACACCCTTGCAGTGCTTTTTTTAAATGGATGTTTTCATTTGCCGTTATTGTGCAGTTCTCTCCATCACTTTCCTTCCATTAAACGCTTTAGGGTGAGAGTCTAATTTTGAAAATCTAATTCTCTCACTATGGCCGTGTGCAGCTCTGAAGCTATAGGTGTGAAGAGCAGCGATATATCGGAGGCGTATTGATTAACAGTTGCAGAGAAGTTTCCTCCCTCGCCCGTCGATGTGATTATTTACAGCAAAGAGTTCCGAGTCTGGAAGTCATGTGTTATAGCATCAGGGGGAAAAACATTAAGAAAGGAACACCACGGTTGGCGGCACTTATACCTGGTAAATATCCGAAGGGAAAAAGCAACCCTACATGGTTTCTATTGATCTCTGGTTAGCGACCCTCAGGGGACCAATGCAGTCAATTATTGATCTTACTGCAGTCATACAATGCCCAGCATGAAATAAAGAAAACATCTGCTCACAAAATAACACCCCACCTCACCAGCTCAATAAAAGAAAATCACTTCTTTAAACTAGTTGAATGAAAAGAGAAGGGGGGGGGGGGGGGGGGGGGGGGGGGGGGGGGGTTGCGGAGGGAGAGAATGGCGACTTTTTGAAAGGATTTGAGGGGGGACAAAAACTTTTCTCTTGTCCTTCTTATTTTTGCTCTTATCAGGGCAACAGCAGTATGAACAAATTGACAAAAACAAACTGTAAAGAGCTCTTCGTTTATTTCCTCTGTGCCTTTAGCTGCAGTTCCCTGCTTGAAGATGGAGGGGTTTTGAGTGTGTGAGTGAGTCTTTGTGTTTGTGGAGGCTGGTACAGTATTTTCTCATTCCCTCACATAAAGGGGGCAATCAATTTCCCTCTCCTCCTGCTTCGCTGAATGTAACACATGCGCTCCTACAGCCAAGCGCCTGGGCCATGACCTGGCTAACACGCAGGATGAACTTATTTACCAAATGGCAGCTTCTGCCCGCCGTGCACGAGTCTACGCCTTTCCAGAGGATGAGAGATAAAGTTGGAGACAGAGAGAGAGAGAGAGAGAGAGAGAGAGAGAGGAGGGATGAGGGGAGGAGCAGCGAGAACCGCTTTTATTAGAAGAAATATTGTATAAGAGGAAGAAAATGAGCGAAATGAGAGGCAGAGGGGAAATACCTGCATTTCAAATCCGTCCCCGTTTCTACACATGCTTCATGCAATCCAGTAAGTCAAAGAAATCCTTACCAGCTGCAAATACTTTCAAGACTGTGGCATAATTGATGCAGAGACAATTTCCTTTCTAAACAAAAGGAAAAAAGAAATATGCAACCACTGTGTCTCTCTACAACTGGATTTAAAACAGCATAGTTAGTTGTGTTCATTTCTTTTACTGACATCTCTGTATTCAAATCAAAAGGTCATAATTTAATTAATTTTTCGGCTTGTTAGAGGAGATCTGCTTCTTTAATACTCATCCATCAGCCTTTAGATCTTTCTATTTTCCCCGCTGACTCTGTTGCTCAGTCACCCCAGCTACTACCGATGCTACTGTACCGCTCGGAGATTTCTGTCGTTGCTATTTCTAGTATCCCTTGGCTGTGGTTACTTTTTTTAATTTTAATGAAGTCCCACTGGCATTCAGTGTAAATAAAAAAAAAAGGAAAATCAAAAGCTGCAGTGAGCACACACAAATATGTACTCTGCAGGTTCATTTATTTAGTTTAGTTTTCTTGTAACTATGCTAAGACAGAAAAGAGTTGAGGTGAAATACTTAAAGCTGTTACTGTGTTATTAGAGTTTATTTTCCCAAGGAGAACAATAGCACAATACCACACAGAAATATGTTTAACTCTACGCAGTGAGGAGGTCAGGCTGGCTGAGTGGGTGGGTGGGGGAAAAAAACAATAAAACCTGACCAGGATTGTTGCATAACCTTAATCATGTGTTTATTTTTGCAACCACAATGACAAAGGCTCCCTAACCTTAACAATGTACTTATTTTAAGCCAAACCATAATCTTTATCCTGAAGCATAGTTGCCCAATTGGGTCCCAAAGGCCATGGTGGACCCTAAAAACATTTTGTGGCTTCTTTAGTCATCAAAACATTGGGCCCCCTTGACTTTACCCTAACCCAGGGGTCGGCAAACTTTACTTACAAAAGCGCCATTGTTAGCCAAAAAAAGAGAAAAAATATCGGAATGGAATCTTATTTTGAGCCTTAAAATGAAGATTAAACTGCCTACTAAATCTAAATTAGCCTACCAACATTACTAATAGGTCATATTGAGCATTTATTAATATGATTTTTGTCAGAATACGAGTACACAAGTGCAAATGGGAGGCTGGACTTTCATGAGCTATGATGCAAATTTTAGTTGACTAGATGTAAAAAAAAAATGTAATGCTGTTTATAAACTACACAATTTTACAATTGAGGAATACAAATTGCTTTTGGCCTACACCAATGATAAATGAAAATTTTAATGAAAAGTTTCATTCTGTATTATTCTTTTTTTGTCACAGCCACAGGGTGCCATTACAGATTGACCCTAGAGACCTAACTAATTCATTTTTGTAACTTGATCGAACCAGAGTTCAACCATAGCATCCTGAAACAGATTTATTTTTCAGATTTATTTATTATAAGACCAACGATATCTTCCTGCTGATGAGCATCACATCAGAAGGGCAGGGACAACTGTTATATTTTATTGTTTTATTTGGAGATGTTGTTGGCGATGACCATGCATGTTTGATTTCTTTACAGGTAAAAAATGGAGAGTCAGTGCTAAATATTGTGCAGTTTTTGTATTCACTATGCATTTAAAATGCTGCCTTTGGGTAATCCAATTTGTATTTTTCAGTATCAGTTTAAAGCCCATTGACTTTTGGTTGAATTTATCAGGTTAAATGTCTTGGGAATGTCTGGTCATTAACTAGCTTTTTCTCAGAGCAAAGCTGTATTCCATCTGCTCCCATCAACTTTGTATGCACTGGCACCACCTCTACATGTTCATTTTTTGGCATTGGAACCATACAGTAAATGCATTTTTCACACCTACTCGAGTGTGAGAAGTTAGTCCAAACCCTGCAGCAGATCCCTTTTGTTCACTTTGTGTGGCCATATGAGAACACGGCAATTGCCCAAGTAATTAGATTGAGACCTCGTTGAATGAGGTTTAGAAATACATTTCAAACCAACCCCAGAGCTGTGTGTGGTGTAGTGTGGAAGCGTGATCAGCCTGCCATCCAACCCTCATAAATTGTGTTCATAATGGGTAATGCACACTGTGATTTATTGGTAATCTGTTGACCCATGTTAATTGAGCCAGGAAGACGTGTCCTCTTCACCAAGTATGGGATCAATAAAGATCTCAATGACGGTTATGTTTAGTTATGCTTCACTTAAAATTCTGCAGTACAATAAACCAACACCTAAGGACTTGTCTCCTCTTGCAGACTGCAGCAAATATAATATGGGCATTGAAATATCTTGACATTCATCACCTTCTACATACTCAAACAACCAGTAGCCACAGCTTTCAAAATGATCACTGTCTTCCACACTTTTCCCTTTTATTCACGCTATCTTTTAGGTTTAGAATATAGCAGGTGCTGCGTCTTCATAAATCAGGCCTGAAATATGACAGCTCTTGACAGCTTAGAACATCTGCCTAATCACGCTTGTTATGGGAGAAAAATACATGAAGGGTATACGGGAAAAAAATGCTCGGTTGTTTGTCTCTTTCAGGCGGGGACAAGAGCAGGGAAAGAAAACAGGGAGGAAGGTGGAGAAAAAGACATTGTGAGAATGGAAAAGAAAAGGCTATTGAGACAGGAAATTGAACTCCTCATCTTGTCTAAATGCTGCATTTTCACTGCATGGTATGACTCAACTCTACTCAACTCCACTTGTATGCTTTTTTGGTTTTCCAACATCAAGTTGTGGATAGTACCTGGTACTTGTTTTGGTACCAACTCAGTCAGGGTTTCAAGCAAGCTGAGCCAAACAGCTACACTGAGGGGGTGATATCTGCAGTGGCAAACAAAATAGAGAAAAACACCTGGTGCCAAAAGTAAGTTGAGTCGACTTGAGCAGAAATGCAATAGAAACCATGGATGCATTAAGAGAACTGGGTACAGTGTTTGCTCAGTGGTACATGAAGCCAAAAAGACTTCTGTGAATAAAAGTATTTGGATGACTCCTGTGCAGCAGTCTTCTGTCAACTGAGATGGCTACTTCGAGTTTCATGGTCCAATGAGCTCAATGGGAATAAAATGATTTAATCCTACAGCTCTTCTAGACTTTCCCAATGTTATTGGACTAAATGTTTTGCCAGACATCTCTAGACATCTCTTTAATCCCTCTCAATGTAAATCTATGTATTTTTGGGTCCCATGGAATCACACAACGTACCCAGAAGCTGCAATTCCAATGTTTAGCCACTACAAAAGTTTGCTTCCAATCACAGCACACTTCCTGGGGGCTTGGTGGAAACACAACAAGCATTAGAGTTACTTCTGAAAGAAAACTGGAATAGTCTTAACTTTCCCCATTAGCTGAGATAACATAGAACCTTCTTAACCCAACTCTGGCGAAGATGCTCCACTTTACAGCAACTCTACTAGCATTATTAATGCTTTGCTCAACCCATAATGCGTTATAGGAAATGCAACCGCCGAACCCCATCAGTCGTAGTTATGTTGCTATTCCTAATGAGTCACATGGGAAATGGAATCAAGCTGTGTGTTGGCATGAACAAACTTTTTTAGCTTCATAGTGTTCTGGTTTTTCCTGTTCTCTCTCCAAGCTTCCCTCCGCCCCAATCTTATCAATAATGGAGGCATTGGTGACAGAGCCCTATTCTGTCACCTCACATCTCCTCCACAAACTCAGCAGCAGGCAGCCAGAGATGCTCCTCGAGAACAGATTACTGCTGGTCTGCAATAAACATGAAGAAAACCAGCATGGCTGCCAGCGCGCTACTGAATTCAATTATTCAGCTAAGCCAGTATTATGAGGAAAGGAGCTCTCTTTTGTTCACGTCTCAGAGCTCGTCGTCTGAGCTTACCGTCACCTCCCTGAGACCTGCGATGGACTCTAAATACAAAGACTTGGTTTTCATAATACACACACCCACTGATATTCTGTTATGCTTGCTAATTGCGAGTAGGCATTGTGTGGGAGTGTGAGGGACGATTTCTCACAAAGAACAATGTCCACACGGACATGCAGAGAATGGATGCAAAGACACGCACAGGCAGAGACATATAAACACACACACACACACACACACACACACACACACACACACACACACAAAGTGCCCAAAGCTAACATCATCCCAGCTTCTCCACGCCTGTGTTCATGCATTCCACTTTATTTCACCCCATCTCTCATCATCGTCATCAAATGTTTCATCAGTGTTGCGTTGCCCCTAACTTCATACATTAAAAAGGAGTGTCAGTGTGAGTGAGGAGGAGGAATAGCAGAGGGTAAAGCTTGCCTCTCTGTCACTGTTACCACAGCATGGGGTTTCAGACACATTTTCTCCGCTTCATTTCGACTACACACCACACCAGTTTCCTCCAAAACAGAAAAAAGGGTAGTGATGCCAACTTTGCACAGAGGCAGTTGGTGTCACCTCATAGCCAAAGCCTGATTAGGTAAGGCGTCAGCCTATCCGAGAGGTTATCAGCCAAAAAGATTAGGGTTAATAGGTTTTAAATGATTTAGAAGATCTGGTTGCCTAGGATGTGCCTTCTATGAGATAATCAAAACCTACGAAATATCCAAACCGGAGCTGCAGAAGAGTGTTGTGCCTTGCTCAATGCTGTGTAATTATGTGAGGCTGCCTCAGACAAACTGCGGGACATTCTTCCTGACAGAAAACACTTCATAACAGGTTTGACTGAGTTATAGATGTGTGTTTTCTTTGTGTATGAAAAGTGCAACTATCCAGCTTTTTCCCCTTGTGCAGTCAGTCAGCTCTATGTGGGTGTTTAGCATCATAGCTGCATACAGCTATGGGTTCCCAACAATCCCGACATTGTAAGAGGCTGCAAACAAAGCTGATAGAGTAAAACTGATGCAAGTGGCTAAGTTTGCTCTCCAGGTTTCAATCAATAAGTCTGTATTTTAGCCTAACATTAGGAAATTACACTGGAACTACAAATCAATACTAAGCGATGAGGTGCAGCCTAGTATCCCAAGGATTTCCGTTCATATTGGACAATTGTGCAGAGTTAGATTTACGTCCAGTGCCCAATGTTCAATGCTGGCAGTATAGTGTGCTTTTTATATAGTGAGGCACAAAGTGAATGTGGGGACATTTTCCTGACGATAACAAACTTAATTTGATTTTTCTCTGATTTGTCAATGTTCCATGTGGGTTAAAAAGTTTTTTTACTGCTGCCATCCAGAATGTGTTGTGTCATGTCTTCTGTTCGGAAATACTGCTATAGTAGTATAATATGCTGTATCTATAGGTCTCTTGCAACCCAAAGGCTTTCTGAGCATATTCCATGCAAACATGATCATTTCAAGGGTGAATTATTATTATTTTTATTTTTTTGCAAAAAAGGGGGGGGGGAAGAAAGAAAGAAAACACATATTATTTTATTATTTTTGTTTTTATTTTTCACAAGCCACAACTCTGGTTGTCTGGTAACACCTAAGAATTTGACTATTGCCTGGAACAACCATTACTTTCAGGTACTTATGCAATGAAAACATTGTTCACGAACTTTAGATACAACTAGGAAACAGGAAATAATTCTAACTATGAGCCAGAAAGCCAACATTTTGCTTGCAAGAGTGAAAGTCAATAACACTGCATACAGTTAATATGATCTCACAGTATGTTAAACAACTGACTAGCTAGCCATCCAGCTAGCCATGTCAGTCAAATGTCAAATCAATATCAAGATTTTCATGAACAAAATGATACCTCATATGAACTGTTGGCAACGGCCTGAGGTATCGACAGGACATCGACTGGGATGTGATACAAAGTGTCAGTAAGTTCAGAGGGCCAGTGATCTTCTAGCAGCTTGTGTGTTACAGTCTCCATCCTGTGGAGCTCAGAGGGCTTCACTATGTTGTAAATAATTGCACTAAATTGTAAACAGAGGCTTGACTGCGTTATTGTTGCTATGGTTACCCCTAGCCAGCACATTCACTTAGAATGGTGAAGTGGCAGTTTAACTAGAATTACTTAGTAGGTGTACATCACAGGAATTAATGGACAGCCTGCAGCCAATAACAATTGAGTATTAACCCAGACTATACAATAAAATGTAATAATCTGGGTTTAATAAAAAGCTATGAAGCAAAAACCTAACTCTCCCCCAAATGATGCCAAAGAGCAAGAGAAACATCTGATATACATAGTTTTGTGGATGCCCCTGTGGTAGATAAAACATGATAAAGCAGGTACGGATACAGCAAGTGCCCTTTTTATTATTTCCACCCCTGTCCCTCAAACATCCTGAGTCCACCAGTGTTTCTCTGTATAATGTGTTCTGGTGAAGGATGGTATTTGTTGATTTTCATCATACAGCTTTCAGATGGTAAATACTATTTGCAGGGCTGATGACTTTATTTCCATGATTTTCTTTCATGCCTCCACCAGTAATAAGAAAGGAAACTATGTTCAAGTTTACCAAAATGAACCCATTTTTAGCATCACGATATGTTGATTAAAATACATAGAATACGCCACTGCAGGGTTTTTTCTTTCATACTGCACAGTCCAATGTTCTTTTGCTGCAAAATATGAGCTCACATTGCTTGCTGAGTGCTAGCTAAAGTGTTCTGTGTTTGATGGTTTGAACATGTGACCACTTCCAGTCACTCCTTTGAAACATCGAATCATTCTGCCAGTTATTCCCATATGACCACAATTCGATGTTAGTGGTCGCTCTTGCCGAGGGGGCTCAAGCCGCCGGCAGTTTCCTTTAAAGTAAAGAGCTGAAGAGGAAACTGGGCCTCCATGCTGGCTCCCACTATGGAGAGGAGAGGGTGCTCTGATTTTTTCCAGGATTTCTGGAGAGAACCCAAGTCGGTGGCAGATGGCAGCAGGATGAGACTCAGAGACAACCTGGGGAGAGCTTGGAAGGCGAGCCAGGAAGCGGCAGCTCTCAAGTGCTGAGCTGGTCTGCACTGGATAAAAGGGAGACAGCCTCCTCCATATGCTCCTCATCGCTATGCCTAATCACAACGAGGTGCCCATAGACTCATTGCCGTAGTCACCGGAGAGATTTCAGGATAGTTGGAGGAGAAATTAGCAATTTTGCAGGCAAAAGCTTGTTGAATTGTGTTTAAAGCAGGAAATGGAGCCAACTAGCCCTTTGCCAGTCCGTATTAGTGCCACCATATGGGGAAGTGAAAATAGGACGGGGGGATCCTTCTTGATGTCTCCATTTCGAAGTGAATTCGAGATCCAGGAGGCAAAGGGCATTATCTTCCCCTAAAGCCTGTAGATTAATATTGATGTGCCCGGCTGAAAAGCTCCTGCAGGAAATATCGAGCGCGAAGCTTCTCCCCATCAGGAGGAGCTGATGAAAGCAACTCCTCGAGGGAGATGGCTGAGCCATGGGTGCCCTAGTTTTGCACCCGTCCATAATGAACCCCATGGGCCTCCTATAGCAGTTCACGGGTGTACCCCCGTCTAGTTGCTCTCCTGCCCAGACAAAGCCCTCCATCATTCCCTTCCCCTCCTCCCGCCCCACCTCCTCCTCTCCCCATTGCTCTCCACTCTCTAATCAATAGCCCTGACCTGTCAATCGATACGGCCATATATCACTTCATTTTCTTTTTCTCCTTCCTCCCTCTTTCACTGGCGTCCCTCCCAGTGAACTAGAGGGAAAAATAAAAAGGATGGGCAGAGCGATGTCATTGTAAAAAGTGACCTCCTCCCTCTCTCTGCCTCCTCCTCCTCCTTGGTTACTTGTGCACCAGTCCAAAGAGAGAGTAAAGAGGCAAATAGAGCCTATTAGAGAGTGTGTGTATTTCAAAACAGCTCAGCTCATTTTAAACACTGTCACCATCACTGTGCCACACATACACACACTTCTACACACTTTTATAACCGCCTCTCTCTGTTAATAGCCCTGAAAGGTGAATGTAGCATATGATTGTATTATTTTCAGAAAATCAAAGTGTGGAGTCGACCGCCTATCCATCAACCTGAACTTTTCCTTAAGGTGTCTCGGAGGCCACAAGCTCACATAATGTACACACACACACACACACACACACACACACACTGGGAATGGATGGGTAAATGATAGAGGGAAAAAGAGCCTGACGCAGATTCAAATTTATAGGCGGCGTCCAAGCACTAGTGGCTTTAGCGTTAGTGTTATAGCACCACGGGCCCCCGTCAGCCGCTGCTGTGGAATTAATTGCCGGTGACGCGAAAGTAGCACAAAAAAGTGCCACGCTTTTGCGCTTTTCATTACCGTGTCGGGAGTCTTTCTGTGAGGCTTTGTAATATTTTCTCAGGGAGAGGGAGGGAAGGAGGGAGAGGGGGAAAAAGAAGAGGAGGAGGAGGAGTGGGGTGCGGAGGATAAGTAATATGGAGCTGACTGGAGGAGTGTTTAGCTCCTCTGTGTTCATTTGTCTTCATTTCCTCTCTTTGGAACGCTTAGCCCATCCTGACCCACACCGCTGTGGCTCCACTGCATAACAGCTGCGCGCGTGAACACACAAGTGGCTGCACCTACAAGCCTGCACACACACACACACACACACACACTTGCAAGCACTTACAGTATGCAGATTTGCACATATGCGTTAACACTCTCAATCAGAGCCAGGCAGTAACATCGTACAGTGTGAACCAGTGGATGCCTCTTTATGTATGCCAGGAAAATGAAGTGTGAGGCAACACACATACACACACACACACACACACACACACACACACAGACACACACACACACATCTCAGAGTTACACCAGGGCTGGAAGTTTATAAAATGGTTGGCAGGCTGGCAACCAAGCTTCTGGTGCCCAATTTTGACAGAATGTTCACCATATTTTATTTGTTTATGATGGAATGATAATGGTTTTGTCTAATTATGCCACATATTTTAGCCATGAGAAAGTGATGACAAGAATGATTAACATCATAATAAATGTCTGCATGGTCTGTCAAATAACTGCACAAAAAGAAGTGACAGTTTTAAAATTAAATGGACAGTTATGAAATAATAATAGCTTACCATATTTAGATTAGATGAGAGCTTTAATGTGGAGAAGCAGCAGCTGATTTTGAAGAGTTATTAGTTATTCAGAATTCCATTGGGGTGGGGTACACTTCATTTGGGGCCTCACAATATGTATTCTTTATCAAAATTGGTCAAATTAACTTTCAATTTCAATTATTGAAATAATAAGCAGAATCCCAATATCACAATGGTTACCATGTAGCCTGAATTTTTAAAGACTATTTTGAAAATGTTAATGACAGGGCAGGAAACCAAGTTTCTTTTGATAATTACCAATAAAGACTCAATGGCATAGCCTTCAGTGCTGAAAAAAGTTTTAATCGAAAAATAAATCCAATCATGAGCTAAAATATAAAAAAACAAAATCTCACACAGAAGTGGCTAAAAGTTTTATTACATAAAAAGTTTGTTAAATAAACTTTCTGCCTATATTACAAAGAAGCAATTTCCCCAAACCTTGACTGTTGAGCCATGAGAATCAGATGGTAGGGCCCAATGGTGGTTGTTTGTAAGCAGATGAGATAACAGTTAAAAATGTATAATGGTGAAAAAAGAAGTGTGCATCAGGAAATATGGATGAAAAAAGAAACTGTTGGAAAACACACCAAGCGGCAGCAAAGTTTGGTGAACAGAGAGTTGCCATGCAATGTCTGGATCGCTGGCCACTCCAAGCTGCTGCCTTTTAATTTTTCTTTTTTTTCTTTTTCCAAGATAATTTTTTGGCATGTTTCATGCTTTATTTGTAGATAGCGACAGAGAGAGAGAGAGTGGAGTAGGGAGCAATACGGGAAGACGTGCAGCAAAGAGCCCTGGGCTGGACTCTAACCAGAATTATAATGACATTATAATACTCATGCTGTGCCAAGATGAAAAAAAATAGAAGCTGTGGTTTTTGAAAACAAATAAATCCTTCGTTATTTTTAAAAAATCACAAAGGGTCCAAAGTGCTGTATTAGATCATTTATCTTAAAATAGGCTCCAGATAGTGAACCCCTGAAACATGATTAACTTTTTGAAAAAGACAGATGAAAGCAATCCTCAATGCAAGATTTATTGAGCTCCAGAAGCTGGTGGACCAGTGGCTCGCCCAATGACGTCACATCTCCAGTTCTTGATTCTGAGAGGAATAGTGTCCGCGGCTTGCACCTATTAAAGTGCTCGTCCTATCAGAGCTCCCAGGTTCCCTCTGCTGCTCATTAACTCTACTTTTCATCCACCAAGGAAGAAGATTCCACACCAAAGGCTACATTTTTCTGTAACATAGAAAATTGGTTGTCAACAGTGCCAACCAGGCCAAACAAGATGGTTGACGGCAATTTGGTTGCCTGGGGAAACAGGGTTGGCTGTTACTGTCTAACCCTGCATGCATTCCCTATGTCTCTGAATGTGTCTTGGCATGTCTGTGGATGCGCTTATCAAATGACACTACATTCCACTCTCAATGTACTGCATATTTCCTGCATAATAAGACACCCCGAACTACAGACGACCAGGAGGGTTGGACAATGAAGCTATGCATTGAGGCTGAAGCTAGAAGAGGTATTTGCTTCTTTTGGGAGTTGAGTGCCCTTTATAAATCAGCTTTTACTTTTAGAGTAGGGGTGGTGATGTGTGTGAAATAGAGAGTGGAGAAGAAGGGAAATGGCAAGCTAATAAAAGGCAAGGAGGAAAATCTGTGCACGGCAAACGGCCTCCATGACTCCAATTATGTCTGTCCATTTAAACCCTCACCACATGGTCCAATCCTGGCCTCTTAACTAAGATCAAAACATACACACACGAGTAAAAACACAAATGCATTACCAAAAGCTTCATTATGCAAATTCACATTTCCATTCATGCACTGTATGTACAGGCTAAAGGACAAAGGGAGCAGAGACTCTGCTCTGCTCTTTAATGAAGCTCTCTCTGAGGTGTCGTAACACCGCAGAGTGGAGGAGACTTTGCCTAATGATATCATTAAAGACAGAGAGCCATTGCGTGTGTGTGTGTGTGTGTGTGTGTGGATTTGGTTCACTGCTGCTTCTAGTAATGCAATAAGATCCACTATCTGTTGAGGTCTGTGTACCTTTATATTGATTGATGCCTTTCGTTTTAGTCCGCTCCTCTGGGACACCAGAGGCCAAGCTGAGCGACTGGAGAGCCCCCCTGCAGCTGGTAAGGGACTCCATGTCTGGTTCAAGGACATTTCAGGAGAGCAGATGTTTGCCGAGACGTCGGAGCGGCCGGCTACAGCTAAGGGAGGCCTCCTTAAGCCTCGTAAAGCATCAGTATATGTATTTGTACCAACGGGTTTATTTAATATAAGTGGATCTAATATAATCTGGGTGATAAATCTGAAAGGTCTGAGCGCTGACGTGCTGTTAAAGCCGCAGTGGACAAGGTTAACTCTGAATCACAGCCTCAGTAATGTGATAACTATACGTGATCATTTATTGCTCCCTGGTGGGAAACTCTGCTTTGCTCAAACCAAAGCCCAGGCCTGACAGGGGTTCAGTGGTTTGGTCGGACAAAACGAGACATATCACCTTGTCATTTTTCACACCTGGAGTCATTTCATAGACCAACCAATTGATTAATAATTTAATTGAGAAAATAATCAGATCAATTGATAATGAAAATATTTCTGTGATTCAGCCGGATTCAGCCCTCGTCGTTTGATTTGTCGGAGTGGGAAATGTTGTAATATCAGTTAGTGTCAAGACAATAGATTACCTTTTCTGTCTTGCACTTGTCTTGAGCCTTGTTGTTAGTTTGATGTTAGAATATAGATCAATCTTGTTTGTAGATCGATTATTTTTTTTAGCGATCCTGACTCTTTAATCACTGTATTAGCATTGGAAATACACTATTATAGTCTTGAACAGGATTTGTTTTGCTCTGGACTTGGTTTTGACTCAGATTAAACTGAGCCTGGTCTTTGACTTGATTTATCCTTGATTAAAATGGTGATGAAAAAAGCCCTGATTTGGACTGTTGGATGGACAAACAAGCAAGCTGTAACCTTGAACTCTCACCTTCATTTCTGACATTCTTCACAGTAAACGATTAACTGCTGGATTAATCTATAATCAAAACAAACAGCCCTAATTTAAGATAATGGGAAGAATGCAGCTGCACAGAAATGCTACCACAGTAGTTTGCCTACCTGCAAATGTGTTTTGTTTTTGTGAAACTTGTATTTTATTCTCACTAAATCTTGGGAGTCTGGACTCTGAAAGTTTAACCAGATCCGTAGAGACTATTCTTTGCAGTTTTCTGCATGCAAAGTGTGTTTTTTCTGCATAAAACACTCAAATGTAATTGTAAAGGCAAGCTTTTTTCTGTCTTGCAGAATTTGCTCAGTGTAGCCTGAGGGGAGCCTTACAAATCACTAACACCAATAATTGGTGGTGTAAGGGGGAAATCAACACCCGTGTGAAAATATGCCAATTGTATCCGTTACCATCATTAAGACAGTTATATGGGTGGGATCGGAGCAAATATACATATATACTTCTGTATGATGATGAGCCTCTGTACAGGTCCACTGCCATTACAGATTGGCAAGTTTGCCTCTAACTGACCAATAGATGGGTTGATTTCTCTGGTGTGTGTGTGTGTGTGTGTGTGTGTGTGTGTGTGTGTGTGTGTGTGTGTGTTTAACAAAAGCTCATGGCAGGTGAATAAAAGCGTGGGTACACACATACATACACAATCTGACTTGGCAGTTAGCGGCCAACATAATTAATAGCTGCCACAGTGTTCCTCTTTCCGAGCCAATAGTTTCCGATGACAGAGAGAGAGAGAGAGAGAGAGAGAGAGAGAGAGAGAGAGAGAGAGAGAGAGGCTGATGTGTTAGCTAAAGCTTGCTGGTACTTTGTTAATGGTATAGACCCTGGAAATTAACACTGACACAGAGCAAGTCATTGTGTGTGTGTGTGTGTGTGTGTGTGTGTGTGTGTGTGTGTGTGTGTGCTTTGTTTTGGATTAATTTGGATGCTGGTGCTGTTACAATGACCTAACTTCAGGCTGAACATACTAACTGTATTGCAGTCAGTAACACTGTAAAACACAGGGCAGTGAAGTATTGTTAATCAATTTAAATGACCACAGACACCAATGTACACATACTCCACTTACATGTCCACGCACCATTAGAACAGTTATAGACTCAGTTGGGCTGCTAAATCAATACTCTTCCAGCCATTGGGCTATATGGTTGAATATGGCTTTCTGATATTTATAATGTAAATGTAACGTTTTTCAGTGTTTGGGGGTATCCGTAGCCCACAAACTGTGAATTAGGACAACATAATACGTTTTTGTAGGCTGCCTAGATCAGAAGACTTATGATTTAACAAGCCATTCAGATTTGGCTCCCTTTTCCATGTCACATGCAGGTTCATTAGAATATGCCACCCTTCATCTGAGTGTCTCTGCTAATGGGTTAAGAATGACTTTTGCAAAGGTGCACCATTTTTTTCTTGCAGAGAAAGGGATTTAAAGAGACAGGCATTTCAGGGAGATGGTGAACACAGGTATATTCAGGCAAACAGAACACGTTCTTAACTGTGGTGGTAATAAACACGGACTGGTTTGCACTGTTAAACATGTGGTTAATGTTGTGAATTCAAAAAAAAGATGTTTAAGCAACAAAACTACATGGTTACAGTTGGGAAAAAGATTAGGGTTTGGATTAAAATAACGAGTTCTGTAAGTGACTATTGGATGCAGTTTCCATAAAGATTTCAAGAAAGAAAAAAAAAACCTCCCAGATGCATATACCTGGATTAATTAATAGCTTAACTTTACAAAGGTAACGCTGACTTTTGGTTCCACACGGGACATGAAAAACATACCAACACAGGCCTCCTGGGTGAAAGCCCAGTCCGTTTGGGCTATCAAAACATCCTTATCACTTCCTTGTATGGACTGTAAAGCTTGTTTTACTACGTCAGCAGCCCTATGAAAAGGGTAGAAATAATCATTTACTGCAACTACTCTGTCCTTGTCAACACTGTAACCACACTTTTTTTTAAGATTGTTGAAATTATTGAAATGTAAATAAGATAAATTATCTCAATGTTGATCATTTTAGCAGAAAAAGACAGAAAACAGTAAAAATAAATTGCATGAAAAAGAGGAAATATTGAATAAAATATAGCTTACAAAAGCTCATCTTAGATCATCTTAATTGGGAACACATGAAAGGAAACTATGAATCATGAATAGTCTGCAGCATTATATAAATATGTGCAGTGTGACCTTAGAGCAGAAAAAGGGTGAATAAAAGAAGAAGTTTGTATTAAATAAATAAACACTGGACCATTTGAGGGAAGAAACACATTAAACTGCTGGGTTTCAGCTGTTGTGTTTAATAGAGCATCCTCTATTCCCATCACTCATCCCTATTTATTCATCTGTCGTGGAGCAAGGGGTCATTTTACTCCTCAGCTAGACCTGTTTTTCCTCAATCTGGTCTGATTCACAAATCCTGCAGCCTACTTTAAATTCACCACCAAAAATAGGAATGAGTTAGCAGAGCAATCCAAACTTGAGGAGAGCCAACTTCACTGGCTTTTTCTGTAAAGTTTAAATTAGACTAAAAGCAGAGCTGGACGAAATTAAGCCTGCAACCGTGGGTAACTTTTATGGCCACTGCGTTCGTCCAACAAAATGTACAATCCAGCAAGCTGCCCGGACAGAACGGAAAAGCACCAGAGTGGGTCCCGAGTCTGTCAGATCAGAAGGAGCGAAGGCTAAACAAAGTGCTGGATTGAGTTTGCAGCAGAGCTCAGATGTCAGGTAAATTGAGGTCGCTCCAACTGGCAAACTCACACTTTGTTGGAAAAGTGTGTAAGTCATTCAGGTACCCTCCAAAATTAGCTGTCAGCACCACATATACGCTTCAAGCACCAGTAGTTATAAAGAGGCAAAGTTACTTGAATAAAAAAGTGGGCAGGGATGGAAGTAATATTACCTGTGTCGACTTTGCTTTGTTGATTTATGCAATACAGGTATGAATTTGCTACTGGGATTTCAAAATAAAAGCACAATAAGGCATGGGGATTTACCCTTTTATAAGCAGTGAAATCCTATGAGAAGCTCTCATATAATATACACACTTCTTGAATGGCAAGCGAAGTGGTGCAACCCTTCACTTCTTTGCCCTGTGGCAAGATGGAAAGCAGGAAGGCGATGTTTGCTTCCGCGTCCAGTGGAGCCTCGACTGCTGCGTGTGTTTTTCTGTGTGAGGGCGCGTGACATCCCATTCTGCACTGAGACAATGCATTCCAAGGTTTGTGTGTGTGTGTGTTAATGGTCTGTGCAGCCAACGGAACAGAGTGGAAACCAACCGCTGATCCATCCTCTATAGGATACACAAACAAGTGTGTGGTGTGTGGTGTGTGTGTGTGTGTGTGTGTGTGTGTGTGTGTGTGTGTGTGTGCAACAACAAGTGAGCGCCTGCAAGTGTGTGCTACCTGTTCTTGGGGCAAGTTCAATGATGTGTGGATTTTTTTCTGAGCGTGGGTGTATGTGAGGTTTGGTCTTGACAAACAGGCGTGATAGGAGAGATGAGATGAGATCAGCTAGGATTTTTATAAAATCCTTTTGTAAAAAGGTTTTTAATTTTACTCCATTTACACCTCTCTCTCTTTGTCAACAAGGGTGTCAAAATAAAAATGGAAATGTGTGAACACAAATGCAACAGTATGACAACAAAACACAGCTCATTCACAGACACTGGTTTCTCTCCCTCCCCATTCTGTCCCTTTTCACTCTGAAGCTTATCTATCACGCCGTGCACCAACCAATTTAAATGGAAAACACTTTTAATGTGCGGCAACAAACACATCGCCTGCAAATGAGACAGTCTTTTAAAAAACATTGCATGTTTTATATATTAAAGGCTTTTTGGCTGAGTGATTCAGCATCTCCCAATGTTAAACACATATGGAAAGGCAGATAAATGCCTCTCTTTGTCTCTGCAGTCTCGCGCTCGCTCTCCGTGCTCATTCTGCAGCCCTTTTCCCTTTCTACCTTTTGGGAACAGAGTGGGAAGCAGTGAGAAAAGCGGGGAAGGTATTCATTTCTGAATCATCATCGACTCAACTGCATGATATGTTTCCCCCCGGAGGGCACGCTAATGATCCTTAGCCCGAATGACATATGTCTGAGGCCGATTAGGACGCCGCATCCTGACAACGTATCAACGGGGATCATGTCAGGCTGAATTAGTTCAGCTCCAGTTTGGTGGGCTGGAGACAAGTTTGGAAAGTGAGACAGGTGGAATTATATCACTTCATGTGTAATCACATGCAGAATGAAGTCTGGAACAGATGTAGCATCTTGTTGTTTCATTACGGAGCTGCAGAGATGTAGAAACCATGCGAGGAATTCTGGGCTGCAGGTGAACCTCACCCAGCAATATCCTGTCTCCAAACCTTCATTTTGGTTTTGATATGAGCTGTCCTTGGCTCAGGAAAACATTACAGCATGTGTTCTTCCCTGCCAGTCTTTTGTTTTCTTTTCATATGGAGTGCTTCTCTGAAATTATTTGGCTGCTACTGCCTCACGCTGCCTTCAAGCTCTCCTCATAAGCTCATTCTTCTGAGTTCACAAACTGAAAAATAGAAATTGTAACAAAAGCCTTTTTTTTGTTTTGTTGCCTTAGTGGCTGTTGTTTTATTTTTGGAAAACATGGAGGACAGAGCTGCAGCAGAAAAAGGGAACAATGTGCATGCAATGTTCTCTTAAGTTAATTTTCCACAGTTGTCTATGGAGACTTATATGCACATTAAGCATGTGAGACCTGCAGCCATTATTGTCTTCAGGAGGCTGCAACATGTGGCTGTAGTGCCACAGTGAAGATCATGACATAAGGAATCCATTGGTACGAACCATGTCATGATAATATTATTGGAAAGGGGAAGGTGGATAAATAATGTTCTAAAGGTAAATATTGGCAAGGGAATATAAGCATGCCCACTTTGGAAGGGCCGAGTCTTATATATTATCCTATACCAAATCACAGCATGGCTGTTTTTATGGTGTTCCTCATGGTCTTGGTGGTTGGGGAGAGTGGTCTCCCCTCAAAAATGACATCATAGGTCATTTGTACAGGCAGCAAAATACGACTCATACAGTCATGAAAAAAATTATTAGACCCTTGTTTTCTTCAATTTCTTGTTCATTTTAATGCCTGGTACAACTAAAGGTACATTTATTTGTACAAATATAATTTTTTACATGACTGTATTTATGTTTTAGACTGTTCTCCGCTGCCCTCTAGCAGGCGTAGTAGTTTAAATGGCTGAATTAACGTGTGTGGCCGCGGAGGGGGATTGGTCGAAATAAATGTCGGACTTTCACCCAGGACAACATGAAAACAAAAGTAAATTATGTGACTGACACATCATGTAAACTCTGAACATCATGTTTTTTTTATGCAACTACTTTGCTTCCGATAGTCAGGTCACACTCGTAACTACTTCACTCCCGGCATTTACGTACATTTATTTACTGTTTAAACTGTCTTTTATAATGCCTAACCAGGAAGGTTTTTGCCCTAAACTTAGGTCAGTGGGTTTTTTGCCTAAATTCACTGAAACAGCAGCCCTTTTTACAAACGTGAACAGCAAAATGTGTCGTTTTGACAAAGGCTCATAAGGGTCATTATGGGTGGTATTGACAAATTACCTATTCTGTCGTTTCGGTTGGAGATCTTGTTGCTTTTACTTTAACATCAAATCTGTGTAACAAATGGTATCAACCCAAAAAATTGATCTTCAGAGACATAATTGAGCATGGGAAAGGCCATCATATACTTCAACCATAATGGTTTATGCTCTTTTACACTCTTAACTCTTAATATTAAACAGTGTGGAGCTACTGTTGACCTGCTATCTCCCCCTAAATATCCCTATAGCACTCCTACAAAGGACAAAAATGTCGCTACAGTATGTGGGTCTCAGAGGGTTATCAGTAATATCTTCATCATTACACTGTACTGTTTATCGACTTAAAAAGACATCATTAAGCCCATCACTTGTTCGTTAGTGTTCCACACGTAATTATGATATCTCCAAAAGCACTTGAAGGCAGAATAAGGTGACAGCAGTACGTGGGTTTGCTGCTGCTAAACTAGGCAACTGTGTGGAGAGTTTGTCATTGGAGAGGAAGCCAGAACATTTCAGGCGAGCAGCCTTGAAATTTAGATTGCATCAGATTCTCTTTCCATTTAATGGAGTGCCAGACTGCATTAACTTGAATCACTTATGCTAAATGTAAGGCTATTCATATGGTAAGTGGTGCTGGGTATGTGTTTTTCCAGTGTGAATTTATGGATATCTGCGTAGTAAAGATATGAAAAGTAACAACTGCTTTCGTTAGGAAAAATAACGCGCAAACAGAGAGGGAGAGACCCAAGGGCCTTGTTGCCCATTATGCATGCGGCGTTTTCATTTCCATACTCGACAGCAGGAGATACAAAGAAGTCAGCTGGAGTGTTGGTGTGTTTGTCTGTGTACGCATGTGTGTGTGTCACCCCTGGTTGGAGCATCGATTCTGTGCAGGCGACAGCAGATACTTAGTTTTACTGAACAATTAACACAGAAAATGATGAAATTGTTAAGTGCATTACAGCAAGACCACATTGAGAGCATTTCATTCTGTTCACGTCCACTGACAATTTCTATTGTAATAATATCCTTGTCATTTCATAAAGAGAATTTCCCCATAGAACAGTGCTTAAGCTGCAACATATAAATCATAATTTTCTAGCACCAAAACAGATTCATGTTAATGCTCCCAATTCTTAAATATCCTCATGGGCCTAAACCTGTTAGTGCACATGGTGTGTCTCTGATAAAGAGAGTAATAGCAAAATACAGTTTACCAGTATATTAAATATGCCTGGAAAAGCCTATCATGGTTTATAAAGATTGTTGCAGGATTTAATGGAGGGTGATTTAATTTATTTGAAGCTACATTAAGCATTTTTAACTCTGCAGGGCAGAAAAACAAACTCATAGAAAAAATAACACTCGTAAACTTTATCAAGATGTTATAGCTGGTGTGTTAGCAAACAGCTGTTTGTCCTGCGGACATGGAGAAGCATTAGCACACTTGGCTAGTTGTAGCTAACATTGTAGCTAAAATGCTACTGGTACTAGTAATCCTAGTATAGTATTTACTTATTTTTTATGTCATTTCCATAGTAATGCAATGTCTACTTATAAGGCTGAATCACAGACTGCATTAAAGAATGAGATGTGTGAAACCAATGCTCTCGTGCCTTCAACCTGTGTTCTTTCTAATAGCCAGCAGGGGGGAGACTCCACTGGTTGAATCTATGAGAAAATGACCCTACTTCTCAGTTGAAGCTTTTTGTGTTAAGGTAATTTCCACATTCTGATCACCTAAAAAAAAGTATATTTCAGTGTTTGGTTGTACTAAAAAAGACACTCTAAAGAGTTACTTGCTCCACCTTCTTGTTGAAATATGGTCACTTCTGGCTCAAAAAAAACTCCAAAATGGCAGGGACAAAATGCCAAACTTGAGGCTTTAAAACCATAGTCCACAAACCAATGAGTGACAGCACAGTGGCTACATCGACTTCTTTCATACAGTCCATGTAGAATAAATCTTAGCTTTGTTGTTACGAAAACAAGATACACTCCAAGACTTCCAAATGACTCCTTCTAGAAGGAATTCTCATTGAAACTGATGGTAGACAAAGCAATCTTACTCACACCACGGCCATCTCATTGTCTACCCTACTGTGATCAATATAAACCTGCTGTGCCCTGCAAAGCTGAGAGCAATGTGTAGGTTAACAAAGCATAGCAAAAAAAAAAAAAAACAACAGCCTAGTATCTACAACAGAGTTGTACAGCACACCTAGAAGTTCATTTGATTCTCAATGTGGGCTTTACTGAAGAAAAAAAAACCACACATCATTTTTTACCTTCACTTAGCTTTTGCTTTCTCTTGACATACAGTCAGTGGACTGACCTCCAGGCTCTTGTTGAACTCACACAATGACACACTTCAGTCCACACACAATGCTGAGCAGCTCCACTGCAACTCGGTGTAGAGAGTCTTGTTCAAGGGCGACACAAGTTACTGAAAGATCGAGTTGTTAACCAACTTTTCCCACCCACACTTCCCCAGCATGAGTGGTGGATTCATATCAGAACCACAGGTTAGCTTGTACCACTCCCATCCATCCATCCATCCATCCATCCATCCATCCATCCATCCATCCATCCATCAGTCCATCCATCCATCCATCCATGCATCCATCCATCCATCCATCCATGCATCCATCCATCCACACAATATCCATCCATCCATCCACACAACATCCATCCATCCACCCATCTATCCTTCTTGTTCCCATCAGGCAGGAGTGTTAGGCAGGACTATTTCTGTATTTAGCCTCTATTTAAGTCTACTTTAGACACTCACTGATGCATGGACTAAAATGCTAACCGCAGTGACATTAAATGCACCTGCATGAGCTACCCAGGGGCCACAGGTTGGACCAGTCCATGATGGTTAAGGTGTGTGTGTGCATGTCTGTAGAGGATGGAAAAAGGGGCGGCGTAAAGGTCGTCATGAATAGAACATGAGGGTGGGTGGGGTCAGGTTGTTCAATGTCCATCACCTCCCTGCAGATGATCTCCAGCTGGCTTGGGTGGGGGTTTGAGACTGGCCAGACACTGGTGTGTGTGTGTGTGTGTGTGGTAGGGGTTATTCCATATTCATGCTTCAACCTTACTCATATGTATTCAGCTCCACATGAGACCATTTGCATCCTGGAAATCGGGCTGGAAATAATAGGAGGTGACGTGGGGGAGGGAATTTGACCCTTGACCCTCACTTTGTGTGTGCAATGTGCATGCATGGAAACGGGTGTTCAAATAAGTGGCCCTGATTGGTATAGATAGTGTGGATTGACGCCTTGCTTGCAGAAACATTTACACCGATACAACACAGATGGCTTCAATGAAAAAATCATTCTCATGGCTGCCTTGTCGATTACATTTCAATCCGACTTCATCAGTCAACATACAGGGGGAGCGTCTCTCTGAATAGAAGCACGGACACATCTCACACTGTTTTGTCGCTGTGATGTATTTTTTAATAACAGTCTGCCCTGCACTGAATGGTATTTAATAACTGTCAAGGCAGGCACGTATCAATCTTTAACCATCCGCTCCTTTACTAAAATGAGCCCAATCAGTAGCAGGGCAGGGCTGAGACCCGTGTCGCCGAAGGCACAAATGTACAGGAAATTACACCAAAAGAGTGAAATATAACTGAATCATTGTGAGGCTTTGCTTTGTTTTTACAAAACCTTTCAGCCAGGGCACGAGCAGTTTCTGATGAGCCAAATTCATATTATTTTATTGCTCTCTATAATCACATATGAGGATGAGATAACAGCTGGCAAAATCAGACTTCTTTTTTCCCCCCACAGGAATACGCTCATAAAAATAAACATAAATAAGAAGTGAATGATAAAGAAATTAAATTTTCATGTTTAACATTTTGAGCACATTTTCATTTTAACTGACTCCCTGAGAGTGAATGTAACAATAAGAACATGATAAATAAGAACATTCAGGTACCACTGCTGTCATATTCACATGATTAATAGCCACAAACAATGGGATTCATGTTGTAGCCTTAAAGGGGCACTGCGCTGATTTTTTTTCAGTGGCTCTGGATGAGCCACTGAAAATGGTAGATATGTTATATATATATATATATATATATATATATATGACATGAGATGTACAATACAACACACAGAAACAACTTTCTGCTCACACAGGTTCGAAAGCCTCGGAGAAAAAATGAGTTTTAAGAGAAGATTTAAAAATGTCCAAAGTCTCTGACGACCAGGTACGGAGCGGTAAACTGTTCCACAGCTTAGGGGCAGCCACTGCAAAAGATTGATCGCCTTTAGTTTTTAGCTGCATTTAGGCACATCCAGGTAGGACTCATTTGCAGACCTCAGAGCTCTGGTCGGTCTATGAACATGTATGAGTTCAGCCAAATACGCTGGGGCCAATCCGTTTGTTTTAAAAACAAATATCAGGATTTTAAAATCAATGTTTGAAGTAGGGATGGGAATAATTAATCGATGATCTAAATATTGATGAAATATGCAAGATTACTGTGAAAACTAACCTCATGCCTCTTCGGGGGCTAAAACATAACACATTATCACGTTATCTTTACAGTATCACCTCAGTTGATTTTGCAGTGGCTTTTGCATAGTACTGTAAAAATATATTTTTATTTTGCGCATGTATGCATGCAGCGATTAATCGATTAATTAATCGTTAAAATTATAGATAATCGAGTTGGCAGGTTTCTTACAAATGCCGATCCCTAGTTTGAGGACACCTTTTTTGTGTAAGTTGGCCGTGAGAATTATGATTCTGACATCAGTTTAATGTTATGACATCACTATAATGGCCATAGGTGCGATACTGACTCAAAAACATGGATCAGGTATTGGGGAAAATGGGGCCGATCTATTCAATCTAATCTATTCAATTTATTTCTTTATCATTTGTATTGCTAAAATTGTAATTCCAATTCAGGTAATTTATATTGATGTATTTGACAATTTTTGTATATGGTATATCTCACATGCTTGTTACAGGCAACAAAGAGCCTGCCACTTTAAATCTTTATGTGCGTAACTCGCTCCCTCTGCATCCACTTATCAGCAAATACAATGAGTCAGTGTACCCCTCTGTAAACTCATATTTGCATAATTTAACAAACTTTTTGACTCTTCATCTCAGAGTTTAAAGAATCTGTAAACAGCAGTGGCATTTTATATCTGCATCGAAAGCAAACCTGATGCAAAACACGGTGAAAAATGTGAGACCCGTCATGAGTGTTAGATATTTTAGCACATCATTTGAGGGATGACTGGAAGACAAAAGCAAAATGAACTCACTTCAGCACTCCAACTTGAAATATGGAGATAATGGATTCAGTATCACTGATCTGAAACCAAACAGACTCAGTGTTCCTCCTCGAGAGGGCTTTTCTAATATTCCGGGCCAGTCAAGTGTCAGTGCTGAGAAACGTGTCAGAAAATGTGTTGAGTTATTATCACCCCAGGTACAAGAACAGGCAGTACCGACCCCCGCTCTCCACACACACACACACACACACACACACTCCACCTGTACACGTCTCCCATCTCTCCCTTCACTCTCTATCTTTGACACTTCAGTCGTTCATTATTAATCTTTACACCAATTCTCTCTTTCCACATAACTCCTCCAGCCTGCACACTCACACACACACACACTTCAATAATTGATACATTTCTCAGCACTCCATCTAAAAATAGTCTGATCAACATTGCCTTATGCATGCTGCATTTCCTCACACGAGTCAAGGGCGGACTAAAGACTTAGGACACAAACACATGCATTAATCTATTCCACGGAGGTGAGCGAGATTTGAAAAAAAAATGAAGGCTTGCAGAAGATGTACAATGTTGCACCTAGGGTATTAATAACACCACACTTCCTGCTCAGCAGTGATCCCCTGGTGGGCCTTCAGGCAGCAGCATATGGCCCCACCAACACCCAATATATAAACCCAATGAGAATCCATATTAGCTTATGCAATGCAGGAGCAATCCTGCATAATCCTTGACTATCCTTGAGTCCTCATCCCACTGCGGACAATACAGAGGTTTAAAAAACTACAAAATGGTTTGAGTCGTAGCTGAGCAGGTACGAAACACAGGGCTTCAGATGCCACACGTACTAAGTGTGTTGAACCATTAAAGGCAGAAAGAGCAGGATTTGTTTGTTGTGGTTAGTTGTGCTGTTGTGTCCCTGGCAATGCTTTACTGCTAGCTACTGTTTTTGAAACTTTACATTTGTTGTAACTGAAATGGAAGCAGACAGGCTGACTTTAGCAAGCTAATCCAGTCAACAGGACAAATCCACGACGCTCCCCATCTCCATTAGGGTTGGAACGATGGATGATGCCATTGACCAGCCTTATACAGTCAAAATGAATATGGACCACATTTGTTTTCTTCAATTTCTTGTTCATTTTAATGTCTGGTACAACTAAAGGTTCATTTAATTTAAGAGCTGATATGTAGCCATTTTCCATGGTTTTTCTGATAATGATTTTGTTATTATCAAGAAAACCATAGAAAATGTCTAGATATCAGCTCTTAAATTGAACTCTAACGAGCTATTTTTGTTGTTATCATTATATTTGTCCAAACAAATGTACCTTTAGTTGTACCAGGCATTAAAATGGACAAGAAGTTGAAGAAAACAATGGTCTAATAATTTAAAAGTATTCAGACCCCTTACCTAAGTGAAAGTACTAATGCCACACTGCAGAATTACTCCACTACAAGTGAAAGTCCTGCATTTGAAAAGTACAAAAGTATCAGCATCAAAATGTACTTAAAGTATCAAAAGTAACTCGATATGCACTCAGACTGTTAAATGTATAGTAAATACATTATTGTCATATTTGAATTATTGTTGACGCATTTATATAAGCAACGTTTATTGTTGTCCAGGTAGGTCTAATTTTAACTACTTAATATAATTTTATGTGGTTTATGTGGTAAATGTACTTTTGTACCTTTCACCACTGTCTATATACAGCGTATATCTGTATTGATTTTACGGATACAAAATTAAACAGAGCAGGGAAAGCCTGTAAGGAAGTTTGAAAGTACACACTTCCATTTCCAAAGCACTGACTATTTTTCCCTCTTTTGCAGCAGGCTTTGATTTCTTACAGGTGCTATTTCAACACTCCACACACTACACCTTCCCATTAGATCTTGCAGTGTTCTACAGACGTGCTGCTGGGAAGAAGAACAAGAAAAAGAAAAAGAGCAACAAGGAAAATAAGTGGATAAGAACAAGTGTAATAAGTGCATGCACTGTGAGTTTATTTATGTTTCGTGCATTAGATGAGGTTTAATGTCCGCAGTGGTGTTGTGTTCTGTTGTCTTCCCCCACTTGTATTGGATTTTAACAGTACAAGGTATCCAGTAGTGTAAATGAGATGGTAAATAGCACCAAGAGCACTAAATTAATTTTTTATTACAAGAGTGAAGGTGTGATTACATTACAGAGAGCTCCAATTAGTGCCTTATCTTTCCCCACTGGTTTAAAGTTGCGTGTATGGGTGGAATACGCTATGAAGTGTAATTTTTTTTTCTCCTCCAGATTCTTGTAAATCTCAACTTCTACCACACTGCAGGAGCTCAAACTGTGAATGCAGATGGTGCGTGTGTGTGTTCCTCAAGGCAGGGAGCAGAGCAAATCGTGATCTTTACTTTTGATTCAGCTCACTGATACTGCCTCTGGGCGTACCATCCCAGCACAGTTCACACTGTATGTGCTGGTGGTGGTGTAGTATATCTCTATAACAAAGGTTTCCAAGTGTGAGGCGCATGCAGTCCATAACATAATCTGAGTTACAGCTTCACTACCCCACCTGAGCCCACATGTGTTTGCACTCGTAGGAAGTAAAGCTGGATAAAAGCCTCACTGCACAGCAGCAGAGCAAAAGAACTGACTGACAAGAACTCTGGTGGCTTTCGCCGCTTAATTAGGATGCAACTGCACTTATAAATTTCCTCCAGGAAAGACATTTCAACACTGCAAGCAGAATGACTCATCTTCATGTCGGAATATGTGTTGCATATGTTACCTCCATCTGCAGTATTTAACAATCTGGAAAGAGCCCTCTACTCTGTGTTAGTGAAAGGGATGTACAGTAAAGCAGTCAACTTTAGGCTGTGAACCGGAGCATGAAAGTTCATTCACTCAAAGTCCACTTACTGTCTTTTTCCAGAGCTTTCGAATGCATCTCTCATTCGGGGGGCGGGGCGGTGAAAAGCTCTGAGATGCTGCTGAAAGCTCCAGAAAAAGATACTAATTGGACCCAGTGTTGTTGTCTTTTGACCCACAAGAATAATGTTTTGTATAGACCCAATCAAAATGGGCAACTCGGCGCTAGGAAATATCAAGGTATACTCTCATCTCATTCATCTAAAATGCATGTTGAATGCTTTCGTATCATATCTCACTCTACACTTTACAGTGTTTCCCACAAAATTTGATTCCCAACCCGTTCCCACAGACTCCAGTCTTCAGTGTAGTTCATTCACGTTACTGAAAAACCAAAGAACTGTACATGAACATTGTGCTGTCTGATCAAAGAAAGTTATTGATTCATCATCTTCAGTCCATACTGAAGCGTTTCTTTCTCTCTCTCTCTTTTTTCAAAAAACTACTAAAATGGGTCAGGAAATATACTTGGGCAACCCGCCAAAGTAAAGCCCATGTGTGGGAAGCTCTAGGTTGGAGACCTCATTTACCTGTTGCACCACAGTCTGAAGAAAATAACAGCTTGTGGAAATTGCGACAAATGAAGTTAAAGAGCCAATTCCTCACTTCGACAGTGCAGCGGCGTTTCCTTTATTCATTCATTTCCAACCAAACGAAACACACGGTGCCACCCGTGATATTAACAATGATGCTGCGCTATCTTAAAGAGACAGATGGTGGTGAGATGTTCTGTTGGGTGTATTCGATTTATCAACAACATTAGAGCAATGCAGTATTCAACCGGCAGAAGGACAACTTTGTTGAACTATATATCTTTAAATGTTACAGTTATGGATGAAAATGACAACAGAAAGAAACACGATTGCCAATTTCACATATTTCCGCAACGATCAATTGACAGTCAGGGATTGTTGTTAGCGTGGTGTAACTGTGATTTGTTCTACTGCACAGGAGCATCAAGTTCCATTTAAAACTATCAATGTAGAATGCAAACAACCACCATATACGTGGTTGCAAAACAACACTGTTCTCTTCTCTATTCTCGTCTAGTAAGAAATCACCAGGTGGAAAATCTTCGGGCTAATATGGGAATTGAACTCAGCCCTAGTTTGCGTTTAATTTGGCATTAAAAAGGTTTTCAGCTTTGAACTAATGTAAACAGGGATTTGTTCATCACCCAGCCTCACATTTTTCTAAGTAATGTGATAACAAGCTATGAACCCAAAACTGTTCATCAAACTGTGAGCTGGTTGTATTATGACATTCTTATCTGTTTAATCTTTCAAAATCGCTTTTATCTTCTACAGTCTGTATTTGCTTTGGTCTTATCTACATTGTCTTCTTTGCTGCCGCGCTGACCCAAATTCATCCAATCTCATCTCAAATGTTTGTGATGCATTGTGATCTCCTCGTCCCAAACAATCCCCGTCCATCATTATTGATGCATCCAAGCAGACAACAGCCTCAATAAAACAAAAATAACAACTCCAACACCTTTGCCATGGCTTTCAAGTACAAACAAAAGCATTTAAAATATTTAAAGAACCATGCGAGAATAAATTTGCAAGCATATATCTTTTTTTCGGCTTCATCTTCCCAGGGTCTCTAGAGAAGCAACAAAAAACCCCAATTCAAAACACAACAGAGGAGACGAAAGAGATGGAAGCCCATATTTTGGTTGAGCTTTTACATTTTCGTCTGCACAGCCGAGTCTTCCTTTTTTAGGAAGGCAAAAAGCATTACTGTGATAATCCTGTTTTTCATTATGTGCTATATTAGCTGTGTTTAATCTAGACTGAAAGCCTTTTCCTAAATAAAAAGAGAGCTGCTGAGAATTGAAACAGCTGACAGCTGTGGTGTACCTGCGCGCTACATATAGTTCAGAGGAGTACCCTGGGATAAAGTGAAGTGTGTGATGTCTCCACTGATTTCTCTCCTGGCTCATTAAAACTTGATGAACCTGAACACTCCCTCTAAAAGCAGCAGCGGCTCTTTGACAGTACAGGCCTTGACTCTTCCCATTAGCATAATGTGTTCAGTGATAGAAATGGCCGCGATCTTGAAGGAGACAGGGTTTTAAGAAAGTTAGGCTCCCTGAAAATCTTTGTACCGAGAAACTTTAAATCATGCTCAAACTGTTTTGGCCAAGTCTTTCAAGTAATTTCATTTCCTACCATGTTTAATATGCTCATCAAAGCTGATATGTAACCTCATACATTGGTTGTACGATATCTTACAAAAAAGTATGCCCAACGGTTTGTATGACATCATATGACCATTCAATTTAACATCGTTAAACAGTTGCATTTGTGGTTAATGTTGTGAAAACTGAGCTACTTGGTTAGGTTTAGGCATGAGAACTACCTAGTTACATATAGAAAATAGATCATGGTTTGAGTTAAAATAAGTATTTCTCTATGTAACTATGTGATATAGATACATACATGGCATAGGACATGATGCAGTTATGTAAGGACATTGACTTTTGGTTCTACAAACACTGGCCTAATAGGTGAAAGTCCTCCTTTTTTTGACTTCCTCCTTTGCTCCTGTCATACATATTATGGCCACTAGAGGTCACAGCCTAATAACAAAAGTCAATATGGGTTGTTATAAGAATTTTTCAGAGTGACCCTTCAATAAAGACAGTTGGATTCAGAGTATCAAAGTTTAAGTTGAATTTAATTAAAGTCTTGTACAAGAGGAGCGTTTAAATCATGCAACACAGCGAGTACGGTTACAGAGAAAAAGGCTCACATGATAGTCAAAACTGTTGGCTTATATGCCCCCTATAGTGGGAGGTTTCCAACGTCTAGTTGACCTGTCTGACACAGATACTGTTATTTTCAGTTCCCTAAAGTCAAAGGTACGGTCAGTAGAAATACGTCTGACCCGTGTCTGACTCCCCCTGTCATGTCTACTTCCCTTTATCTAAACATTTAGTTAACCTTATCTAGCCTGCCATCCTTTAGCAGAAACACTGGTCTGATGTAACCCAAAGCCAGTGCCTCTACATACAGCAGACAGGATCACATTTGCTTAGTATGATTAAAACGTTGGAAAAACCCCAGATTAATACAAATTTTTATAACATGGGTTGTACTTGCATCTCCGGGCTCACGATTATGTGGGTTATATATGAATGATAAAACTTTACTTTTTGTAGGTACAAGTATGAATAGTGAGTGAAAATAGCCTGAAAGCTGAATTAATCAATATCGGTATATACGGCTGAAACTAACAATTATTTTCATATCTACCTATTTTTCTTGTTTTGTTAGTTCAAAACCCAAAGATATTCAGTTTAATGTGATATAAAACAAAGAAAGGCATCTCCATATCTGAGTCGACTAATCTACTAATCGTTGCAGCTCTGTTTACATATGAACAAAGAGTGAAATGACTCTGTATTGTGAAAGGTGATAAACCAACAATGACTCTGCAGTTGCCCGCAGCTGTACCCAGAGTGTAATTATAGTAATAATACTGTAGAGGTCCCACAGTTCTATTAAAAATGACACATGTATTGACTGCTGGGGTAGCAGACCCACCTTTCACAGCTAATTTGTCAGAAATGGGAGCAGAAGAATCTTAGAAACTATAAGCTGAGAGGGTTAATAAAGAAAAACTTGTGGTAAGATCAGAAACTTGACATAAACACTCTGAAAATCTTCAGGATTATAATATGTCAGTGAAAGATGATGTTTGACTCTGTTTTTGTATAATTACCAGGAATCTCCAACTTGAATTTGAGGTTGAAATCGAGTAATAACTACCAAGTTCTTCTTCTGTTTGCTGCATGTAAAGAAAGAACATCGAGTCCTGAGTGACTTTTCCCCCGCGTTTACAGAAAATTTAAAGCCTCTGATGATTGGATCCAGCCTGAATAATTCACTGTGTTAAATCAATGGATTACAAGCGGGAGCAGCAAAAACAGAAATTAATTCATATGAGAATGTTGCAGATTGCGACTTTTGAAAAATTTAAAAAGCCCCCTCCCCCAAGCTGCAACTCTCACAGAGAGTTAAATATGCATGGCTGTTTGCAAAATTTAACTTCATGGGGACTCAGTGAGATCCCTTCAAAGACAACCGCAGATCCCCAAACCTATAACTGAACAGGCCTGGATGGAAACATAATTCACCATGTATCACTGTTTACTCCATATGCACTAGTGTATACAGCAAAAAAAATCTATTTTTGAGCTAGTTTGAGTTTGCATAGAAAATGTATTTGGTCAGTGAGCAGCAGGGAAAGACTAGATATCATCTCGTACTTAAGTTGGCTTTATTGTGCATCCTTTGACAAACACCAATCCTGTTTGTTTACCTGCATTGGCTAGAGGGTGTGCTAATGCATAATAATGACTGTGTGTGTGTGTGTGTGTGTGTGTGTGTGTGTGTGTGTCATATGTGAGCATTTGTGTGTGTATTCAGTCCCTGAAGCAAGCCACCTCTTATCTTCACTGCCATATCTCATCTTTTGCAGGAGGACTACTGTGACCAATCTAACACTGCCCCCAGGAACAGGAACAGAAAGTGTGTGTGTGTGTGTGTGTGTGTGTGTGTGTGTGGGTGCGCACATTGGCTGCCATCTGCCCCTGCCACTGCCCTGCCTTTCTGTAACAGCCTGACCTGTGAGTCCGTCTAACAGGAGCGCCAAAAACCTGGCCGCTGTCCCTTAACAGCTCCAGTTGAGAGCCACTCCAGACGGGAAAGGACGACGAGGAGAAAAATACAGAAAAACTCCGTTATCTGATTGAAAGACAAAAATAGGAAGCTTCACATCATCACCCAAACCAATCCCTGTTCCTCTCAGCTATAATGGAACTGGTCGGGGGGTGGGGGAAGTGATTGAATCGTAGCGTGGCATCAGATGAACCCAGCATGGCGCTGAGGTAATTGCACATTCCTTTTTTTTCCCTTTGGTGCTTCTGCTGGCACATAAAAGTCTCATTTTGAACAAGAGGGAATGTATTGCCTCTCGGGGGATTGATGAGTGTAACATGGCTTTGAGTCTGTGAATTAAAGCTCCAACCCTCATGAGTGTGAATGCACTGACCACATGCTGCGTTTAAGTCCAGCTGAGAAAATCCACCAATGACCCCTCACTCTGCAACACAGACTTGACAATGATTTATTGCTTATCCAAGCTGATTTTGAGCTTTTATTAATCGTAGCCGGTCAATGATGCTGGCCTTTGATCTGGCAGAGGCTGATGGAGCGATGCATTCTGGGACTACAAAAGTGAGCTGTCTATGCAGGGTTCCAATTGGACCAACCTGTTTTAATTAACATTCCCAATCTGTTTCTGACAAACACACACACGCTCTCTCTCTCCCTCTAATACACACACACACTCACATTCAAAAGGTGCTAAGTCCTCCCCCCAGGCTGACACGCCCTCAGCGCCGGTGCAAAGTGGAAGGGATTTGTAGGAGAGGGAGGAAGAGAAAAAATAATGGAGGAGGAGGAAGGAGGAGGAGGATGGTTAAATCGAAGGTGAATTTTAGCTCAGGTCAATTTCTGAACAGTGATAACTTAATATTCTCAGCAGGATGATGGAAGTGCTTATTTTTGAGTTTTGGCCCAACCAACCATGCCCTCACTCACCCAGTCTAATGTATTTCTTTCCCTTCTAGTCCCATTAGTCTAAGTCCCTCTCCGTCATGTCTTCCTTCTTACGAGAGCATATTTTGTCGGTTGTTATTGCCCCATCACACATGCATCTGTGTCTATCGGTATCTGTGTATATGTCTTCCAATATATGCCAACATGAAACCTTTTTTAATGGAACAGAAAATGCAGACATGCTTGAGGTGATTTAGAAAAGGTGTCATATAGCTATTTTTTTTTATAACTGTGCTTCATTTAAATGGTCAGCAATTGACCAATACTGAACATACACTGATGTTCATTCAGCTCTATTTAAAAAAATGTATATATATTATTCCTTTAAATGGTCAGAAATCTACTCATACTGAACATACAGTGCAGATTTTTTTTTCAGATTTTTATTTAATTTTAATTAATTATTTAAATGGTCAGCAATTGACTAATACTGAACATATGCTGATGTTTATTTAGCATTTTAATTTTAATTTTTATTATTTCTTTGAATGGTCAGAAATCTACTGAACATATAGTACTGATTTATTTATTTTTATTTATAATTAAATGGTCAACAATTGACTAATACTGAACATACAGTACTGATGTTTACTCAGCAATTTGTGTCATTTTTATTCATTCTTTATTTAAATTGTCAGCTAATATTGAACATATGCTGATGTTTATTTAGGTATTCATTTAGTTTCTATTTCGTGTTTATTTCTAGACCTGGTTGAAAATGAAATGCACCTCTGAAAAGTCATATTAGTACAAAATTTGTGCACAATCCATATAGAAAGGGTCTTTTTTGCAGCTCCACCCTTTAAATTGCACCTATGTCAAGAACCCTATATTGGTCAGACTGTATTTATGAGTTGTTGTTTTTTTTCAGTTCTTTCCCCTTTCTCGCTCTCTGTTACCCAGGTGATCATCTCTTAACCTCTTATTAACATCTTGGCTTGCAGGCTGTTTAATAACAACTACTTATATGCTACCAAAGCGCCTGTGAGTGTGTGAGTTACAGTTAGAGTTACTTCTTCCACTGCAGCAGTTGTGCAACTTTGCCCTCATTCCCTCCCTTTAACAACCATGCATGAGCTACATCCACGACTAATGGGCTCGATTATACACACACACACACACACACACACACACACACACACACACACACACACACACACGAATTATACACTAGGACCCATACACATGCATTCAGCATCTCCTGCAGACATAAACACACCTGGTCAGTTGTAGTGGGTGCTGTTGTGTGTGCATGGAAGGTGTGTGTGTATGTGTGTAGTGTAGACTGTGGTAGTGCCTTTGTTTGTGAGGAATGTGTTTGTGTGTTAGTTTTAGCGAGAGTCGAGTGCAGCGAGGAGATGGAAAGCACAGGGATTAAGAGGAGGAATGCACACTGCAAAAAATAAATAAAAAATACATAAACTGTTTTCTCCTCAAACATTAATTCTGCCACTATCACAGCTGATTAAACACTGATTCTAGCTATCAGGCAATATCTAAAAAGAAGAATCTCAAGTACTACCAGTTACAATCGCGTCCTTGAATCAAGCTATAACATCCAGATGAAGTGGAGGTGGATTGATTTGACACTTTATTCTGTAAAGATTAGTGAAAATGTACTTAAAAACATGAAAACCTGTCAACCTGCTAATGGACACTTTGTAAGATTTTAAGTGTCAGTGATAACCAACGTGTGAGCGCAAGATGAAGTTTTTGCAGTGTAGTGACAGGAGACAGCTGTGGGAGATGAGAGCTGTCTGACACCAGTGGGAAATGTCACACTTAATACACATCACATGTGGAGGGACTCACACTGGATGCCTTGTTTCCTACAAAATGTGTGTGACTGTGTGTGTGTGTGTGTGTGTGTGTGTGTGTGTGTGTGTGAGACGTGAGCTCACTTGCAATGAAATTCCACATGTGTGCAGCACGTGTTCAGAGCCAGTGTGGGACTATACGACTGACTGAATTTTAGTGCTTTGCAGTCATTTGATACACAACCCGTCCAACAATATATATCAAGTAAGACACATGCATAAAACACTCTGGGCTGTGCAAATGTGTGTGGGTGTTTGTGCATAAATGTGTGTACTTGCAGGTGTATTGAGAAAGCTAAAAACCAGGTTGTTCTCCTTCATTGTGTGTACTTATCCTGGAAAAAGGAAAGCACTATAATTAATGTATAAGCAACAGAAAAGTGAGCCAAAAGGTGCAGGGCTACTTCTAAGGAGGAAGTCTTATGACATAGTATAAAGAGGGACAAAGTCTGTGTATGGAGGAGGTCAGGATGGATGTATGAATTAAACAAAAACAGGACTTTTGTTATGCAACTTATATACTTGCCTAACGCCACATCCCAGAATATTTTCCTATGCCTAACCAAGTAGTTTTGATGCCAGGTTTCGCACGAAAAATTGTGCACAACTTTTGCAAGGCATCATATGAAATTATGAGGATACGCTGTAAAAAAACCCACACACACACACAAAAAAATTATCTACTGTGTTATTAGTGGTGTTAAGACACAATTCTCTGAACGACAAAGGAAATTTCTTTTTGCTTCTTCTCAAATTAAAACTTTTAATTATGAATTACTTGTATCGCCTTTTATTATTTGTGGGCTGACATCATCTAATTAGGTGTCAATAGACGCTCAGTGCCTCCTCATGCTGTTGGCATTAGTAGCATAGTGTAAATATGCGGCGCTCCTATTCAAAAGGATTTAAAAAATAAGATCGCCTGAGGAAAAAAACGCTTTGTTGGACACACAACACTACAAGGTTTAAATAGTGTACTGACAGCGTTTAGGATAATAGGTTTAGTCTGGGTTTTCTCTCTTTTGAAGCAGAACGCTGTGATATCTTGGTTGTTATAGGCAAAGCTCCAAAATTCACAAATCTGTAATTTCCCATAAAGCAAACCAATAGAATGTTGTTATTAGAACTCCCATTCCTGGTAAATTCTACAAGCTGTGCCGTACTCCACACGGCAAGTGGAACGACCTTCATGTCTAAAGTAATTTCATATTTCCTAAATGTCCTAAAATCACTGAATTACCTCCCATAAACTGTGATGGAGAGGGGGTTCAAGATTTTAAGACTAAAAATAGTTACAAAATGTGCTTTTTTTTACAGTCTAACCCTTAAACCTGAAAGGATTTGGCCAAAATATCAATTTACAGTAAATGCAGCAGTTTCCTGGAGTACACACACACACACACACACACACACACACACACACACACACACACACACACACAGTGTTTGCCTTCAGTGACACCAACCCCTAATTACGGAGTTAGAGAGTGTGCATGAAGACTCCAGCAGAAAAAAACAAGGTCAACTGTAAACGAGTGCTGAGCAGAAATACAGACACACACACCAGTCTGCATGTTGGCTCATAATGAATAAACCTTTGACATTTTTTATATGACTTTCTGCTTTTGTGCTCATCACACTGTGTGAGCGTGCAGCCCTAGTATTCACAGTCACACAACACAAAACCTGCTCCAATAAGCAAATTATATGGCTACACACACTGAGCCACACACGTTCACATGTTGTGTACAATCAAGAAACACACAATAACTTCTATCTTTCTTTCTCTGAAAAAATAAACAGAAACGGCTAAATTGTTCAAATTGTTGGCAATTCTTCACTCTGCTTCTATTTCTCTCTCTTTTCTCGCTCTCATTATGGAAATGTGGAAGCGGGCAGATGTGCGAGGTTGTTGGAATACTAAGCACACTATCTATTTGTTCTCTTACACACTCCAAGGTGTATGGCTAAACAACTGAGGGCGATGTAATATAATGATGAATTAAATGCATGGGGAGTGAACAAAATAATATACACACAAAGCCAGCCTAGGGGGAAAATTAATTCCCCTCATTTGCACAAAACATTCTGTCTTTTTTATGTAACCTACTCCTTCACACAGACAGACAGACGCAGTGGATAGACACAGATACAAAGGGACAGATCTCGAGGCGTCCCGATACAGTAGTGCTTTTCCTCCTCGCCACAGTTGCAGCACAGCTGGAGCAAAGTGATTGGAAAATATAACGACAACATGGAAGACGAGTGTTCTCGCTCTGACCGCCTCATAAAGGATGAATTTTTATTTTTAAATTGATGGCTGGTTATCTCTGCGGTTGACCACTTAAGACCAAACTATATTTTGCACATCCTTCTAGTCATGACATCCATATTTTCATCTCCTATCTCTGCTCTGCAATTCAAATGTATGACTCATACAGTATGTCACACACTTCCATGTACACAAACACTGTATATAGTATCACATGCATATTCTATGTCTCTATAGCAGGGCTTTTACAGTGTAAGGATGAGCGCCACACCTGCATAAAAATGACTTTTTATCCAGCTTCAAGACACATTTTTGTACAACACTTTTTAGATAACCTTCGTTTAGGTAAAATCCAAACGAAGGATTTTAGTCATCGGAAGTCTGGATCTTAAGTTATCAGAGAAACAAGCTGAGCAAATGTTAGCGGCAGCTCAGCTCCAGCCCCTCCAAGAGCATCAAAGAAACAGATTTTTAACGTGAAACTACTTTATTTAACATTTTTTTCTGATTTTAATCACCAGGCCCATTTGTTTAGGAGAGGAGGAGACTTCTGTGGATAATTCAGCTCCCAGGAAAAACCTCCTGAATGTCTGGATCTTAAGTTATAAGAAAAACAAGCTGAGCAAACGTCAGCAGTGGCTCGCCTAGTGCCAAACAGCATAGAAGCAACACTGGTTTTTAACGTGAAATTGCTTTATTCAGTGTTTTAACCGGTTTTAATCATCAGGTTAGTTTGTTTTGGAGAGGAGCAGACCTCTGCAGATAATTCAGCTTCTGGTAAAAACCTCCTGAACAATACAAAGTGAAGGAACTCTGACCTTATTTTGCTTGAGAGGCTCATAGCTGCAGAAACATCTTACTTGTTGTGAAAAATTACCCTTAAGCTCTTTCAGTAAAACTTTCATCCTGTATTAGATATGATAATTTAATTCTACTTTAATTCTTTTGTTTGTGAATGTAAATGCACTCAAAGAGTAATTTTCCTTTTTTCCTTTTCGGAGTGTGGAAGAGAACAAATGCTCAAAGAAAAACTAATCTTGATACACAATCTGGAAGGATGTCGTCTATAAGCACAAGACATTACCATTAAATATGACTGATTATGATTTATTAAATGCTATCTTAAGTTGTGGGCAGATCTAATACATACAATATGTGCATATTCATACATTTACACAGACAAAACCGTCTATATCATTAGGTGGGTCTTTGTATTCAGCCCTGAGGAACGTTACAAGGCCCTGAGTAGGCAGAGATGGCGAGAGGAATTAATATAAAGAAATGAGTCAGGATCTAATTCAAAAATGATATGTAAAATAGCATTTACGCAGTATCTGAAAAGGGTTTTGTCCGCGTTGTGTGTCTACTTCATAGAGTAGTCTATGCCTTTTATTCCTGCCGTTGGCTCAGTGAGAAAACAAGCGATCCTGAACTCAGCACATGCAGAAGTTACACGTATGCAAACATGTAATTTACATCAGTGCTCCATGATCATGCATTAAGGCTATTTAAGATGTTGGCAGGTGGGTAAACAGTGTGTTTTTCTTTACCCTGCAGAAAGCTCCTGCCTGGCTCCGTGTCACGCTGAGACATATATTATGTCGGCTCCATTCACTCCCACAGCTACAATATATACTGTTTTGTCTGTGTTGCTTTTACACTGAGGGAATAGCCGAACGAAACATTCAAATAATAGTGATTCTCTCTTTGTTTCTGTCTTTGTCTCAATGTCAGCGCGCTCTCTGCCATCATAAATCTCAGCTCAGTGAGAGGGCAGCAATCCGCATGCCATACAGACACAGGTGTAAATGGTGTCGCTGACATGCTGCTGGGCCATGTGTCAGTGTGTTGTAATTGTGTCCAGTGGAGTGGAACACATATATTCAACACACACACACACACACACACACACACAGATTGTGGTTGACGTCAGGGCTTCCAGGCCCGGAAGTCAAATCAAAGGGAATGACGACAAAGTAATGTAGGCAAAGAGCTACCCCACTGTGTGTGTGTGTGTGTGTTTTGACAGGGTGGGTGAGAATTCCAACTCAGTGCAGATGGAGCGACCATACGAGCAGTGAATTATGGATCCACTGTTTCCCAGAAAGGAAGCACGAGGCTCCACCGAGACTCTGTGGACCGGCCCACAAACTAGCTGCACATCTGGTTGCTGCTTTGTGTATTCGTACCGAACGGTCACAATAACACACAGACGGTACTTTATGCTGTACGCAGTTAGCAACAGCTCCTGAGGTCAGCAGATCTCAAGCTGATTGGCGTGCGAGGAGTCAGTCACACTATGGTGAACACATCCTCCAGATATGTTTGTCACCAATGTGATGTAATGGTGAAAATAACTGAAACACTCCTGTTTTGCTATTTCTACTTCCATAGCAAATGGTTTTCATTTTAAGGTCTAATGTGACCTGTTGCCTTCTGTGAGATTGTTTGTTCGGTGTTTGTACAGTGCAATACATAAGTATTTAAAATGTTCCCTATTTTATAATGAAAATAGTTTGCCTCAGGGGGTTTAAGTCCGTCTCTGACACTGGTGCTACTGTCTGTTCAAAATACATGAAAACAAATGTATCCCTATGTATTTGTTTTGTGTGTTTTTTTAATTCTGCTGTCACTCCTAAACCGGGTATAGGAACCAAACTGTGACTATACTGTTAGTAATGACAACCTTCAATAAATGTACTGGTACAGGAGCGAACCAACAAACTCATATCTCCACTTTAAAAATAGATATTTCCATTTTTGTCAAATGTCAAGCCTATTTTAGGCGAACTATTGAAATGTCACAAAAAGGAAATGTGAAATGTGTGGTTTAGAACGAATAAACTAGGCTACAGCGTAGTTTCGGGACTAGGATATAGGCTAGATGAAGATAAATTGATATATTGTCTGGGGAGGCACCAACACCAAAACAGCTGATCAGCCATGTGAATTAACAGTTTGCTACGTCAATTATTATTTGGCAAAGAAAAGACTTGTAAGCCTGAAAAGCTGTCCAGGAGGAGATGTTTACAATGTATTGAATCAAGGGTTATATAAATGTAAAACTCCTCTGAGAACTTCAAACCCAGCATATACTTATGTCTGTCTTGAAGCTGCTGTGACACTATAATTTCCTTATAGTCAACAAAAGTAAAATCCACCTCAAGCGAGTTCAAAAACTTTTTTCGCGTTTAAAGAAAGTGTTATTAATTACTGTGAATCTGTTCGCAGTTGTGTGCCGGGGTCAGGCTGAGGGTGGTAGGTTCAGAATGGATAGTTTCCTGCCCTCCCTGTGTACAAGCCTCCAAGGATAACACACACATACACACACCAAATTCATCACGCATACTTAACAGGAACACACACACACACACACGCACGCACAGGAACACAAAGCGCATCGACACTCACAGAGCAAACACAGACACAGATAAAAGTTGATACAAACTGTAAAATCCGATGTTCGGGGTGTGTGTGTGTGTGTGTATGTGTGTGTGTGTTCATGCACACATCCTGAGGTTCAACTGCAATCTGTAAACAATGTTTCTAGCTGAGTGAAGAAAAACAAGAAGTAAGGGGTGAAATGTTCAAGAGAGTAAGTGTGTGTGTGTGTGTGTGTGTGTGTGTGTGTGTGTGTGTCAGAACGAGAGAGAACGAGAGAGAGCAGTGAACTGCAGATGCCTGACTTACACAGCAAACGATGCTTCTTCAGAAAACCACAATGTAAAGTATCTGTGTGAACAGTGTGGATGTTGTCAGCACAGAGCTAAAATGCTCCAATAACTTCCACTTCTTAATAGGGAAAACAATGCCTGCCATGCAGGACCGGGCTAATAGCAGGATATAACAGTGTAATATTGTTCAGCAACACATTGACACGGCAAGCCACTTACTTTCCCCTAATTAACGACCTGACAATGAAATTCGTCCCACTTGTTAAACTTCTCTGTGTGGTTATTTTCTGACATCACCACCCAACAATTAAATTAGCACCTACCCATCACACATTAAAATTAAATGACAACTGAGTCCTGATTTAAAATAACTTGCTGCTGTGTTAATGAGAAGGAATGAACGACGCGGCCTTTCACTGGCGCTGAATGGCTGCCGTCGCCGACAACATGCGTCGAACATAGAGAGCTCATTTAAAACGACATTAGGCCATTCTGCACGCTAATTACTCCCAATGCACGACAAAGAGCTGAGAAGGGGTGGGCTTCAACCATCCCTCTGCACCCCCATGCTGAGAGATAACGGCTTCGATAAGCAGCTAGAAACTATTAATTAGCTTGCACACATTCAAACTGTCGATGGGGTTTTGTTTATCCCGCTAATGTCACTCTTCTCTTTCTCTTTCATTTCAGAAACTCTGTATACTGGAAATTTGCTCTATTTTTTCTCTTAATATGCCAAGGAAAGACAGAAAGAGACAAGGAAATCACTTGTTCAGAGTTTGTATGAAATGAAAGTGCAACTAACAATGCAAAATAAAAAGTTGCCATCACAGGAGGCTTTCATCAGTGTGAAGGTACTCTATATTCATGAGTGAAATATACTAAATAGTGTACTAAAAAGTATGTTGATTTAGGTTTCCGCCAACCAGCCTAGTTGTGGTTTACAGCCTTGTCTGTCCAGACTCATACGTAGCCAGCACAGCAGACAATGCTTCGAATGTTGCTGTTGCTGTGCAAAAAAACCATATAATCTCAACAGTTACAAGGTGGACACCAAAGATTAGTGTCATCAACTGAGTATCAGGCCAAATGTGAAATATGTTCACAATCTACCCTTCTATTCCTGAGTTATGGTGTTAAATAATAGCTAGAAACATTTTTTCAGAACATTATGATGTCACAGTGGCCGTTGACCTTTTTTAACATGTCATGACTTTCATTTTATCATGAAGGCATTTGTGTGTAATTCTGCCATGATTAGCATATGAGATTTTGAGTTAAGGCCAAAAAAATATTATGTGAGGTCACAGTGACCTTGACATTTGCCCTCCAAAAACTGATCAGTTCATCTTCGAGTCCGAATGGATATTCGAAGAAATTCCCTCAAGGTGTTCCTGGGTTATCACATTCACAAGAATTGGTCAGATGTGAGGTCACGGTGACCTTTGACTAATAAATCTAATCAGTTCATCCTTGAGTCCAAATCGGCGTTTGTGCCAAATTTCAATAAATTTCTTCCAGGCATTCCCATTCGTGAGAATGGGATGGATGTGAGATCACAGTGTCATTTAACCTTTACCACCTGATCTAATAATTTCATCCTTGGGTCCAAATGTGTCAAATTGGAATAAATACCTCCAGGCGTTCCTGAGATATTGCATTCATAAGAATGTGATTGACGGATGGAGGAAAGAGGGAACAGACTGACACCCGACTACATAATGCCTCCAGCCAAGGCTGTTGTTGGCGTGTCGGCATAACAAGACAAATTCAAAATTGATTTTACTGCAATTTGTAGCCGCTTAACATCTATCTGGTGACAAGAACAAGCTGAATTGACGCTTATGTGTGGATTGCAATACTCCAGATCACACCTCTGTACAGCTTCTGTAAAACATAGAGGCTTAATGCCAACAAATCAGACATGGCTATCAGGGATGCTGGCTGACAGCTTCCAGATCACAGCCACAGATTGCTCAGCATGCTGTCCATCCACATCAAACAACTGCTGATCCTTACAAGGTCCGAGGTCCGGGAACAACCTGCGTCAACAATTGGCTGGAGGTGCTCGGCAGCCAGGGGACATATCAAAGCAACCCTGCGTGGCTGTGTCAATGATTACTCTGTGTCATAGGGAATCAAAAGCAAATAGCGCTGTACTTTATAATACCAGCCCACTCAGGCCTCTCCTTTCTAGCTAATATTTTTGTTTTTCTCTCTTTAGGCTACTGCTTCTAACCTATCTTGGCAGATCAATACTGGCTAAGCTGAGGTGAGGTGAGTGGGAACGCTGTCAAAGACGGATGGTTAGACATAGGGGGTTGACGGGACTCGGCTAATTCCTTTGCCTTTCACCTTTGTTTATGAAAAAACACGACTTACTGAGCACTTCAGACACTCGCGTCAGCATCTGCTGAGTTCACAGACGTGAAACGAGACAGGCTACCCTGACCAAGGTGAGGATACAGGTTCAGCTGTGCAATTTGAAAGCTTTGTGTACTTTAAAAGGGCAACAAACTTTTTTGTTGATAAAGTCAAGGCTGTCCGCTGCCCCGACTGCGCTCCCCCCCGCCCCCGCACAAGCCTTAACAATAGTGGGCTAACAAGCTGCTCTCTGTTATAAGCCGGACATGACAACTCTTCTGTGAAATCGTAATCCTGGAGAGGCAACTTTACAGTGTACCTTTGATATCTTGATGTGAGACATTCGCAGCCAGTGCCCCCACCCCTGCTAGAAGATGAGGTAGATATTTTGCCTCTGTTGTGTGAAATCTATGATGTGAAATGATTTAATTAAGATAGGCCGAGGAGCCATAATTAATTCTGCCTCTCTCCGAGTTAGGCTTACTGTCAAGAACACAGGGAAAGGCTCCGGCAGAATAAATTACAGGAGGCTTGTGTGTGTATGTGTGTGTGTGTGTGTCCCCACATCAGAGGGGGTAATGGGTGTGGAGCGCTTACTTACTGTATTCTACTATAGCTGACAAAGATTTATGTCAATTTTTGGGGGAAGAGGTAGAGTTCTCAAAGTGTAATCTTTTTTTAGATGTCTTAGATCAAATCACATTTCAGTCCAGGAGTTTATTTTGTCTGTCAGTAAGGAGCATCCTCTGGGGAACTCTGTCAGTGACAAATGCAAAATTGAAGGATTCACAGCGAACAGGCTCCAGCCAGGCAGGTTCTGTGGGAGACAGCTACAGTCCCAGAAGACCTCTGAATTGTCTGAGGCTCTCTTTCTTATTACACTTCCCTTCTTTTGACTCTCTTTCCTATTTTGGATCTTGTTTGGCCAATGTTAAGTCATCTTAGGTTGTAATAGGATGACTCGAAGGATAGCTCCAGGGACCCATCTACACCTGATTTTCCTGTCACCCTGTAGTCCTTGAGATAGGACTCGAGAAGCGAATCTATTTTTGTTCCTAGTTCAATTACAACGAGATTTGGCATACATCTAATGACACAAATAACCAGATAAAGCCTGCTGACAGGTGAAAAAAAGCTAAATTACACCATTAATTGAACGGATCATGTGTGGCAAACACTTTCAACAGAAATAGTAAACAAATTGAAGCTGTAAATTAAAATTTCGAACCAACCAGATGCTGTAAAGAACATTAAATTCTGCACTCCTCAGCACAACTGTGAAGCAATAAATGCCTTGCCTTAAGATTAAAAGTAACATGACAAAAAATACGGTGAAACTATGACTGAAGAGAGAGGTTGTAAAATGTAAATAGTTATATTCTATATGCATAGCCTGTGGAGCCACCATTTTTTTTCTAGTATTGGTAATACTGAGAGCAGTATATGTATCTATAGTTTTCAGTAACAAATTTTGTTAAATACATTTTCAACGAAATTCGATTTTAAGTCATAATAACTGTGCTATATTGCACTTAAGACATTTTTCAGCAATAATCCTTCTCAGAGCTCTAACTAAAAAACTACCATGAATTGTATCTAATACTACTTCCTCCTTCCAGTGTCCTTAACCATTTCACAAACAGGATTTCTCTGGTTGTGGACACTGACAACTTGAGGCCAAGAACCTCATTTATCAAGCGTTTCTTTGAGTCAACCCCCTTTCCAAACTCCAATACTAATCCCTCAAGCTAAAAAATTCTCAGAGCTTTCTAGCTTTGGCCAAACACGCAACAACTGTCTTATTATCAGGAGACGACAGGCAATAATGACTGTGGCCTGCGCCAAGCAACTGCTGCTTTGAGCTTTCAAAGAAAAAGCCTAATTAAAGGCTCCTTTGTGACTTTTGTCACTTTTTTTGACTGGTGATTATAGGCCATTCATTGGGGAGGATTCGTCAGCTATTTGTGGGTGGCGCGCCATAAATATCATCTAAGAGCGTTTGCTTATGTTGTGCCGAACCTGCATTTTTCCCCGGCAAGTCCCAAGATTCTCTCGCTCTAATTTGCAGAACAAATTCCTTTACTTTGTGCAGAATCTCCTCACGCTAATAAGGACGTCTCATCAGCGGCAGTTCAGAGACAAATTAGGCTGTTTAAAAATGCAGACTCCTTGGTATCTTGTCTGTGATTTCCTGTAATGAAGTACTGGGGATCAGAGTGTCCTTGGCACTGAGGACAAGTTCAGTAGAACAAGGCCTGTGCTCTTTGGAGCCCATTTGAGTAATGGCAGCCCTGTATTAGCCCTCTGCTGGTCTAGAGCATCTTCTAAATCACCCCTCCACCACTACTAAAACCATGCGTCTCCAAAAAGTGGCCTACTGTCTTATGTGGGCCAACCCTAATTGTCTCACTAATCTCTCCAGCGTTAAATGACCCGGAGAAACTGCGTCCCACTGGGCAGGCTTACCCCGCTGATTGGAGACTCTGCCTTTTGTTTTGCTTGGCATATTAAAACAGCATAGGCTGCTGATGTAAAGCCTACAGAACTATTGGAAATGTAATTAAGGGCTAGCAGCAGCTTTTAAATGGTTGACTAGTGCAGAAACAAACTGTGCCCCTCAGACAGCGAAAACTTTAATACATGGGAAATGAGTGGCTCAATCGATAAGCAGGGCGTTATTTCCTTTGTAGGGGGAAATTCAATGGAAGACAGAAATTGGCTGCTTCACTGCCTGCACACTGTTTCTCATTTTCCCAGCGGAGAGCCAAATTTTATGGCAATATTTGCTTCAAAACCAGACAAATAGAGACCTCTCTGTGAGATATAATCATTTGTCAAGTCAATTTCATCTGCCATTAAAACAAAAACAAATAGCTGCTGTAAGCGGCACCGGCTCCGATTGAATCGCCACTGTTTTGTGATATGAGGCACAAAAGAGAAAAAATAGACATACTCGCACACTCCTCAGGTGTTGAGGTAAGGCCAAGTTGAGTAATGCTTCAATCAAGCACAATTATTTGTTGAAGCCAAACGCCACAGCCATTTCACATCGACAGCGAACAGCCTATTGTCCCGACTCCGCCAGACAATCACATTCATCACAAACCACCTCTAATTTGATACATTTTTAAAGCTGACATCTTTCGCGAGCCGCTTTTTCCAAACAAGCTGGCCTATGGGGCGAGTGATTGAGCAATTACCAGAAACAGATTCAGAAAGCCCCCACTGTGGCCTTTTGTCCCTGACATCAGCTGGCCGGCTGGGATCATTAGAAACATTTTTCTCTTCGTTTTTCCCTCCAAACCCCTGGCTTTGTAGCCTGCACATAAGCATGATGATACAACACCTTCAGAACTAGTAGGAGTCCATCCCTGGCTGTCTGTCAGTGCAGTAAAAAGAAAATACAACACCAAAGTCTATCAAACAATGTCTCACTGTGCTGCCTCTGATAAATATTCATGATAGCAGCTTGAAAACCAGCTGTTTTCCTCCAATTAAAGCTTGCCGAGATCCACAGTTTTGGAAATAAATTGTCGCTTTTTTAATTAAAAGCTCATGTTACTGGGCCAGGAAACAACTGAAACAATGCAGCTAAGATTTATATGTGTGGGACAGGATGAGAGCATGTGGCTAACAAGGTGAGCTGATGGTGCTGCTCCGCACTCCCAGCCTACAAACCCCCTAGCAGCCTCGGGTAATGTGGAATACCCAGGGAAAGGGAGGGTATTATCCCATTAGACCTACATCAGAAAGATATGAATGCTGCTGTGGTAACAGGTATTGAACATCAGCCCAACTAGCCGTGCGGAGCAGATCAAATCAAGTCATCAAAAGATCCTTCTCACATCAAAGCGCTGAGCAGACCTGGCCTCGTGCCTGCCATACCAACTGTGTTGTACAAAAAGCGAAGCAGGCAAAAAATCTGGCGCCGCGCACAGACGGCTGGCCATTTCAAAGGCAGGGATCGGCTGTCTGAGGTCATTATTTGCAGGTATAATCCTAAAACAGCAGCGGTCAACGAAGGCGAGCAGAGAGAAACCACAGAGGACTTACCATCAGGAGGCTGGGCCGGTGTGAAGTGAGGTGGTTTGTCTGAAAGAGATAAAAGAGAGAGGGAGAGAAAAAATAGGTTTTTAGTTTTGGGGAGATTCACAGACTTCCCAGGGGTGCAGGCCAAGTAATTGAGTCGCTACAAAAAAAAAGGCACATTCTGTCTACAAGCTTGGCTTTTCTATCTAACACATTCTAATGCAGCGACCGGACCCTGCAGGGAACCCAGCTGAGCTAATCGACAGGAGTACATTGCAGCGATAGCAGTATCATCATTGTTTTGCCATTCATTGTTTCTATGGTCTTCTCATCCCGAACTACGCTGCGTGACTTTTGATGCTATAAGAGCACATGAGAATTGAAAACACACGGTGAAGGGAAGTGTTTCTGTGTTGGGTTGAAAAGTGTGAGATAAGATTTGAAATTCCACAGCTGTGACGGTATACAGTACATCAGTAAAAACATTATCATTCCCCACATCCTACCCCCTCAGCGACCACATGCAGAATAAATCAGATTTTTTTTCCCCCTTAATATATCAAATGACATCATGCTACTCTCCTGGTCAACACCCAGCAGACGATGACATAAGGCTTGCCGGTTTGTGGGAACCATAAAACAAGACCTGTAGTGTCAAGTGACTGAGTATGGAGTAACACTCAGGGGAGAGATCTCATGAAACCTGAGTCGTCTTGCAGTTTTGACACCTTGACGCTTGACATAGAGGACAGTCTTGGCTTAGCAATGTAAATGCAGCAGTAAGAGTTTATGTGGTGGAAAGCTTTAGTGGGGAAGTAGGGGATATTGTTAGTGAAAAAACAAAAAGCCAAGCACAAACAGAATTAGAGCTGCAGCTAACATGTATTTTATCGTCGATTAATCTGATGATTATTTTTCGATTATAGCGTTTATTGTTGTGGCTACAAAATGTTGAAAAATTGTGAAAAAGCAATTTGCCAGAGCCTCGGGGGGTGCTTATATTGTCCGACAAACAAACCAAAACATATTTAATTGAAAATATAAAGAGAGAGAAAGAAGAGAAAAACAGAAAATGCTCACATTTGAGAAGATGAGAGCAGAAAATGTTTTTGCTTGGAAAAATGACTGATCACCATTCAAGATGTGGTAAGTCATTTTTTTGATTGGCTCATTGACCAAACAACAAATAATTTCAGCACTGAAAGAAAACATGTGGTATAACTGATTGTTAGTTAGCTTGGCAATCATGCAAAAGGTATACAGACCATAGATAATGGGCAGTCCGTGGCCTATAGGTTAGGAATCGAGTTTGTTACAGGAGGGTGGCCGCTTAGATTCCCAGGACTGACAGGTCAAGCACTGAAGTGACCTTGAGCAAGGCACCTAACCCCCCACCCCACCCCCGACGCAGCTACCCGGGTGCACCGAAATGCAGCTACCCACTGCTCCTTGCATGGTGTGTTCACTTGTGTGTAAAAAGGATGGGTTGAATGCAAAGTTTGAATTTCCCCATTGTGGGATTAATAAACTAATTAACATACATGGCACTGAATGATCTATCAAATCTATAAGACTGACACCAAGTGAGAAAACATATCCAGCACAATCCTACCGATTTCTTACACAAAGAAATTAACATTAAAATAGTCTAGGACTGTAATAATACTAAATATGTAGTCTTTGGCTACGTGCATATGTGGAGATCAGACTAGGACTGTGATGACTGTCTGGGTTTTTTTTTATTTTATATATTTTACAATCAAAGCTTCTAGTCATTAAAATGTCTGTTGTGATTTTTTATGATGTCATCACCCTAAAAAAATAATTAAAAAGATAAAAAATGAATCAAATCCTCAATTTAAAAAATGTGATGATTCACATGTTTTGTGCCCATCACAATATCAACATTAGCTGCAATTATGTATTGATATTCAATTTTTTTTCTATTTAAAATGGGTAAAATCTTACATTGTAGAGCAGCATGCAGCACACTGAATTGCTCTACTCCTCCTTGCTCCACTCTTACTCGTTCTTGCCAAATAGCAGAAATGTATGTATATAATGTGTATAGAATGTATGTATATGCCTTATTTTCTATATTCCTATTCTGTCTTCTATATCTATGTGTCTGTATCTTAAGCTGCTGCGACAACTACATTTCCCCACTGTGGGATAAATAAAGTCATATCATATCTCACCTTTCTGTTTATCAGACCACAAATGAGACCAGAATTAGCTAAGTAGCTCTTTTGCCCTTGCTCCCCACCACTAGTGGACCTTGCTGTAAGGGTAGCGGATGGCACGCCGAAATCAGACTTTCAGCCAGTGCCAGCGGCGAACCAAATTTGTCCACTTCAGGCTTGTGGCTGGGTCTAAGCAGGAATCGTATTCTGCAAATACTATAATACTAATGATATAAGTGTAGCTTATTCTTTATCTGCAAGTGTGCAGAAATATTATGTTTAAACAGACTTTGAATGTTGATTTAGAAATCGAATGTCAACGTTGTGAATGAAGCTTTCAAACCCTTCAGTTCAGCCCTTAGAAAAAAGCATAAGTACTGATCCACAGAAATGATTTTGGTGTCATAATTTACCAGGGAACTTCACCAAAGTCTCTCGCAAACACGATGTATTCCTCGAAGGCCATCATGATACACTGGTCACAGTGTACCAGGGCACTGGAGTACTGAACACAACCCAACCAAACCACCATCTGCTCTCTCGCAGACAACTCAGCTGTCTGACTCACTGAGCAGAGCTCCGGTGAGTTGTCAGAGCTGTCTGCATCCAGTGTACACACACCAACACACACATTGAGAGGAGGATGTGCAGCCACCCAGCCGTCTCTCCGATGCCTCTGCACTGTGAGGGATAATGAGGAAGATAAAACACATCACATCAATTACCCCGCTAACACATTTTTCCTTGGCTCCGTCAACCACAGCGCCGGAGCCTTTCTCAGGACTTCTGCGATACCCGTCGGCGTCCCGAGACACAGCTGAGTTTTAAATTTAGGCTCACTTAAAATTGCTTGTCAACAGCCGGGGCTTCGGGGGGGAAAAGGGGAGAGAAAGTGTGTGTGAGAGAGAAAGATGAGGAGAGGGGAGAGGAGAGGCGAGGCTAGTGCTAGAGGTGAGTAATGAAGTGTCGGCTGAAGCTGTTTCCCAGTCAGTCATGACGGTAACTGATTTCCATCTGGGGGGGATTTCAGGAAAACATATAAAACGAGTGAAACAGAAATTGGCATGAGGGAAATATAGAAGTTCTGCTGAGAGTGTAAAGGAGCGCACACGGAGACAGACATCCACACAGGCTGTGCTTCCTGTCTCCTGCCTGAACACACGCAAACAAACACAGACTTCTCGTCGCACAAGGCAAAATCAGAAAGAGCCCGACAGAGAAGGCGGTGTGCAGAGCGTCGGGCGAAGCTAAACGATTTCGTCACATTTCCATAATGAAAGGACAAGATAAGGTCTTTCCATAAACATATCGGCCTTTCCCATCTCCCTGTGCACCTAGCGGGGCCTGCATGGGTTCCCGTGCCTGTGTGAATGTCAGAACATGGCCATCATTCACCCTATATCTCCAGCAAATCAATATGTGTCTGACTGTGACATTTAGCCATGTGCAGGAAGAGTGGTGTGTGTATGTATCACTGAATGTGTGTCATCTTCCCTATTGGAGGACTGATGTATAGTCACACAGAATGATAAACCGAGAGTCTGCTTGTGTGTGGGCTCTGTTGGCAGGCGCAAGGTTTTAGGGGGGTCACTGTGTGTGTGTGTGTGTGTGTGTGTGTGTGTGTGTGTGTGTGTGTGTGTGTGTGTACAAGCTTCACCCCATATGGTGACAATAGAAATAGCGAATTTGAGGTTGCACGCCTCTTTTAACACCCCTCCTCCCACCACACACACACACACACACTCCCGTACACACACGTCACCACTAGCAGCACTATCACTATCCCATCCAGCTGTCCTTGTGGCCACATGGCGAGGGCTCTTGGCAGCATAATAGAGCCCCTTTCACTTCATCAGTTCCTCCAGTGCACATTTCTTTTTCACTCGGTCATTTGAGAGGTGAATATTGGCCCGCTTTAAACCAGGTTTGCATTAAATCTAATAGAATCTGTGTAGCTGAAATTGATTCAGTAACACACAGAGGTTACAGATGAACCGTCCCGCTCCTGGTAAACCACATGCAGCAATTAATATAAGGAGAAAAGGCTGACTTGAATGATAGAAAGACAAAAACCTAGACAAACAAGTGGGCAAATAAAGAAAGAGGTGCATCTAATGCAGTGGCATCGTCTGAGCCATGGGGACTTTGCCTTGTACATGGCTGAAAAGTCAACAGTCTGATAACGGACCAACAGAAAGTCGGAGAAAGTAGGTTGATTTAGAACAACGACAATTGCCAAAAAGTATTAACCCTCATCCAACCAACTGTGGTAGCCACAGACCCCAGAGGAACACTTTTTGATATCTCACAGGTTCTTGTTTTTGTTCCAAATTACTTCATATCATTGTCTCTGTTTTATTAGCGCTTTTTAAACATAGCAATGTATTAGGGTCCTGAGGGTCCCCAGTCAAAAGCAATTTCACCTTCGCAGTTTTAATAGATGGGGAACTATTTATGAGGTCACAGTTACCTGAAATAACTAAAAATTAAATGACACCACAATCCACGGAGGGTAAATAAGCTTTTAAGTACTAATGTGGATTGTACTAAGAAAATATGTATTAGCATTTTATACAATATGCATATTAACCTGTAATAGAGTTTTGCAATGTCTACCGAAGGTAGGTGTTGGTTAAATGAAGGTTAATAAGCCTCTCCTCTGAAAGTGTCGTTTAAATACCCACTTCATCCCCAATTTGGCATCCTAAAAATTAATAAGCTTATTTAATTTATTTACTTACTTATTATGAAGTGCAAGTGATTATGTGGTGCAAGTCTTGCATAAATAATAGCCCACTTTGGAGAGTTGAGAGGACTTTCACCTTTAACACAGTCTAAACTGCCAAGCACTCAGAAATAGACTTGTGTAAGTCTGTGAGAGAGTGAGGAGAATGATTAAGTCACTGTGCGTACGCAGGCAAGCAGGCGAATAGAGGAGAACAGCTGAAGGTGTTCTGTCAGTGAGGTGAAAAAGAAAAGTAGCATATGCTCAGGTGAATTAATTAAGTTATGTTGTGAGGGCAAAGTATTGATCTTTAAGGCTAAACTGGCTGTGGGCAGGGCTGAGTATCAGATCTCAATACTTTTAAGCATCGTTTGATATTAAATTGTTTTTGCACAGAAATTGTACCATTTACAAATGATACCCAGCATTGGGTTTAACAGAAGACTAACTCCTTCACCAGATAACACTTTGACCCAACAATCTACTGAGATGGTCACCATCAAAACTGCCACCATACAAACAAAATTATGCTCCCACTGTCCTTTTAATATACAGTGGGACTAGATAGATGCACTGGGGGGCAGATGATTTCCAAAAGCCAAAATACATGTTTTCATCCTCCAAAGGCATTTAGTCGCAATTTAATACTTCATCCCGCAGTTCAAAGTAAATGCCAAGTCTTTGGAGCGGAGATATGAAGCAATTTCGCAAGCCTGCAGACACAGAATGGAGAGAAGGAGGGGGGTGGGGGGGGATGGGCTGTGACTTAAGATGTCCTGATGTCCCTACTTCAAGTGCAGATAAGACTGTCATGAGAGGTAAAGTGAGCTCGGTTTTGGGAGTGCATTTATTTCAACAAGGACAGTTAATGCAAAAACTGTGTAGACTGCAGAATAATTGATTTCCAGCTTTTTCTGTTTTAAAGACTGCAACAATATTTTGAATTAGGGGTTCGTGGAAAGCATTATTTTGCAAAGCAGTGGACGAAGGTAAAACTGTGTGTTTCAGTGAAACCAACGTACAGTTGTTGAGGAACAGGAGCACGGCGAAGCCCAGTGTCGATGTGGCCAGCAGGATCAGACAGATGTTGCAGGGGATCATGAAGTAGCGCACCACCAGGGATACCTTGTGCTGGTACCGGCGGTCCTGCTCCTGTGGCGGTGGCGAGGGATAGTGGCACCCGCTCATGCTCCACTCCAACGACCCCCTCCCCTCCAGGGTGGAGGAGATGATGGGACGAGGAGGGCGGCGGGTGCCCAAAGACCCGTTGGAAAAAATGATGGCGGTGGGGTGAGGACAGACGATGAAGATGAATAATTTTAAAAAATGCAAAAAAAAATAAAAAGCAGCGTAATGACCGGTGTTTCAGCTGCGGTTCCAACTGTGCACCGTGGCGAGGACCCGGTGACCGTTTCTGTCAGAGAATCGCAGCGGCAAGTTTTCAGCGGTTTCCAAGCAACACATTTTTTGAGATAATAACATCCATTTGGGGAAAGAGGACAGACAGGGGGGACAGGGACTGTGTTGGACTCCTACAGCCCCCCACCTGTCCACACTACCTCCATTCTGCAGACAAACTAATGGGCTCTCAATTTGTGACTATGTGTGTGTGTGCTGTGAAGTGGTTTATACTTACAGTTCAAACATGTGTGTGGATTTAAGTGGGTGGTGATAATGTGTTTGTAACTGTGCGTCAGTGTGCTTTTGGCATGTATGTGTGTGAGATGCACCTAATCCAGAAATTTGTGCAGTAGGTAGGATGTGGGTGTTAAATTGTCAAATATCCACACAGAAAACTTCCAAGCAGGCCGACAGTAAATCCACAAATGGAATCCTCTCCTTTCCTCCCAGTGACCCCGACTGGTAGCGAGACGGACGTGAAAGGGGTCTGGGGATGCAGGCTCCTGGAGCACTCCCCCCTCCTTTCTTTGTCAAAAGCCTTTACACACCAAGCCAAGCTCTGGTGCTCACCAACAACATGTGTCACAAGTATTTCCCTAAGAGGTGACAGCCGAGCATCTTGTTTAGCCTCCCTGTTGCTGTTGCCTGTTGGGGCAATAAAGGTTAGCTGCTTCCCTGAGCAACGATTTGCCCAGCGCGCCTCCAACTCAACACAACTGCTTCTTTGTATCCACTTGACTGGCTCCTTTGGCTGTCACGTTGAAGAGATATGCGACCACGGCACGCAAGATCCGTCCAAACCTGACACCGTCACCGGAGCAACTTGTATCTGCTGTGGCGTGATTAGCAGGATGGCTGGAAAGCAGCTGGCCGCCGTTCGCTAAACCATATGCTCCCGGGGTTCACCGAGACGGTTTGTTTTTCCTCTGTCCGGCGTGCCTGCCACTCCTCGGTTCAATAACCTTTATTCCCGGTCAGTCTCATGGAGCGGGCAAGCAGCTGGCCCCCCCACCCTGCTGGTGCGCTGGGGCTGAAAGCAGGACAGAAGAAGTGCCGGAGAGACAGAGGGGGAAAAAGTTGGAGAGGAGAACGATTGCAATCCCCACTCGACCTGTCAGTGCAGAGCCGTCTTCTCCCCCAAGCAGCCACGGATGAGCAGCAAAACACAGAGGCGCTCTAAATGAATGAACTCGTGGAAAAGGAAAAGGAGAAAAAACCTGTGTGAGATCAGAAATCAACCAAGAAGCTCGAGGCAGAGATTTGTTGGGATTTCTTCCCTTGTGTCAGCACCCTGACAGAGAATCCCATCCAGATAATGAGAGGAAAAGGTTTTCATTGCTCCCTGATCCTCGTAAGACTGAGGTTGATTTAGCTTCTTCTGTTTCTGCCTTTCAAGAAAGAACTTGTCCAGCCTTTTCTTTCTGTCCCCTGGTTCGTCGCCTCTCTTTTATATGCTTCCTCAAGCATCCAGTTTCTTTTTTTACCGGGTTGTCTTAGTCCAGAGGCGCTCCCAGTGTACTGGCCGCAAGGATTTATGCTCCAGCTTCTCCTCTTTGGGGATCCAACATTCACTGGCAGCCAAAACAACAAATTAGGCTCCGAGTATTCATAGCGCGCTTAATCCCCAGGCAGCAGGTAGTGGTCCCAGTGTCAGGGCACTCAGTCAGCCAGCTGAAGCAGAGAGTGAGTCAATGAGAGAAGTCAGCAGACACACGGCATTACAGAGAGAGAGAGGGGGAAGTAAACGGGAGTAAGGAGGAGTGTTGGCAAGAGGAAAAGCAGCTCCTGACACTTCGGTCCATTTTTTCCTTTTTTTTTTTCTGTTGGAGAAAACAGCAGCGGCGTGTCGCTGGTTTCCCTAACACTCTCCTCCTGAGCGCTCCTCTCTCAGCCCTCAGCCAGCGGAACGGATGAGCGCATAATGAGAGAGCAAGAGAGAGATAGTGCAGGAGAGAGAGAGAGAGAGAGAGAGAGAGAGAGAGGTGGGGGGAGTGGTTGAGGGGCCGTCTTTAACAAAGGCAGAGGGGAGGAGGGGTTGGAGTTGGGCGAGGGAACGGGAAAAAAAGAAAACGAGCGAGAATAAAGGCTTTGGGGAATAGTACTCGAGTCCTGTCAGAGCGGGGAGGGGGGCAGCAACAGTGCAGCAGCAAAACAAAAGAGGGCTACGGTCTTGGGAGATGTCAACCAACTCCTCCATTTGTTTATAGCCTAATCAAAAGAAAGTCTCTTCCACAAGAGCTGGAGAATTTCCACAAAGATTTAATGAGGCAAACTAAGAGAAAATAGGCCTGCGGAAGGAGGGAGGGAGGGAGAGAGCAAAACTTAAATACATTAAAGTCAATCATATTGAGTCTATCCAAACAGCCTAACCCACTTGTTTTTGAGCGAAAATGTGCCACCAGTGCAGAAATAAGCCTGGGAAACTCCACATGCGTTTCACGCTAACAAGCAAATATTCAATTAATTAACAATCCCATTACGACCGTTTTCTTTCTGACTCACTTTCATGACGACTAGGAATTGGTTCCCCCCCTCCCCCCTTGTGTTAAATAACATGGCAAAAATGAATATTCAGCAGATCTGGCAAATGATCTGAGGCGGAAACATTTGCATCCATTTCATAGCATGTAATGTTTTTAAAAGCAACGCATTGTTGCTCTCCTAATGTGATAACGAGGTCAGAATAGAGGGGCGGTTACACTGTATTTTAGCAAGGCCCTACATCAATATCTACTTTGAACAAACTCAACGGCAGCAGGCGCCAGATGCAAGGCGGTATCCATCATCAATTATTTATGTTTTTTTCACTCTCTCTATCTGTGTCTCTCCATCTCTGCCGTTCTACACCCCCCACTCTGTGCTTTACACAAGGGTGCGCACGAGCGTACACACTGGCAGCGATGCACACAGTGTCTGCATCCACAGAGGAATTGCATGAACGCACACACAATTGGCTTTTCTGTCTGGTGGAAAACACATACACACAGCAAAATGGCTCCTTCTGTCTTTTTGTCTCTCTCTATCTGTTTTCAAACTCACAACTCACAACTTGGACACACACACAGGTAATCTTGCTTCCCCCAAAAGTCATTTATCTCTTTGGACAGCGTGTTCATTCCCAGGCCTAAGCTGAGCTCTGTGGGGGAGACTCTAATACGAGGGGAGCCAGGTTTTTAAGACTGCCCGCTGTGGGTCAAGAGTTCACCCCCCCCCCTCATCAGCAACACCACCCACCTACCCAGAGGTGCCTCCCCCGTCCTGTGCCCTTTCCAGACACCCGAGACGGTCCACATCAGCTCTCACATTGCAGGACAAAACCTGATTGATGGACTGAGTGGAAAGAAAAAGGAAACAGCTGCTGTCTCATTTGCTGCCTCTCCTTTGTCTCCCTTTTCACTTTTATCTCTAACTGTCTCTTTATCATCACGATCATTGTCTCAAGAAGTCAGGGGGGGTTTAGGTGCAGCAAGGGGTTAAAACAATTACAATACACTCAAGTGCATAACATCACAACATGAAACGCCCAGTTATCCCAGCAGAGGGAGCTAGGGAGTCAAAGCCGGGCACTCTGCTCTGCCGCCACGACCCAAATAAGATCTTCCATCGACATCAAAGCTCAGCTGCTTTGATCCATTTTTAATGCCACAAGTAGCGCACAAGGTTAACATCTCTCTCTGAAGACTTTGAAATGGCAATTTCCATTAAGGAGCCAAAGGAGCTGCTCTCTTGTTTAATGGTCTGGCAGAAGTAAAAGTTGTGTATGCATATGCTCATGTGTGAGTGCTGCTCTTTATGCAGATGGCGTCACGCTCAATAACTAATTGACAATGATGCATCAAGGTGTGTGTGTGTGTGTGTGTGTGTGTGTGCGCGTGCGTGCGTGCGTGTGTGCGTGCGTGTGTGTGTGTGCGTGTGCAGCCCAGCGCACATCCTGGTCTTCTGCCTGACTGGTGTTGATCTAATTGATTTAAGAGAAAACAGCTTTTGCCTTTTCTGAATGACAATTTTTCATCATGCGAAAGAAAAGACTGTTAGCACAGAGATTTACTTAAAATACATCAACTGACATCAAGGAAAGACAGAAGATTATTTTTCTCTCTTTCTACATCATCTTAATATTTGCATCATCTTTTTTATATTTCACATACGACCGACAGTCTGACTGCAGTGCCACAGGGTCAGAATCACATACCGTAATACTTTTGCAACTTTGCAATAATAAATGGTAACCAGCCAGGGAATGTGACTGTATTTTCTGATTGAAAAATACTTCAAAATGATTCAAAAGTACATTTTCTTTAATGTCAACACATTATTGCCCAAATGCATTAACAGAACTTTGAAACAACCAATTGGATGCACTGACATGCTTTTAGAACTACTAAAAGCACAGACTTTGGTTAAGTGGTTTATCTGAAATTAAACAAACTCATCACACTTTCTGAGGATGGACTAGGCTTCGGCAATTATATGATCGGGATTAGTGATCGCGATAAATTTCGGGTCAATTACGGTGATCAGCTGTGAGCATATTTACTCGATCAAACATGTCGGAAATGTGAGTGACAACAGCCAATCAGAATTGAGAGGTAAACAGAAAGACCGAACTTGGAGCTGGGGGAGCAAAATAGATGTCAGCCATGACTTGGAGCAATAAACCATAGAGGAACAGGTGAATGTTGGGAAAGAGCAAAGGAAATTATGATCTATTCGCTGCTGTATCAAAGAAAACTGATACTGACATTCAATAGCATCGGAACGGCTATGGTGCGTTCAAGTGCGTGGGACTTATGAAAACTTACAGATAAACAAGTTATTACTGAATGGAACTTAGTTCAATAAACACGTTAATAAATAAGTTTGTTATTTTATATTTTTCAACATTTTTGTACTGTTGAGTACATTTTTAAAAAATATTTTTCAATGTTCATCTTATTTAATCTGCATTTTTATTTACTTTGTATGTTAATAAAATATATTGAACTAATCTCTAATTTATTTACTTTTCAGTACTGATGCTCTAAAAATTACAGTTTAAAAACACTATAAAACAATGGTAATATTATTTGAGATTGGACGATATGAAAAAATATATTGTGATCATATTTTTTGCCATATCATCCAGCCCTATGTTGGACAATTGTTTTTTATGGGCAGTGATTAAGTTTTTGTGCAGTAAACAGAGCAAACATTCCAACCAATATGAATCGTCCAAAAATTTCACACATGGATTTCAGATATGGCCATGGGTGCTCTGGTTGTGAGAAATGAGCATTTTTATCTGCCTTTAGTACCACCGCCTTCAAACTGAACTGTTAAAAAAAAAAGCATCAAGCACTTTGAACTTGACTCACAAGTGTAAGAAGGAGTAGTTTACTGTGATTGTTTTTTCTCCTGTGAGGCACATAGTACATGGCCTATCATATTTTAGAAAAATATGAATTCATCTGCTGACTTCAAAGCCATGCTTCAAAGCAGCAGGTACTTTGGAACATATAGAAATAAAGTGCAGTGAAAAGTACCATATTTGTCTTTGAAATGTAGTGGAGTAAAAGTCACAGCTAAGTTTCCCCCCAAAAAAGATTCATACTCAGAAAAAGTACAGTATTCAGATAAATGAACAGGTTCCAATCACCAAGGTCACAATTACTTCAATTTCTTACACTTTATTATAGTTTAATTTATCCATATCTTTCATATTGTAATATAGTTTGGGCAAGCACCTTTCCTACTACACTCCATAGAATTTTGGTTCTTCAGAAACGTTTTGTTAGGATGGCAACCAGATCTGAGTCACATGCCTCATCTGTACCCCTCTTTCAGAAACTCCAGATACTTACTGTTCATGACATCAATATTTCTCAAATATGTGTTTTTATTTTTAAGGTATATTCAGATCATGAAAACTTTCCAAAGAACTTTAAGACTTATTTTAAATTTAATTCTCAGATTCACTCTTATTCAACGCGTCAATCTTTAGATCTTCATCCTCCAAGATTTCTGACATGCAGAGGTCAATTTATTGTTCAATTTAGGGGGACCAAATTATGGAATACCTTTTCCCATCTGGCAAAGGACTCCATCTCTATAAAATGCTTCAAAAGATGTCTAAAAGCTCATTTAACTGCTGTTTTAAAATTCTAATTTACACACAAATACACTTTTTGAACATGTTCATTTTTGTTTTTAATTGTTTTTGTTATTGTCATTATAACTTGTTGATGTTATACATTTGTTTTTTCTATTATCAGTTTATTACTTTCTAATAACTATTACATTTTAGGTGGAGGCTTTAAATAGGCCATCTGGGTTTTCTGCCTCTCTCTGCACTATTCATGTTATCTTTGTCATTTTATGTAATTCTAACTGTGCAAATAAAATAAAACCTAAACCTACTTCAAACTAAGAGATCGAGGCAGCGGTAGACCAGCAACTCCTGTTTTTGACAAAGGAGTCTGGTGCCTTTGAAGAGAGTATAAATACCAGCTTCAACTTCTCCTCTGTAAACTGAAGCAAAGCTGTCTAGGCAAGGTAAAGTGGTGAAAATATTCTAACAATAGCCTACATTTAAAATGATATTGATATTTTTTAGGTGGGATTTTTTTAGCTGGCTAAAATATGTGTGGCAGCTGCCCCCGTCCACAGCTGTGCATTGCTGGTATGCTGACCATGATCTACGGATAATTACCTCGTATAACTATGAATTTAAACAGCCGATAGAGGATCATCATGCGTTCCCTGTGGCCAAGCATCACCCAGTCAACATCTGCAGAAACTCTCTCCTAAAGGCAGCTATCAAAGACCTGAATAACAAATTTGCATTAACAACATTTTTACTGCGGTCAATTCATTCAAAGGGAATAAAGGTGACTAAGCACCCAAGGGATGAATTTCTCAGAAAACAGCATTTTCTGCTTCTTCAAGTCACTCTACCTGTTTTGAAGACGGTACAGCCTTAGTGTTCTGGCTCTCTGTCTCACAAGAGTTTTTTTCAAGCTCACTAACACAGAACTATGCTGCATCATGAAATAAGTATGAGTTCTTCAACTCTTTCATTAAATAATCTGTTTGGGGAAAAACTGGGTGTAGAGATCAATCGCTAAATGCGACAACAGCAGCTTTGTACATTAGAGTATGTGGAAAAAATCCCTGCTGATGAATACACCAGCACCCCATTAGAGTGGGATTCTGTCCATTTTTCAAAGCAGGAGCTATCAAAAGAGAAGCTGTTGCCTTCACTAATGGCATTAGAGATCATCCTTTCCTGCTGTCCATTGTAAATGAGGGTTTTAATGATGTTGATGAAAAGAATAAAGTCTGTTAAAATTTAGAACGGATTTGGTAATTGCCTGCACTAAAGCCTGTCTACTGGCCCACTCAACTATTCATGTGCGCCTCATTTCAAAGATAGTTCACTGTAATATTTGTCATGTTGTGTTTCAGTGCATGTGCATGTATTGATAATGAGAAATCTGTTGCAATGAGGGTTATTTCAGCCAACTGCGTCTCAAAGCTCAATCAGCAGTTGTTTCCTAGTATGTATTTATATTTATATGTCCCTGCTGCCCCACACTACATCAGCACAGTGACACTTCTTATAAATGTATCTAATTACACAGCAAACTATGTATTCAAGGCCACAAATTCCGCTTTCGGGCACATTAGGCGGACATCAGAAGGCCATGTTGAATTCTTCATGTGCATCGAGCCGTGCCACCAGGCTAGTGGAGGGAAGCCCAGACTCCTCACCCAGTGGGCTACGGCGGGGATACTAGCAGGTGGGCCAATTGTCTCGCCACGGTATTAACTCCAATCATCATAAGTCAGACTTCGCCGCAGCATCCAACAGATTCCCAGACTTCCCAGTCATCAGGTCTCCAAAACATGAGCGGCACTCATCCAGCAAAGACGAGACCGGGGCCTCTCGCAGCTGTGCGTGGCTAACGGCATTAACCTCCGCTGAACTGGGTCTCAAGAAAATAGAGTGGGAGGTACAAGGACAGATGATGATGAGGGACCAAAACAAGATGCTTCTCTGGCGAGTGTTATCATGACAACCGAGCATCAATACTGCAACAAATAGGTGGAAAAGTGCTTCATTTTGAAAATGTTCAATACTTGTTTCACAATCTGTAAAGTGATATTAGATTTTGACTCCAGGCGGAAGTTGCAGATGGAAAAGGGATTTAAAGAAAAATAAGAATTAAATGTCTTAATGAGGTATTGGGCCACTGCAAGCCTCCGGAACAGCTCAAATGCTCTTTGTCATAGAAAATCTACTCAAGGGATGAAAACCCTCCTTCCAAAAGATTTCTCATCATTTGGTGTTTTGATGATGAAGGTGAAAAGCACTCATTAACTGGGTGTTCAGACTGAAAACAGCCAACATCAAGGCCAGTTTGAATAATAGATCTATGAGTTTAAAGGCGCTAAAATGCTGTATGTATTTGTTTAGTGATCACACTGTTAAACTGGATGATGATGCATCGTGCTGCAGCAAAAGTTGAGACAGGTTCAGCCAGATGATGACCTTGTGTTTTTCCTGGAGCACAACTCACAGAAATACATGAGAGGGGCTGCTGCCTGTCTGAACACTGCCAAACATGTCCCATAAGTGCTCAGTTGAGTTGAGGGAATGTGGTAACTGTGAAGGCCATAGCATATTATTCATTTTTAGACCCATAAAAACATTCCAAGAGCCCTTGTGTCCTGTAAGCATCTGCATTTGTTATCTTTCACCAATCATTTCATTTTTTTTCCATTAAAGGTTCAGTCTGTAACTTTAAAAAAATCACGTTGTATGTTATATTTGCTGAGACAGTCAGTATATCCTGACAGTTACTACATGAGACAGTTCCTCTGGCTCCTTCTAGTGCTTCTAATTGCACTTGCAAGAATTTACTGCGCCTGAACAAAAACAACCAATCAGAGCCAGGAGGAGTCTCTAACTAGGTAAGGTCAGTTTGCATTAAAGGTGGGTGGTAGGACTACTGCGTCCAGTATTTTGTACATTCGGAAGTAGTTATTTTTAAGCATCAACCTGTTATTTCCCCTAACCCTAAACAAGTAGTTTGGAATCCTAAACCTAACTATGTAGTTCTGTATCACAATGTGTTTGAAACAGCAGTGACCTGTGAAAAGTTTTCACAGGTGAACCCAATTATGAAAATACTTTCCTCCCATGCAAAGTAGTCTGCCATTGGTAACTAGCTACCAGCCTGCTGTTTGTCTTATTTTCTACAACCAGTCTAGCAGAAAGCATGGCAGAATTCGTCGGTTCACAAGCAGTGATTGACACTGTGTTAGAGATTCCTCCTGGCTATGATTGGTTGTTTTCCTTCAGGCACGGAGGATTCTTGCAAATGCCATTAGGAGGACATAGTGACAGTTTCAAAAAATATGCCAGAAAGTTATTTTCCTAAAAGTTGACTTCTTAACCTTTAATGTGTCATCAGTTTCTATATGTGTATCATACAGCGTTCATAGTTGATTGATGCCATCTGGCTCATGGTCAAAATCCTGTTTTGATGACAACACTTATTTCTGACTCAGTGGATGATGGTGCTATTGTGCGGCGTTGATGTAAGTGTGAATGAGAGAGTTCCCACACGAGGTGGGCTCAACCAAATGTGACTCACAATGTGACACATCACACAGTATCTGGTGTCAACTTGGCTACACTATGACAGTGAAAGCAGTTAAAACCAGCCCACAGCTGGACATGAATGTTCACACATCCATGGATCACAACACTTACACATCTTAACATATGGCATTTAAGTACAATTACACCATACCAGTGTGTGCTGACTTTGTTTGGACCGCCGGCCAGTCCTCCAGCTGAAGCTGTTTAACCATCCACAGAGGCGTCCCCAGTCAATATGATCAACCTGTCCACACTCAACACTTCTGGCCACATTAGCCTCTTCCTCCCACTCCATCCCACGCTGCCACGCTGACCTGTTTTTACAGCCTACTCTGAGCCAGCTCTTAGCCCGGGGCTTCATCCAGGACCTGTCCATTGCTGGACATTCAGTTCCCTCTCACACGGCGAGGATGATATTCCTCGCCTCGGGGCTCATCTGGAGCCAGAAGATGGCGGTGCTAGCCTCAGGGCTGATGTTCTTAGGCCTGCTGCCCACTGACCCTCCTCCCTTTTTCCACTGGTCCACAAAATGAAGAGGAACTCATTCAGGAAGGAGAAAATCATTATTAGCCAGCTCTGATTTTCTAGCCAGCCCCTTCTACACATCAACACCCACAACAATAATGATTACAGGATGTAATATCCTCCCTGCTCCACTGCGTTGCCCGTTTATTCAGGTCGCACCAACATTTCCCTGAATAGCCATGTAGGAAATGATTCCAACGGACAGGTATGGACAGATAGATAATGACAGAAAATTATGACAGAAAGAGAGAGTGAGAAAAAAGAAAAGTTGGGAACAGGAGAAAGAGAACAACATAGTCGATCTTTGCAACCCGAGTGGACAGTGACACTTCTCCATGTGGGCGGCATATGGAGCCAATTGTGGCAGCAGCGCAGGAAGGCTAGGAGCAGGGAATTAGAGGAGGAGTGATTGGCTCTTGCAGACTTTACACAGGAAAGGCAAGGCTGATGGAGCTGAAGGATGATACAGATGTCAGTCTCTGGCCAAGTCAGCCATCTGTCATGGGGAAGTGGCCAAGTCACACTGGCCCTGTCATGTGGAGGAAGCGGCGGGAGACTGGTGATGACCAGTCATTAGGAGCTGGGAGCTGTCCTTTGAACATGGCTGATTCCCAACAGAAGCTTTCCTTGCATAGGTGTAGACAGAGGACATACAGTACTGTCGGGAAAGTGTCAAATATGGAAAGCTGGCACTGCTTGTTAGATTCTTTGGCTTGTTTGCTTATTATTCAGATATTGCTTGATAGGAATTAGAAAACTTAAGACTATATTTAAATTATTTGGAGATGTTATTTATGCAACGATGATACATTGCCATATATTATTACATAACTAGAATTACCACCTCGCCTCTGCTAACCAGCCAGTGTAGTTTACATCCACGACTGTCCAGACTCCTACTTGATGTCACCATGATAATAGAAAGTGCCTAAAATATGGATGTTACTGCAAAGAAGCTACATATTCTAAATTCCGGAGGCTAAAAGCCAAAGTGCAGACCGAATGTGTGTGGAGTGTCTCTCTACATTTTTAATTTAACTTTAGCCTCAGGATATGTGCACATTTTCTGCTCAAAGATTTAGAATTTGCTAGTAATGTCCACTTTATGACTTAATATGGAAACACCTCTTACATTTTTTTCATTGTATTCATAATGCACTTTAAAAAGGATTGTTTTGGTAATATTAGGTATTGCATTGGCACTGAACAAAATTTTTCAAATAATACCCAGCCCGAGGCAGTATAAGGGAATATAGAAGAGGTAGGAGAACTGTGTGGGAACCCTGTTTAACATCATTAAGGAAGTTAACACTAATGTAAAAACAAAGTCAAGGATAGGGGAAAGATGTAATTTCAAAAGCTCAAAAAGCTAAGGCCACGGGGATACGCTGCTGCCCACAGATGAGGAATGATGCCAAGACATTTCTTTTTTTACATGTCTTGCAAATAAAAGGTTTCCGTTACTTAATGAGCTTAAATCGCACGTTGAGTTAAACTGAAATAGACTATTTTAGATTCCAGCTCCATCAAAGGCCTTATGTTTTATCATACAGCAAATCCCTTGTGTTCCACATCAATGATCCTGCTTTTTCTGAACGTATAATTACTGTTTGTTTGACTATAGCACGCCAGATCAACATATATCGCTGTGACATGTTCACACTGTACACAAGCTGATTTACCTGATCGGCTTTCTGACATCAAAGCTGACAGTGACAAGCTATTATAAACTGGGAGCCTTTCATTTGCATTTACAGTAATGAACTCGCGCTCCTCCCTTCCATGTCTTTTTTTGCTCTTCTCTCAACCCGTCACTGGCTGCACATTGAGCCGGATCCTCTCACACAGAGGGCAGAGAGGGAATATTAATTGGCGAGCAATACCCTCTTGTTGAGACGCAGTCCATAAATGAAACGGCCATAAATTATTTATGTGCCTAATCAGACAGCATGTGCTCAAGTTATTCTCTCAAACAAGACAGCTTCTGTGCTATTCCTTTTTTCCCCTCCAAGTAAATAATTCTCGCTTTTGGGGAGAGTTCAGTCAGACAAGGATGCGTGCTGGAAGTAGAAGACTAATGAAAATATGGTGCCACAATGACGAAATAGCTGTTTCCTGGCTGCAATCACAGTCAGGGAAATGAATGACCCGCTTAGCACCAGGTATTAAAATGCATCCTGCGTTTGGGGTTTTTGATTCTGATAGAAAGAAAAACAGATAAAGTTCACTTGTAAATGCACACAAGGTACACTTACTATTATTAGCAACCAGGTGAAAATGAAATGAGAATGATCTGTGAAAAATAGCTGCAGGGATTATTTAGCAGGATTCAAAACCACAGCTGTAGACAAGTCAAACAAATTGAATGTGTTTGAGTGCCGAAGCATATCAGTCACTGAACAGAAATAACAATTGTGATAATCAATGACAACAATTCTTACAAATTAAACTACAAAATACATTGTCCATGGCCACTGGAATGGTACAGAAAAGTGTTTTCTCATCTGACACTCCAGAGCTGGTACAACCCACTGTTGGAAAATAAACCCATTTGATGATGTGTTAACACCATGGTTATGGTTCAGTTGGGTAAAGTCCATGAAAAAAAAGGTTTGGAGTAGGGGTGTCAAACTGATCCATGAAAGGCCCGTGTGGCTGCAGGTTTTTTTTCCAACCAAGCAAGAGCACTGAGTGGAGACAGTTGAGGTGATTGAATTAGTTGAGTCAGGTGTGCTCCGGCTTGCTTGGACGAAAACCTGCAGCTTCACAGGCCCTTTCATAGATCAGTTTGACACCCCTGGTTTGGAGAAAAACCATGGTTTGGCTTCAGATAAGTAGTACTTTGGTAAAGGGGACTTATTTAGGTTCAGACTTGTATTTTGGGTTTCTACTAGAAGATGTTTACATGCTTTAGTGTTCAAAAACACATTATTTGAATATAGTTATTTATTATACTTACTATTATACTTATTTATACCCTTTGTCTTAAATGGTCCTTTTTTACACCTGTCATCATCACCTTACATCCTCCTTTGTAACAACTTTACTTAATTCTTGATGGCTCATTAAAAGGCACAGTTTCTAGTTGTTTGCACTTCTATGTTGATTGCGTGTTTTGTTAATTTTAAAGTATATCATACATACACCTGTTTTATAATCAATATGGGACATTTCAGGTAAGAGGACCTTCATTGTCATGGTTTCAATTATATAAGGTATAAGAATATTATAATATATGAATATTAAAGGGGACTTCTTTAAGTTCATACTTGTATTTTGGGTTTCTACTAGAACATGTTGACATGCTTCAATGTTCAAAAACACATTATTTTTCTCATGCTGTCTTGAATATACTTGTATATACCCTTTGTTTGAAATGGTCCGTTTTAGCACCTGTCTCTTTAAACCCAACTCTCAAAAAATGCCAGTCTGCTTTGATTGTTAAGTGTGTCCAGGAAATCTACATTTGCGCCCTCCATGTGTATATGCACCATTATCGCAGCTGGTACTGCACTTTCTGCCTATATGCATGCATCACTTTACTTCCTCCTTTGTCACAACCTTACCTAGGTCCTGATGGTTCATTAAAAGTCACTGTTTCCTGCTGATTGCACTTCTCTGTTGATTGTGTGTTTTGTTAATTTTAAAGTATATCATACCTAGACCTGTTTTATACGCAATACCTTCATTGTCATGGATACAATTATATAAGGTATATAATAGCTACCTCCCCTGTTTAAGTCCAAGGTTGTTTTGACCTATTCATCCATTTTGACATATGCGAAATGCACTCTTTCAACTTATCTTCTCCTTTGTTACTGTCATGATTACTGCTAGAGTGCTCTGTCACTTGATGCAAACATGAAGTTTTGGGGCACTCACTGAAATGACTGATGTTGTCCTTCTTGGGAGGGCAGTTAAACCTTTAAGGGCAGTTAAACATTTAAGTTGATGTCAATGTAAATTGATTTGCTTTAAGTGTTGGGCCAATTAGACAAAACATTGGTCAATTATCCGTCCAAAAATCAACAAACAAGCAGGGCAGTAGGCACTACACTATACTCAATACTTAAAGTTGCTGTACAGTAATATACAGTCATGGAAAAAATATAAGACCACTGTTTTCTTCAATTCCTTGTTCATTTTAATGCCTGGCACAACTAAAGGTACATTTGTTTGTATAAATATAATGATAACAACAAAAATAGCTCATAAGAGTTTAATTTAAGAGGATTTAAGATTATATCTAGCCATTTTCCATGGTTTTCTTGATAGTAACCAAAATCATTCTAAAGAAAATTGCAACAGATGTACTGAAGATGAATTGGTAGTTGCAGTCCTAAAACATCGAAGCAAGACACAATCTGGACACAAAATGCAGGCCAGCCATTACAACCGCCACCATCACCCTCGTCAACATTCTGCTGATGCAGTTCAAGTAAACTGCACTCTCCCGCTCTTAGGTTAGCAGGGTCAGTGCTGTCATAGGTGGATTGTACTTAGAAGAAAACCAAAGCCAGGAAAGAGGGCCATTAAAGCTGTAGAAAGCAGCGAGTAAAGAACCCTCGTCAGACTCCTTAGCCGGCTGACAGACAACAATATATCCTCCTATAACCCTGAGACCAGCTGTCTGTCAACCACAAGGCTTTAGCTGCTCTACAGCTACACAACGCCCTGAGACTCTCAACACGCACGCACACACACACACACACACACACACATACACACACACACACACACACACACACACACTCACACAAGATAAGCACAATGACTTGGCATTCACATACAAGAAAGAAAAAAAATAGAGACAGACAGACACATTTCTTTCTTCAAATGCCACAAGGTGCTGCAGGGTTAAAATAAATGGCCCACTAAAAAATTTGCAAGAAAAAAGGATACAAGGGCGGAAATCGGATGGTTCAATGGATGTTTTAAAAGTCCGTCTTCAGAAATAACTTAAGACAAGAAAACAGCCCCGACAGGCAGCTGTTCGGAGATTCAAGAGCCAGTTTAAAGGACTCACTGATGTTCCATGACCTCCCTTTTAACTGCTCACATTTACATCACTTGCACAGACAGCTGATTAGCTGGAAAACCCAGCTTTAAAACGTCTGCATTATGTCAGCAAGTGTCCTTGAGCGAGACTAAACTGCATCCAGCTCATGAGTGCTGTCCTGTGGCTAAGCCTGACCTCTGACCTCCATCTTTAAGGAGACGAGAGAAAAGAGAATTTCTCCACAGGGATCAATAAAGTATCAGTCTTTGTGATGCTGGGTCACAGCAGAAAAACCTCAATCTTCCCTGGTTATTGGCCTCAATTGTAGCTTCTAACCAGTGTCGACAAAGGTGGAGGTACAGTGCATCCTCAAAGAGCAAAGCAGATTAAAAAAATAGATGTAAAGAATCTGTCTTCGTCTAGGATTTTGGTTTCCTTGCCTTTCGCCCCAAAGCATGCTGTGGTAGTTTAAAGTTTCCATGTTTAGGTACAGAGAATGGTTATTTAGCTGGTTGGTTGGTTGGTTGGTTGGTTGGTTGGTTGGATGGTTGGATGGATGGATGGATGGATGGATGGATGGATGGACGGATGGATGGATGGATGGATGGATGGATGGATGGATGGATGGATGGATGGATGGATGGATGGATGGACGGATGGATGGACCTTGCAGTAGAAGGCCATTTCAGGTTTACTAAGTGATAGTAAATCAATTCATAGAGGACAGGGGACATATAACAAAACAATCGAGTGTGAATCAATACAAGCGGACATACAGTACATCGGAGACCTGTATATATGTGTGTATGGATTTTCTACATGTCCTTCTCTCCCTCCCATGTCCTTCTGTGTCCCTCTTCATCTTCATTAGTCAAGACTCAATCACAGTGGGAGCAGAGTATGCCGATGTGTCAACTCGTCTGTCATCCAGAAGTGGCAGGGGTGGAGTCAGGGGGAGGCGGGGGATGGCAGCGGACCTGGTTTTCGTGAGCAAACCCATGACAATGATGAGCTTGGCGTGTCGCCGAGGCAACGAGCAACCTCATCCATTATTCATCTGGGTAACAAACTGATAAACGTGGTAAATGAAGAGGAACAACGGCAGCGAAAATCATGCAGACGGACCAAAAGAGACATTTAGAAGCCGGCGGCACCAGCGGCATCCTGAGGCGCATATTAATCTGCGAGGTAAACAGCGAGGTCTGGACAAAGGGTCAAAGAAAGCGGCTCTCATCCTTGAGAAGAGTAATGTGGAGCAACTCCACAGTTTCTGAAAACAGGTTGTTTTCCCCACAAAATGGGCTCTATCAGACCAGGGACCAGTTACAGGGAGGATTCGCATCTCTGCAGAATCAACACATGTATAGTTGCTCCTTCTCACATCATCAATCACCCACCTACCATGTCCACCCAGCACCCTCTACACCAGACCCTGAACTACCTTCCACCCTCAGAAAACTACAAATCCTTTTGCAGCACAAGTTATTGGCCCAAACACTTGTTTGTACAGTTACAGTGAGCAAAAATTCTATACCAATTGATGCCAAATGCATACAACGTGATCTGTACGAGGCAGCAAGGGGATGAATTATTGCTCTGTTGCTACGGTAACACCTCGTATGCAGAAAACAACATCCCGTGGTATGAAAAATGGTGATTTGTGAGATTTCATTTCGAAAACCATTCCAGTGTCGAGGGGAAAGGGGGAGCGATGAAAGAGAGGAAAAAGATTGACAGTGAAGGAGGGGAAGGAAGAAAAGAGACTCAGATACAGTGAGAAAAAGAGAGGAAGAAGAAGAGAAACTAAACGAGGCTTCACTCGCAGCAATTTGCAGCAGTGCTTTAGACAATTTGGGTCACTTCTGTCACTGTATTTCTATAAGGCGAGCAGAAACACCTCATCTGCCATTCATTTCATTTCCATTCCAACACCTGCAAGCCATTTGCATTCTGTCAGTTTTACCTCTCCCTTTCATTTCTCCGCATGCCACTACATTTCCTGAATGATAACATACTGGCAATTTCTACACTGGCATTGCACGGACCAGGACAAAACACCACCTGCATCCAAAGAAGGGGAAAACGGTGAGTTTTTCCAATCTTGTCTTTCGTTCTCCTTCTTTGTCCCTCCACCCCTCAGTCCCAGTCCCCCTCTCAGGTTACAAGCAACAATTCCCCCCCACCTCTTGATCAAATCCAGATCATTGCCATCTGACCCTTACGAGCCCTTGCAGGGCCCAGTGTCTCCCCGGAGACCTGAGGCCAGATCGTATGTCTCGCCTCTCTCGGCAGCAACAAATGAACCAGGCGCTCAATAGCTCGCCTGATTGGCTGCTATGAGATCTATGCCATCATTCTTAATAGTAGTGCACCACAGAGCCACAGCGCTTTCTTATACAGGCATTACTGGCACATTATACCAGAACAAGCTGTGCAGGTACAGGCAAGTTTCATCCAGCTAAATTTAACATTTTTGCAAATCCAGTTAGAATAGAACGAAGGCCCAATGTCGCCACTATGAATGAATGTGAAAATGAAAAAAACTGTAGTCTACGGGAGAGTAGCTCGGCTTGTCTGGGCTGATCCCTCATGAGAAATACAATACAGCAAGAAAAACTGTCTGAAGACATCAAAAAAAGAATTTTAGGCAGCACAACTTTAAATGCTCTGAATTGAGATTTCACAAACCATCCATATTCATGAGCTTTTTTCAGCAGCACTATGCAATTATTACATACTGGTAGCCCCAAAATGTCAAAGAGAGGAAACTGTTTTCGAATTTTCAGGATTAAGAACCTATATGCAGCACTTCATGTTTACCGATCAGGCCGGTCTGTGAAGCTTTGTACCAAAGGGTACCAAAGGGATAAGAGAGAAAATAAGGATCTAACACCGACGAGTCCTACCCTCTTAAGATGGAGCGCTTGCCCGCTGCTGTTTGCCAGACAGGATTTCACTCCAGTGGTAATCCTTGAATTTCTTTTTCTGTCTTTTATCTTTCCATTTTGAAGATTGCTGTCATTTCTGTAGTGCTAACAGTGATGTCCTTTTCACTGGATTGTCTGTTTGCATGAACGTCTTTTCTTTGTCTGTTCAGCCTTGGTGCTTACCACACAAACCAGAAGTACTATTCAAACTCCTGGGCATCTGATTCTTCACTTGAAAGGTTTACCAAGTGTTAGAAGTGAGTAAAAAAAAGAAAAAGGTAGACTCACAGCTGTGTCCAGAAAGAGCAGCAAAACATTTATTTGTATTAATTTTTGTTGTAAATGATTAAGATTTCATTATCTACTAATCTGTTTATTTCTATTTTGATCAATCAGATAATCATTTAGTAGCTATATAGATTACATCTTGGTGACATCTTCAAAATGCAGTCCCAGTGAAATCTCTTATATTTATTCGAGGATTAGTTCAACATTTTGGAAAATATGCTAATTTGCTGACTTTCCAAAGTTGAATTAGAGGAAGGATGATAATCTCATGTATCTACTGTACATATTTAGCTGTAGTCTTGTCACCATGAGGTTGCCAGGCAACTGGCAGAGACTCCAGGAAGTCACTGCACCCGATCAAGAAATAGTCCCGCATATAACCACCAATAAAAACCAACCTACTTGTTGTGATTACACTTTGGTTTTTGAACAGATTAAACTAGTAACATGTTGATTTGGAAACTTTAGATGTGCTGGTAGGTGAGTTTTGCAATCCCTTTATAGATCTAGTATCATTTTACAGAACTAATACCCTTAAATAGACCCAGTACACTTTTTACAGACCGAGTAGGCCTACCCTTAAATACAACTAGTACCCTTTCAGAGACATTTCTAGTACCATTTTATATATCTACCCTTTTAAAATCTAGTGCCCTTTTACAGATCTCTTACCCTTCTACAGATCTAGTACCCTTTAATACATCTAGTACCTTTTAACATATCGGGTACCCTTTACAGATCTGGTACCCTGACATTTCTAGTACCATTTATATATCTTCCCTTTTAAAATCTAGTGCCATTTTACAGTATCCATATCTCCCAAGATGTCAAACTATTAAACTACAACTTAAATGATTTGATGATTTTAACACAAAGTAATCTGCATCTCACAGCTTCCACCAGCTGATGATCTCATCTCCTGGTTCTCTTAATGTGAGATGCGGTAGAAAGCTTTTTAAAAAGCCAGTAAGTGGATCATGAGCCAAGACTTTTTTTTTAATCAAACCACTTTTCCCAAGATGAGGAATGTACTTTTATGTACTTAAATGATTAATTGATTTATCAAAACTGTTGTCGATGAAATAGCAACTTAAGCAGCTTTTTACTCTACAATGTTTACACTACTGTACAATTTTTCTTTCCCTTTCTGAACATGAAAACACACTTTCATTTGGGCTTAGTCAGTCCTCTGAGTTGCACCCCAAGTTGATTGATTAGACAAGTTAAGGATTTGTTAGAAATCACAAAAAAATTGCACCTTGAGCAACTTTAAGATGTTTTTAACATGTGCACACAGTCTTGGAACCCTGTGTGTGTGCTGTAAAGCTATAGATTCCTGTGATGAAGAATCTAGGGCAAACCCCTTAAGTGGAGAGATGGGGAGAGGGAGAGAGATCATCAGAGCCATTACTGCGTGATAAATGATTTGCTAGCTGGTGAGTTGCCCTGAGGGAGACGGTGGGGCAGAGTGTGTGTGTGTGTGTGTGTGTGTGTGTGTGTGTGTGTGTGTGTGTGTGTGTGTGTGTGTGTGTGTGTGTCTGGGTGGTTGGGTGGTTGGTATGGCGGGGTGTTTAAACCTGTAGCTTACTTCTATCGCGATCCCATGGCACTCACGTCCTGCTAATGCAATCTGCTTTATTACAAGGCAAAAGGATAGTTGGAATACAGCCACACACACACACACACACACACACACACACACACACTCACACTAACTGATCTCTAACAGTATGAATTCACAATTTTCTTCTTTCTCCTCAACACACACATGCACCAGCACACTTTCTATCCCAGACAGGCACACACAATAAAACTTTTCCACACACACATACATACTATCTCACACTCACACTCTCACACACTCTGCAGGCAATCACATCTCAGGGGAGAAGGAGCTGTAGCCAGGGCCGAGCTCAGAGGAGGAGGAGGAGGCAAATTAGTGCAGAGTTGAAAGAGCAGAGTGGTAGATGGAGGGAGCGGGAGAGATTGGGAAGGGGTTAGAGCAGGACAGGTTGGTGGAATAGACTGACTGCGATGCGTTTTGAAGGGGGGAGAGGTGTGAGAAGAGAGACAGAGACAAGAGAGCTACTAAAAAGATTCAGGTGCGGTAGAAAATAAAGAGGGATTAGATGTTAAGAGCTTGAAAGGGGTGAATGAACAGAGAGAGAGAGAAGAAAACACGGGGGAGCTGGAATGACAGCGAGGAGTTGAAAGGGTGAGCGTACAGGAGAGACAGCGAGAGGGTAATGGCTGGTGGGAGAGGTGCGAGCAGCTCCTGCCAAGATAGAGGAAGAACCAGAGAGAAAAAAGAGGGAGAGAAATTGAGCAGCGTAACCCTCAAGACCCCGCTGTCTGCAGAGGAGAGCGGTGTGTGTAGGTTGATGCGTGCATGTGTGTGTCTACATCGTCGTATGGTGCACGCTGTGCTGGCAGGTCTGAGAGCTGGTGTCAGGCTCCTCGGCATCTCTGTGGTTGAGATTTGGAGGGAGGGATTTCTGCTGCGAAAGCCCCTAGGAGGGCTCTTCTTGCTGGGGTAAGACAGCCTGCTTGCCTGGCCTGCTGGCTTCAACCTCTGGATGGAGCCCAGGAAGTGAGATGCAGCTGGATGAGCTCTGGCTCAGAACACACCGGCAGCCAATATACATCCTGAGGTGTTACTCTAGCATACAAGTGGAAGTGTGATGAGCCTGAAAATACGCATTGTTTGCGAAGTAGTTCTTCAAGATCTTTGTTGACAGAGCATCATAATAATAATTTTGGTGGATATAATTATTAATGGATTAACAGACAATTTAACAATTAATTAAAGGATTTCAATTGCTACATCCCTTTCTGTCTGTTACTACTAATAGAACTCATGTCCAAGACCTAGCATGGTAATCAGAGCTGTCCTGATTCCCCAAAACCATGATTCCATTGGGCTATTGATTTTAAGGTCACCGTTCAAGTTTCAAATTTAAACATTTTCTCCACTGGTAGCTGCAGTCTCTAAGTCATCTGCAGCATGTAAACTATTATTATTACTGCAGGGTTTTTCTTCCTTTGGACCCATGTAGAGCAAAAAAATACTGGGAAAATAGCATATCCTGCTTTTGATTTCGATTAATCAAAACTGAAAGCTCATTTCGACTGATTTTGGATTTAGAATTGGAATCACGATACCTCTAATGGTATTTATTGTTAATTCATTCATTATCCTTAACCGCTTATCCACACTCGGGTCATGGGGTCTGGAGCCGATCCCAGCTGACATTGGGCGAGAGGTGGGGTACACCCATAGACTGTATATAAATAATGGACGTAGTCACCGTGACGTCACCCATTGGTTTGTGTTTTTCTTCTAAATGGGGCCCTTATTAGAACTATTAACATAAAATTGTCTTGAAGAAGATTTTTTACTAGCGATTGAGACCATAGTGTTGTCCTAAAAACATTTTCTGAGGTAATAAATCAAGTGAGAAGTTTTCTCATTTTGCACTGAAATGAATGGACAGATTTTCTTTGCAGCCAAACTTAGCGCCCCCTGCTGGAATTTTCAGTAGAATGCAGCTTAAGGCACTTCGTGGTTTGCCTCCATGCTCAGACATGGAGATTGCCGCCTGGGTACACCCTGGACAGGTCGCTAGACTATCACAGGGCTGACACATAGAGACAGACATCCCGCTCTCATTCACATCTACGGGCAATTTAGAGTCACCAATTAAACCTAAGTGCATGTTTTTGGACTGTGGGAGGAAGCCAGAGTACCTGGAGGGAACCCATGCTGACATGGAGAGAACATGCAAACTCCACACAGAATAGCCGCAAGAGTCAAACCGGTGACCCACTTACTGTGAGGGAAGAGTGCTAACCACTCCACCACTTTAAATAACTTAATCTTGCATTTGTTTTTCTTCTAATGAAGAAATGATCAGGCAACACATTTAACTCAAACCAGAGTTAAAACATGAAACAGCCAGTCCAGTTATCCAACCTAATTTATGTTGCCTTGTATTATGCTGACCTTTTTTCAGTATTACTTTACCTTTCTTTCATAACTGTGTGTTGCCAAGGCTGGAGTATTAACAATGGCTTGGGTGGCAACAAAGGACAAGGAACCATGACCACAAATTGCTCATCTACAGCAGTGTTAGCTCAGGTAAATGGGCCTGGAGGCACACATCCAGTTCGATAGTGAGTAAAAGCACTTCAGACTGGGATTGTCTAGCTGTATGATAAAATTGCCCTTTTAGTTCATCATTAGATAAAAGAAGGTACTAGGTTGAAAGCTTAAACTAATACAGAACACTATGTGTCATGTCTCACTTTATTTATGTATTATACAATGGAATATACTCCAGTATAACACAGCCAGAAAGCCTCGATGTCTGACCTTGGCTCAAAGCAGGATTTGGCTTCAAAGCCCAAATAGCTGATGGTGCAAGACATAACTTAGAGTAAGCTTGATCATCCCTTCAGCAGAGTTTATCTTCGCTCAGTCCCACATCCCCAGGTCAATAATGTTGACTCATCGACCACCCCTTCCTCTGTTGTCGATAAAGCACACTGTAGCCTTTTAGCTTCTGCTTTGTCTCCGCAAAGAAGAAAGAAAGCAATGACCCCCAAGGACTGATCAAGACCCAGGAAAACAGGCGCTGATGGTGATTATAAAGCCCCATTCGCAGGGGCTGAACATTGTGTATTTTCTTGTGGCTGTATTCCTCCTAAAACTCACAAAAATCACCCTGGCATTTACCCACAAGGATAGGATTTGAAGGAGGATTAACAAGGCGATGATTTGTAGGTGGAAGGACAGAGACTGCTGCCAAGGTAAAGAAAGAGAAATGATTTGGGCGCTCTTGCCCTTTAAAATCGTTCTTTTTCTCTAGTGATTCTAGCTTTGCTCTTTCCTAACATCGCTCTCCATCTTATCGATCGGCAAATCAGCTGCCTAATAGACAGGTAGTGCTCAACGCTGAGCGGCAAGGCTCGAGGTGAAAGAGTCATGGAAGGAGTCCAGAATATTGAAATGGACAATTAGAGCAGTCCTTCTTGGAAGAAGCACAGCAAGGGCAGCCTGAGAGTGACACAGGCTTCTCTGGGAGGGAGGAAGCGGGAAGATTATTGTCTTGCCGAGACTGAGGGGGCACACAAAATAATTCACCTGGAAATCAATTTCCATCACGTCTATTACAGACCATCGATGGACCGAGAAGGAAAGAGAACGAGAGAGACAGACCTAGAGAGACTCTCATTTCCCCCCTTTTTATCCTTGTTGTATTTTTCTTTCCTCTCTCACTGCCCAAACCATTTCCACAGCAGACTGCGCTGGCCACAAAAAGACATCTGCAGTCGATCATGATAAACAGTCCGCATCTCTCCCATTTGTTTCCCTAAAAAAGCACGGAGCCGCATGAGTAGAAGCTACAGCTGCTGCATCTTCATGGAATGCTTTCTGCATTAAATCATGACGCAAGGAATTAAAACTTTGGAGTGCAGCTGCTGATTAATTTACTTTATTTTAAAGACACACTGAGAGTTTGATTTAAAAATGCATTCATTATGTTAGACAAATTGCAAAATGAGGCTGTAATGCGAAAGATGATCTTATCTTTATACCAACACAGGATTTACTCCGGAAATTATTCTTGTTTGGAGGCAAAGGCCTTGGATTGAGCGTTTAGGCCTTCATTTATCAATAAATTCTTCTCAGAAAACCAAACTAATGAGACTATTCAAAATTGTAGCTTTTGGCAAAGAGGAGGCAGCTAGTACCAGGAGTGGACAATGCTGTTTTCTTTCTCTACAACAGAAAAGCAGGTCTTAAGGTTAACCCCCTTTTGTAAAATAAGTGGAGGACTTGATTGAAGGGAAAGCGAATAAAGAGCATCAGGTTTGCTGCTAGTTTAAAACCTAAAGAGCTCCTCTTATTTTAACAAGAGCACAGCCCAGCATCTCTCATTCTCCATACAAACCACCAATTTCTCTAGTTTTCCCCTGCCGAGTCCTCATTATCAGCCAAAGAAAACAGAGCTGATGTGCCTGAGTGTGTGTATGTGTGGAAAGGGGAAGTGCTAGATGGGAGCAGAGGAAGGAGAGGTGATGGGTGTGACTGAAGGGGGGGAAGGCTGTCATCCTTTGTAGGTCACTGTAAATGTTTAATGCTTTATGCTGATGAGCTGATGCTCTATCTGTCTCTCTGGTTCTCGGAAAGATGCACACTCGAGCTCCGTCGCTCCCAGCCCGCCGCTCACACAAACATGATTCCCACACATTTGCAGGCATAAGCCACCCGCCCCTGAGCCCCCTGCTTATATTCTCCCCGACCTCTCGGCACGCCAATTAAGCAGGTATGTGACAAGACGGCCAAAAGTGCCAATTAGGCCAATCTACCTCTGCTACATGTCCCCTTATACCAGCCTCCCTATCGTTTTCCCAGCAGCAGCTCCCACCTTCCTCTCCCCACTGGCTCTTAATGGATTTCCATGCCACTATCGCTCTTCCAATACTCCCATTTACCCCAGTTACATCACCATAGTGAGCCCGAATAATGCAACTTTAATAGGCCCACTTTAACATCTAGTTAAAGTCCAAAAGCTCGGGTAGACGTTTCTGCTTTGAGCATACATAATTGTTTAGCCTGGAGTACACATCATAATTGAAAGGTTTTGATAACAACTGTTGCCTTGTTACATGCCCTACATTAAGAAACTGGGAGATGAATTACTATTACAAAACAGGGAGGAAAAAACTCAATTCAGTTTGCAAGGTTTAGCAAAGACTCCCCATAATGGCCTGTTTATCTTATCAATTAGGGAACCATAATCTTTTTTGAAATGAGAAATGTGGCTTGCCAGAGGGCACAATCACCTCATAAATAAGGTACGTCCTAAATCCCCCAACCAATTTCTTCAATTTACCATACAATGGATTATAGCTTAATTTTAGTGATAATGGGAGTAGACACTTGAGGAAATTAAAATGGAGAACTTGAAATTTCATGAGTCGCTTCCAAATGACCCCCAAGGATGGTAGAGAATCAGGTGGAGGAATTATTCAAATAACACGCAGTTGTCTCCAAGACAAATACTGTTTGGTTTTTGAAATAGAGTAAAAAGCCAAAGGGCACTGTTAGCCATTTTTTCCCATTTGATCAACAATCATTTCAGACACTTCTGCAGTTCTGGACGCATTATTTTCAACATGTAGTCATTAAGGATTCAGTGGAAGCCGGCCGTTAATGGCTTTTAGATGCTGCCTCCCACACCCTACTTGATGGGGCATGCTTTCCATTAAAGTGAAAGTATTTTGGATGCTTACAGTTTGATCATAAAGCCCCATATGTTGCATTGCTATTTCCTCGGCTCTGTTGCAAACAAGCCTCCTCGCTGTTACAGCGTGGGGTGACATCGCTGCGTGAAAGCCAACGTGTCAAAATCTAAATTCATCACTGTCAATGACGGTAATTGGTGCTGAAAAAGGGAAGAAAAGCCATCTCTGTGCTACTGAGGGTGATTAAAGGGAATCACACAAGCAAGCATGCACTGTCTGTTACTTGGGGCAGCTTCTTTTCTTGCTTAGATTTTATATGTAGCCATATCCTATTGTTCGGATGTCAGAGAAGATCCATTACATCTCCTGTGTGCACTGAGCGTTGCACCATGTTTGGGTGCTGAATGGTGTTTGTGGAGGTATAGTGGCGTGGCGAGGCCTCCAGCAATGTTTGGTGTGGCTAACAAGACAAAACTGGGTCCTTTACTCTGGGTGTGGCCTGGATTCAAACAAAGACCCCAGTGGGTCAACGCCTAAGGAGCGAGTCTGTGTATGGATGGATGGATGGATGGGTGTAATGGGGACAGCAGAGTGGATCCAGGGTGAGGCGGTGGTGGCAGCAATGGGGGGCTGAAGGAGTGACAGAGGTAAAGCAGATGGATATATGGGGGAAGGGGGGACATTTAGATATCTGGGTTACTGCTTCATGAAAAAAATCTCAGAATCTATTTCAGAGTACGCTGGCACGTAGTGATGCTAAAATGAGGGCAAAAATACATGCATGTGCAACCTGTATCATTGTATCATCAGCCAATTGGTTCCGGCATATACTGCATATAATAATCCAATTTTTTAACTAAAAATTCCAGGATTGGTCAGGGTCTAATACACATTTTCCCCCACTGCACTGATGCCAATCTTTATCTGCAGTTACAGTATATCCAGTGATTCAGACTGAATGTTATTTCCATGTGGAAACACATTTTTACCCCATGTGGGGCTGACAGTAACCCTGTGCCCCGTAACACTTTAAGCCCCCCTATCCAAAACCACAGCTGACACCATCGCTTTTAACTCCCATTTTTCTTCAGCGCACATCCATGAATGCAACACCACAGTCACACATCAGGGCTGCGCCTGCTAATGGAGACCTCACCCCATGTCTGTCCCATGAGGCCGTCTGTCCTAAGGAGGAAATGGGGGTGACGGGGGGGCGGCATTTAGTGAGGGAGGAGGGTGTGGGCGAGTGTTGTGATGGGACAGGCAGGGAAGGGGCAAGAATTCTGGGTCAGTGCTGGCCTCTTAATCTGGAGATGCACAGGGTGGGGTGTGGGGAGGCTACACACACCAGATGGAGCACCCCCCCATCCACATACTACTTAGCAGGCCCATGGGCATGTGCAGACACACGCCCTTATCCCTTCACTGTAGCCTTCTGCATATACAGTAGGTGTGGTGATGGGTGAAAGAGATTATATTATCATAACCTAGATATTCTAACCCCCCATGACCCACTAGGTTATGATGGAGCCGCTGCCCTTGGCAACACAACCCCAGCAAAGCACCACAGCTCAGACTTTGCGCTGGCTACTCAGTCACCAGAATGACATGAGCTGATGCAACAGCAGCTCAAATGACAAATTAAATATGAATGTCCACGAACCACCGCCCTCCTTCTATTGTTTCCCTCCTTGTTTTCTTCTTTTTAATGATTGGAGTGTATATGATGTGCTCATGATAATTCTGGTTCAAATCCATCTCACGGCCTCCCCCGCTCATTCTTCATTCTGTCACTTTGGGCTCTGTTTTTCCTTCTAAAGAGCAGATGCACCATAAAAAAACATCATTAAACTAAAATACCTCTGTGACAGCACATTTTGCTTGAGTTGCGAGTGTTTTTCCATGTTGAAAGTATGGAGTTGAATGATAATGTTCCGAGTTCTCCTCATTCTCTTATGTAATGCCCTGATGAGTGACCCCACAGAGGAGCAGAAGGATGGGGGGCAGATAGAGGACTGAGCTCAGGTTTGGAGTCTTCAGACCCATAGATTGAAGAGGAGGAGTGATCAGCTGATCAGCTGCTGGAGCCACCTCCCTATAGTCAGTGTTGGAGCATTTGCGCCCCCTAGTGTAACTTCTTGTCCTAGCACTTGAAACTGCAAAAAACTTGGGCATGCAGCTTCCAGTTCAGAAAACACCTGAGACGTTTAAGGTGAAACAAACTTGTGTTTATTTTAGTGAAATTGAAGGAGGTGTATACTGTTTCTCCACATCTGATGGTACTGAAGTAACTATCTGGTCCTCCATATAAGGAAACATGGAGATCAGTGTCAGCTACAGAACAGAAAATTTGATCAGCTGGAGATTCAAGGTTTTGTATAACCAGTGCTTGGACCTGGGTTGTCAAATCAAAGCAGATCATGTGTTGAAAATATTCTCTGCAGAAAGAGAAATGATGGATACATGGATACACGCAGAGCTGAAAAACAGAACCGCTTCCCCACCAAGGGACAGTCAGAAAATAACAAGCAAGAAGCTGCAAAGGCAGTCTGGCAGTGTTTCTGACCTCAACGCGCACATACAGAGCAAAGCCATAACAGTTATTTCAAAGTGTTATCGGATTCCATTTTCTTCTTCTTCCCCTTCTTTTTTCATGTTGTATCATGTTTTATTCATCAGCAGCCTTCAGACAAAAACAGATGATTTTAGATGCCCAGGACAGCAAAACAATAGATGGGTGTTGTGGATGGAGTATAGAGAGAGAGCTGGGCACTCACAGTTTAGCATGTGCAAATCAAACCAAACTAACTTGTAAAAGCATCATCAGATGGCACCAGACACTAATTTGCATATCAGTGATGTCATCATGTATCTTTTGCATAGGTGATTGTGTGACTGCCTGCATAGTGCAAGAGAACCCATACTGCTGGTAGAAGAGCCATAGACTGTGATTAATGTGAGCAGCATGCATTGGAATTACATGATAATATTTTATGGGCAGATCGTGGCCTACAGGTTAGAAATCGGGCTTGGGTTGCCGGTTCAAATCCCAGACAGGTCAAGAGCCACCCTTGGGCAAGGCACCTACACCCGCAACAAAATGCTCTTAAGCATGGTGTGTTCACTGGTGTGTAAGAAAGCATGGGTTTAATGCAGAATTTGAAATTGCCCCATTCTAATAATAATAATACATTTTATATAAGTGCCTTTCTAAACACTCAAGGACACTGTACAATAGATAGAACAAGACAAAACAGGGAATGAAACCAAGACACAAGAAATAAAACAAAATAGTGCGGTGCGGTTACAAAAAATAAAACAAAGAAAAAAGAAGTGCGGTGCATTGTGGGACTATTAAGGGAATCTTAATTTCTTGTTTTTCCCCCCTTGATGGAATAAGTCATTAAATTTGATGCTTGTGCCTTTGTAGAAATAAAGCAATTTAAAGGTTTTAAAAACGCCACGAAAATAATGGAATGCTGACTCCAACTATCAATGAACTGCTTTTGTAATTTACAACAAAAAAAAGCAGAAAAAAGGTAGAATCACTGCACATACGCACCAGAATATCATGCATGAATATAAACAACAAGAAATCTGGACAAGAGACATCCAACTCCAACTGTCTTCCATTTATCTTTTTTCTGATTACAGTAAAACAGTTGTTACACTGACAGGTAAGGGAGCAGTAAATTGAAGGAACAGATATTACTTTGTACTGTGCAGCAAGCAGCCATGAGATGGCAGCAGATGCAAAGAGTAGCCGCCTTCTGTCTCTTCGTACTATCAGTGCCAAGAATAAGAACTACCGGTAAAACCATCTACAGGTGGAGGGAAAGACTCTTAATCATTCCATAGTCCTCCATCTCATTCCCTACATCAGCATGACTGATGAAGTACTACATACAAATCTATGAGGTTCATTAACTGAGTGCAGCTGCCAATATACTGTATGTGCTGTAAACTACATCCATGACATTTTAAAGAAATTATCAATATTACAGTATAGTTTCTTTCATATATTTTAGGGTGGTGTCTACCATAGATTTACACCATTCTTTAAGATACAGTCAGTCATGGTAAATACCATGTGTAGAAGAAATAAGCATAGGTTTATCACTGTGGTGTGAGTCCATAATTCATGCAGTAGTTATACTTGCAGTATATGCAGTGAGCCGTTTCTAGAAACAGCTTTTTCTGGAATTCATATTGTCATAATATCAGTGCTGCTTGGAAACAGATACCACGGTGAAGTCCGTTATCAAGCTGATAACCAAAGTAAAACTGGCAACAAAACTTTTTCTCAAATATTTTGGACATCATATCTGATGCTGTGATGCTGCTATAATCAGATAAAGTAAAGTATTGGAACTTTAAAGTTGTTTTTGGAGTATTTCCAGGGTAAAAGAGGAACTGCAATGCACCAAAACATTTCACACATATGACTGGAAAACTGAATCTGGCAGAGGACCCATAAAGTATTTCACAGACTTCCCCACAAGCCTTTGAGTCACTTGAAGTGGTTACCTCTTGTAGGTGTGGTGCTCTGCAACGCTTTTTACAGCAGGCCGAGGCACAAAGCAGACAGAGGCAATAAAGCACATCGCAGGAATATCCCAGACTAATGAGCTTGGCTATGACACAAAGTTCAATGGAGGCTTGGAGATAAGAGTTTGCATGTGGGTCAGAAATCACTGCAGAGGAGAGGACTGTAAACACAGCTGAGGTGCTGTCTGTATCTGGCTGCAGCAGGAGAGGCTGAGGTGGAGCAGGGAGGATAGTGTTCAGGCCTGCAGGGGGAAAGAGTGGCTTGGATCACTGCAAGGATCCTTGGTCATGTTCCAGCCAAGTCAATTAAGTTACAGCAGTGTGTATGTGACAGAGAAAGAGAGAGAGATACCTTCCCAATAAGGAAGGGGAGAGCAAAACCCTGATATAACAGCCAAGCAGACAGACTCTGGGGCGGGTTTTGGAGCTGCCAAAAAGAATACGTGCAACTCAATAAACATGCCTCCAGGCAACAATAATCTTACACAAGTCACAGCAAAGGACAGCTGTTAAATCAGGAGATGAAAACTTCAAATACTTTGTTTTAAGAGGCACCTGAAGTCCAACTAAAATAAACTCTCAGATTAGTATGAAAAGATATTTGATAATGTTTATTCTCACAAATATGGCACTAATCAGCTGTGGCAGCCTGTGCTACAACCACTGAGAGTTTTTTATTGTTTTGTTTTTTTTAACCCTAACTAAACCCTAAAACTACTGGCCTGATTTTCTTCAAAATTGGTATAAGAGTGTAGCATGGGCCGAGAAAAACCCAGTACAATTTGGAGCAGATCTGAATCACAAGCAGGATACATTCATGCAAAGTTGGAACAATCGTAAAGAGTTCCTGGCTGGACAAAATTCAAATCCAATAGCCTCAAGTCAGAATGTTAACACTGTGAGATAGGACACACCTTGGCAGAGATCTTTTCTCTTCGAATGCTCTTCTACTTCTTTTATTCTTTTGTTTTTTTATCTGAAGGGAGTTTAAATTGTGCTAATCATCAAACAATAATGTTTTAAAGGCATTCAAAATACAACTGAAATGCAATTTAAAAACACCCAATGAATACATTCAGTTTTCTAACTAATATCTTTCAATGCTTTTTATGAATTGGGAGTGCAAACATTTTTGAAATTGAGCTTTTGTTGCCATCTTTTTGTTTTTTCTTGCTGACACAGTTATGCAACATAATAAGCAACTGTTATGATCACTTCAAGGGAGCGTCTGTTATGGTCTTCTTCCTTTGTCTATTAGAATGGCAGCTGTATTATGTTATACATTTCACTGTAGCTTAAAAAATATATGCTGACGAATATGCTTCCTAACATTATTGGCAACATTTGAGAATTCCTTCCAGCCTGTGACAGCGCTGTGTCTGGTTGTTAAAGTGCTGGGAGAATAGGTGTTGTCAGCGCTGCCTCGTTTCACGGCAGTAAACATATGCTTCTGAGAGCTTTTTCTCTCTATACACAGCTCACTTTCTTACACACACACACACACACACACATTTTGAAATAAACACTCTGGGGCTCACATATGCCTATGGAAATAAACAGTCATGCGCCTTTTTGGAAATAAACACTTGCGCATACCAGCATGCAAGAACTGACACGTAAACCACCGAGGCCCAACACCTTGAAATGGATACAACACATGTAGATAAAGCTGATATTTACTTACAAAGATTAACACTGAGGGGAAGACAAAGGAATCCAAACATTGCCCGGCCATGCATGAGCATGCTCCATTTAATAATTATATTGAATCTGTAGAGGCTTGAATTTTGCTTAATTACAGAAAATAATTGTCATTTTTATGTTGCCATCCACACTATCCTCGTCACAGCACCATATCTGTTTGTTGCGTGACTTTGATTTCAAGACAAATTGCCTAAAGAATGTTAGGCAGCCAAATCACAAATCTTAGATGCCATGGCTGTCTTGAAATGCACCACCAAGGAAGAGATCTCAAAACAATCATGCATTTCCAAGCATAAAGAACTTGACAAGACAGATGAACCAGTCTTAAGCTTCACTGATTGATCAACGATTATTAGCAAGTCTCTGCAAGACAATTTATAACACACTCACACAACTTGAAACCAACAGCTGCCTGGAGGGTATGATATTTTTCAAAACTCATCACATACTGGGGAAAATTGTCTGCAGTAATGTCAAGTAAACATAATTCACAGTTAAGGGGCTGAAAAGGGAAAAAAACTCTAGTATGGTCCTTGAAACTCCAGTCTATTTTGTGAGCATGTCAGCTCATTAGCCTCTTATCAAAGGAAGGGCTGATACAGAGGGTCAGGATGGCCCTGACTACAGGGAAGATTTTTTTTAAAAAGTTGGACTGATAAATGAGGATGTCTCCGAACCAAGGCTGGGCTCCTGGAGGGGTGCCGGGGCCTCGCTCTGACCTCAAGCAGAGAGACAGAGAGGAAGCCAAACAGGAGAAGGAGTGAAAGGGACATGACAAGGGGGGTGCTGGTGATAAATTGTCAATGATAACATATGGGGCTGCTGCTTGCCCAGCCCGGAATGGTCTCAACTTTACCCAAAGAAGCATGCGTCTAACAGAGACTTAAAGAACATGGGAATGAACTGGTGGTCTCCTTTGGGCTTTCAACATATTGACGGCTACAAGCCAAAGTACTCACTTTTTATTCAACACATTCACACAACAACCCATACAACATATACAGTAGTGTTCAATATAATAGCAGTCCAATGTGACTAACCAGATTAATCCAGGTTTTTAGTGTATTTTTTATTGCTACATGGCAAACAAGGTACCAGTAGGTGCAGTAGATTCTCAGAAAACCAACAAGACCCAGCATTTGTGATATGCACGCTCTTAAGGCTGTGCAATTGGGCAATTAGTTGAAAGGAGTGTGTTCAATCTGTCATATTCTCCGTATATTCTCCATATGAAGTCCCCAATTAATCCACAACCTCTCCAACACAGTTCAGATGTATTACTATATTTTGAAGTGATAACTGGAGTAGTAAAATCCAAAGAATCTTTTAAACATGAACTTTGCCCATTTTCAACTGGCTTTGTGTCACTGCAGCCTAGGCAGTGCATGCAGATGAACAACACTGTTAATCTCTGTAGCGCCATTCAGACTGCCGTTTCAAGCCCCGATATTTACGCCACTGTGACGTTTCACCTTCAATCTGAACATCCCAGAGGCGTAATGGGGGGCCCAAGTGACCCAGGCTCTGTACCGCCTTCAGAGGTAGTAACAGAGGCATTACATTGGCGAGATTTGAGGCGGGATCAATGCGAACTGGTGGAGCTGGCAAGACAGAAAATATGTGACGTACGTTATTTGAGCAGCCAACACTTGGGTTGTGAGAAAGGAAATGGACTATATCATCAGAAACACGCCTCTCACTTGAGTCCGACAGTAATCGAATCACGTTAAGCAGAACTACTTGGCTTGAGTCTGTAGAATCTCTACAGTGAACAACAGCACAACGTGCAGTTCTTCCGCCATCATTCTTTCAGTTTTGAATGCACTGGTCACTGCCGACGCTTATTGTACACATACTGCTGCTGCTCTGTTACTCGCCACTACGTCTCCTCCCACTTTGTTCTGCAATGCAACATTGAAATGTGAATTTACAGACTGTGGACACCAATATAATGCCGTTGCTAAATCTGATGTTATGACGGCTGAGCTTCTTTATGGCACTATTGCAGAAACGCAGTATGAAAAGGACTAATGCAGTGCCCACGTTGCAGTGATACAAAGCTGGTTGAAAATTGGCAAAGTTGGGTTTACAAATATTTCAACCGATACAAAGAACTCATATCAAACAGTGTCTCAACATCAAGGTCACAGCTGAGACATTCCCTTGTCAGACTACTCACGCTTCTCACAGATTCACTCTATTCTGATAGTGAGTCTCTCTAACTCTTTCTGTCACATGGTCATTTACTTTCAACCCCTGCAAGTCGATATCTTTGAATTAAACAACAGCCTTAAGGAGCCAGAAAAACCTCCAGGGCTCAGTTGAAAGAAAAAGCCCTTTCTCTGCACAGTTCAGTTAGTTTCTTTGAATGCCAGCTGTCAGTCAGGAAGTGGGCCTCTAGCAAACAGTCCAGTAGGGAAATTCTAGGATAACGTCGTGCAGAGGTGAAGGATTAATGTGTTGAGGCCGCATTCACCACCAAGATGTATAAAACTGAGCATAAGGCTTGTCATTTAATATGACTGACACCTACCCTCTTGGGAACAGAAGGCTAAAGAGCCAGAAGCTACAGGCCATAACCCTCCCATCCTGATTACTGCACACTGACCTCCCAAACCAGACAGCAGATAATTGCATCCCCTCACATTTGAAAGTCACATTAAAGGGCTGATAATGGAGTTCTGGCTCAGAAAAAAGGGGATCACTGGAGCGGACAAATGGAACAACGGATCTGTCTTTGGCTCGGGGAAGGAAATTGGTATCTGCTCAATTCACAGCTAGGCCTACAAAAGATGTCCTCTGCACCAGCATGCATTGTTAATGGTGCGTTGCTTTTGAAAAGGGCCAAACTACCTGTTCCTTGTTGAATAGGGGTGCTTGCGAAAAATGCCGGTGTGCAGATAATAGGGTACGTCTGTGATGAGACCCATGCAGCTCATGGCAGAATGTGCTATTCACGTGCTGTCACGCACTGCAACAGAGCACTGAGGAAAATTTCCTGTCTGACAATGCAGATGTGACAAAGGTCCAGCAAACGGTAGACAAAAATGAAAATGTCTTGCGCCGATAACTCACTAAAACCTGTGCTTCTTTGTTGTCAAATTAAAATGAAGCACAACATAGGAACCAAAAAGGTAAAGGGATGCATGAGAGATCATACAAGATACACAGCACAAAGACAGAGGCAAAACTGATGCTGGATGTCCAAACTAGGGGCAAATATAGAGAATAGGCTAGTTTTTTTTTTGTTGTGCACCAACCACAGGATTGTGTGGCAGAAAGTCACAAACTAGTAAAGGTGGGAATCGGCAGAGGCCCCATGATGCAATTTTATCCCGATACTTGAGTCACAATACGATATTATTGTGATTTTTTTGGGATATGCGAGTACTGCGATACAATATATTGCAATGTAATTGTTTAACTTTAAATTCAATCAAGAATTGTTTTGTCAAATAAGAGAAAATGCTCAGTCTATTAATATCACTTCAGTCTTTTTGTTTCTCCAAAATGAGAGTCAAACCCACAGACTGACCAACAAAGTATTCAGTCAAACTGAACTGAACTGATATCAAACATGTATGGACGACAACAACTGCAGCATTTTCTCAAACTTTCCTCGACTTTAAGCTTCACTGCTCTTAATAACTTCGATACGGCTGTGACTGTCAAATAACGTGAAGACGAAGTCACATACCTGATTCCAGTGTATTTAACATGTAGTTAAAACCCTCGTAACTTTGCCATGTTATTTAGACAACTTCCTGACACACATGGTGCCTATAAATTCCTTAGATCTTGTAGTTTCATATGATACCAGTATATTCCTAAAAGTGAGCCCGCGAAAAACAAAAACTGCGAAAATACTGACGCTAAATAAATGCTAAATATCGATACTTGGCGGCCATGAATCAATACAATATTGCCAAGCAAAATATTGAGATACTATGCTGTATCCATTTTTTCCCCCACCTCTACAAATCAGCATAATTCAAACTTGTGAATTAACTTGTCGTTATACTTTGATACTGCAGTACAAGACAGTAACTGGGTCGATGCAGCATCAATACAAAGAGCAAGGGGGGTAAGAATTGGCAGCAAAAAAGTCACAGAAAGTAAAATTTCACCCTTGTTATTACCCTGTAGTCTCAACCCCACTTGGGCAAAGGAAAAAAGACAGTTCAGCTGTAATGCTGCTGGTCTAAGTCAGGCTTTTTCTGGGCTGTGTTGATTTCCCCTCCTGCAGGTGCTTGTTTGCTCATGGAAGACGGTTAGCCTGTATACTGGTTAATGAGCTCCCCGAGGAACCCGATGTTAGAGCAGGTCACAAACTGTTGCAATCACCAGAGCCTTCATAACCCCACCATGCATGGCCTTTGACCTCACCCCTCTCCTTATCCTTACCACTTAATCTTGTGAAACTCGAAAGCCTCACTTGAGGGTTGATACCACACACAGTCATACACAGGTGTGTACTCTTTAAACACACACTTGTTAGGGACAACTAGAGTGATATATAAGGTTGTGGCATTTTTTGATTTCCCAACTCTGTAGTGCAATGCTGCAGGCTGCTGCAATACAGTCTTGGAAAATATTATTAGACCACCCTTGTTTTCTTCAATTTAATGTTCATTTTAATGCCTGGTACAACTAAAGGTACATTTGTTTGGACAAATATAATGATAACAACAAAAATAGCTCATAAGAGTTTAGTTTAAAAGCCAATATCTAGCCAATTTCCATGGTTTTCTTGATCATGATTTTGGTTATTATGGAAAATGTCTAGATATCAGCTCTTAAATTAAACTCTTATGAGCTATTTTTGTTCTTATCATTATATTTGTCCAAACAAATGTACCTTTAGTTGTACCAGGCATTAAAATGAACAAGAAATTGAAGAAAAAGGGTTGTCTAATAATTTTTTGCATGACTGTAGAGTGGGTTAACTAGGAGTAAAATATTTTTTTAATGATATAAAAGGCAAAAAGTCCTCCAAACCATGCATAGTTTGTGCATGCATTCCCTAAATTAGCTCTTCTACCAGTGGCAGGAGATCAACATGTTGTTATACTTAAAAGCATATAGTTAATGGTGTGAAACGGTTGCAGCAAAAGTGATAGGTTTAGACAACAAAACTACATGGTTAGGCTTAGGAAAATATAGTTTGCAGTAAAGTAACTACTGCCTGACATGAGGTGCATCTGGAAACAAATGTGGGATTGTTGTGATGAATGTACTGTGGCAGCCCTAGTTATACCGCAGCAAATTACATATGTACAGGATGTATGATATGACTCTACAGCCTGTAATTCTGTCAGCAAGTGCAAGTATCAACTATATAATAGAGGAAGCAATTTAGAGCTATTTTTCATGCGTGCAACAAGTGAACACTGTCACAGGCTTTGGTTCCCTGAGAGGATAAATCCTCACACAACTCACATACTTAACAAATCCTTCCCATACCTTATTAAATCAGACACAGACACACTCAAACACTTTTTGTTCAGAGACACAGACCTCCTGGGGCTGCACTTCAGTGGTGTGTCTGTGTGTGAGTATCTGTGTGTGGCATTGATCTTCAAGCTCTTCGTATTGACTGTCATTTTAATTAGGCCTGCATAAAAAGAGCTTTGGATATTATCTGGTTTTATGGGATAACTATGCAGCATGATAAAAATGTTAAGTTTACACCTTTTTTCACAAAGTTGATCAGGACACATTAAGAATAACCACCTGTTAGCAAACTGCTGAAGCACGAGAAGACAGTGTGGTGTGCTTACCTGCAATTATATATTTGTGAGCTTCAGTAGGCAAAGAGGGGGAAAAAGGAAGAAAGAAGAAAGAAAAAAAGACAGTTAGTGAAAGTTTGATCACAAAAAACATACAAGACACAAAAGCCAGAATGTGTACAACTTTAGAAAAGTGGAGGACAGAAACAGAGAGACGGATAAGCCTGTGATGCATGAGTGACAGGAAATCGATGAAGGAGGATGATGAGGAAAGAGGTGACCACAGAGTCTTTGTTAACAAGTAATAACCAGTGTCTCAGGCCCCAAAAATATGCATGTCAAACTTTAAAAATATAAAAACACCCTGCAAAAAAGTTTCAGGATATACAATCACTCCAATCTTCCATCTACAGAATTTTGAATATCGCTGAGGTAAAGAAATGCAAAACAGGATGAAAAAAAAAGATGAAAGTTGCACAAAACATTTGTGCCTATAGGGAGGTTGAATAAAATGGTCTGGAGGGTATACCTGACCAAACCCACTCTACCCAAACACAGCAAACAAAGAGTCACCGCAGACCTCTCCTCTAAATCTCTCTCACACACACACACACACGCACACACACACGCACACACACACACACACACACACAGGCCAGTCAATCTGCTGTTTGCCCAGCTGATGCAGATTGATGGTGAGCAGTGTTGACAAGGCATATGAGAGGCTCATCCATAAAAGATGGGCTGGGCTGGGCAGAAACTGGGAGCTATTTACCGGGGAATAACACAGAAACCACAGAGTTCCCTCCATCGATTATTAACCAGGCACACATGGAGACATTCTGCTCATGTCCTGAATGACCAGTAACCCTTATCATTCTGAGCAGAGCTGAGTATTAGCATCAAATCAAATTATATTACCTTGCATGAAATGCTGCCAAATTGCTACTGTTTTAGGATTTGGAAATTTGTACCAACACAAATATTAGCCGCATGAAGCCGGCTATTGCAAGTCTAATCTCTATAAACAGATATCTTCATATAAATGAAGCATCTGTAGGCAAGATTTTGAGATCGGAAGCGTGTATCCATTTGGAGTCCATTTGTTGCCCTAGAAGTATTGACCAACAACATTTGAGCGGGCATTGGTTGCATGCAGGTAAACAGTCTGTGTGGAGAGCAAAAGAGTCCAAACACATTGGCTCACACAATCTCTGAACCTAACAGCTATTGTCTGATGACAATTTTTATTACCTTTTTAAAATGTATCTGCACTTATGTGCAGATATCTGCTATTAAAGATTAGCCAGTTGAGAGACGTCTCTCATTTCTAGCTGTATTCGCGCATAAGTTGGTAATCGGACTGTAAACAATGACCGGCACACTGAAGACAAAGTCTTGGTCCTGATTTTCGTTGTCCTGGTATCTGCTGGCTACATTAGAACCACCGAAATATCGCCCATTGCCCCAGAGGCTAAAATAGGGTAGGGCGAATTTCCATTAATATCAAATCATGATTGCACATATGCTGCTCCACCACAAACGTGTACACTCTAAATGCTAGAGGTGTGAATCAGCAGAGGCCCCACGACATGATTTGATCCAGATACTAAAGCATTTTTCCATATGGTGAGTACTGTGATACAGTATATTGCAATTTAACTGTTTCACTGCATTTTGTGTCCACAAAATTAAATATAATCAAGAATTGTTTTGTCAAATAAGAGAAAATTCTCAGTCTATTCATCTCACTTCAGTCTTTTTATTTCTCCACAATGAGAGTCAAACCCACAGACTGACCAACAAAGTATTCAGTCAAACTGAACTGAACTGATATCAATTGAATGAAACATAAAAAAAGCCAAACTTTGCAGCGTTATTTCGACAACTTCCCGACACAATATCCTTACATTTCATATGATACCAGTATCTCCAGTATATTCCTAAAAGTGAGCCTACTATGGCCTCCGGGAAAAAAAGGGCAAAAAATACTGACAGCCCGTCGGCCATCGGAACACTAAATATCGATACTTGCCGGCTATTGCGATACTATGCTGTATCGATTTTTTCCCCCACCTCTACTAATTGCACAGTAGTAAGTTTCAGTTTATGAGCCAGCAGTTATATTTATATTTAAAAAACAGAATAAATCACCCCCTATTTTGTCAGGTATTGCAGTTGGAAGACTCATTACCACCCTTTCTTTTTCAAAACAGCCACCATCAAAGCATGAGCCTGTTTCATTAAAACTTATTCAACCACCAACCCAAAAGCAATCAACTACAAAAAAATCCAGTAGTCGTTCCGCACAATGACCTCACACCCTGACAAAACAGGTGTTTTGATGGGTTTTGTCCTGGGGCGGGTATTAGCCGAGTGTCAGCTCTCCTCCTCTGTTCCACCCTCTTGCATTTCTCCCGACCTGCTTTCTCTGCCCTCGTCTTGATCCTCATTATTCCACACTGGGGTCTTTGGGGGAGCAAACGGTCTATTATCCAAAGATGGAGCTTAAGACAACTTAAAGCTCTGGAGGAGTGGCTATTTATTTGGGTTGAAAGACAGAGGGAGTAGGAGGGTGTGTGTGTCTGGCCTGGCGTTCCCATATCACTTAGGCTAATGTGATTAAGGGTGAGCAAGAGGGGGAGTTCATTTAGCTTAGAGTGTGTTGGTTCTAAGTGATTCATGTCAGAGAGAGTCGAAGGGGGGGATAGCGAGAAATGCGGCCGGTCACAGGACTTCCTGAAACACACACACATGTATGCACAATCAAAAAAGAATGGCGGTGTGTGCGCATAGGTTTTTAGTGTCTGGTACCAAAATGAGTTCAAGTGAATGCGCGCATACTAAAGCTCAATGGTACCACCCAAGGTCAGAAATAAACACAATTCCCTTTATTAAATTTCACTTTAATCACATTTTGTTCATTTAGCTGTCAAACGTTCACTTTAATGCAGTTTCAAACCCCTGTGATTCTTTCCACTTTTTCTGTGAGAAAGAAGATGCAAATGCCAATCATTAAGATAATTAAAACTTTTCCAAATATAATGTGATTACAATTGGACTATCGATTTAAAGTAGACACAGCCATCTCTCCACATCCAAATAACAGTTTTTCCTCCAATTCATTGACCTTTCTGCCCAAAGGTAGCATAAATTCAGACATTATTTGTTTTTGAAGGATGCCAATTTGTGTTTTGGGACACTGTAAAAATGACAAAGAACCTGTGTATGTTGGGAGAATCTTATTTGTGGGCTGTCTAGTCTTTCTAAGATTATTTTAAGCCTTAAAAGGGACATGATAGAGGATGATAATTTAGGTTTGGCTGGGCAGTAGGGGAGAAGACAAGAGGTGGACAGCAGTGTGAGAGCAGAGCCTCAAACATGGCAGATGGACCCATTGGACTCTGAATGGCTTTTTGCATGTTACCACCCACACACCCATTATATGGACAGACACAGCATGTCAATGGCACTTCAAACTCAGCTCTCAAACAGCAAAAAGCTTGTTCTCTGTTTGAAAAGTTTCTCTGGAGTGAGTTTTGAAAAAGTGGGTGAAAACATACAGAGGCACCAAGATAAAGATCTGGTCTCAAGCTTAAACAAAGAAGACCTTAAAGTGTGTCACATGCCATACATACAATCAGCTGTTAACTGTAAAGATGGACACACGTGAAAAGTCTAAAATTTGTGTGTGTTTGTAACAGGGGAAGGGGGTCTTTCTTTGCAACTCAGTTGTATGCTGACTGCAAAAAGAGACCCCCCTCCTCTAAGAATACTGCCCCCCTTTCAAAAGAAGGAAGGATTTTACAGACAGGAAGAAAAATGTGTCATCCCTCCCTCCTCCTCTCTAGCTCTATTGTACACTTTTAAATAGCTCCCTGTGTTTTCACATTGGTCAGGGATTTAAGGGGAAAACTCAGTTTGTAAGTCAGTCTGTAACTCCTCCAAATAATGAGTGATAATTGTGGTTGTGTATTGATCAGAACCCAAACCATTTTATTTTCTGGGTTAAAAAAATTAAGTTAATTGCTTTTCCACAGGCTGTCTCCCACTGACTAGAAGTGGATATCATCAGGAGAAACAAAAGCAGTCTTTTCAGATCCCTGATTAATAAAGGATGTATGGGAGCTTCAGAGAACATATGCAAGTCTGGACCGGAGAGCCTTTAGGTCATCCACACACAGGGCCAAGAACTGGGAAAAGGGGGAGAATTCTAAGGGCCTCGGACAAACTACTGCATTTTCTCACAGGCAGGACACTGCGGGCTGTAAAAAGTCCTATCAGTTTCCAGCTGTGAGGTGTATACAACCCCTTTCACTGTCCCCTCCTTTTCTCCACCACTTGAATAAATAGAGGCTGAAAAATGGGCCGGAGGGTGAGACAAGAAAAAGGAGAGAAGGATCCCTTTGGTACTTGTTTACCTCACGCAACACATCCTTCATGTCACCCCAATTTACGTGGCCATGGTGGACTTTGCCAAACAACTGCTCGCCAGAAGAAAAAGCAAAGCTTGCAGTTGTTAGTCTTCCCTCTGGTGGATTTGCATCAGCTGACAGGAATTAAGGTTGAGTTGCTGAGGCCATGCAGAGTGAGATCCACCATCTCTGCCTGTCCTCATGCTGGAACCATTTGGTGTTTTTATTGATCTACTTCTAGATATACTGTTAGAAGTGAGGGTGTCAGGGTGTCAAGCGTGCAAGAGTGTTTTCCTGCAATTAGTGGGAGTGTGCGACTCTGTCCATAAAGAATCGGCTAAAGGCTAGCTTGATCTCAGAGCAAAGCGGCCACTTACATTTCGTAAAGAGTCATTTGCATATGCAGCACAGTGGCACCGTGATTATATACAAGAGAAAACAGAAAAAAGCAAAGAAGGTTTCCTTTCGCTCAAGCAGAATCTTTTCACAGTAGCATAATTTCACGCAACGCAAATCTGCAGCTCCTCTGTGGGCCGGGGCCTGCCTTGATTAATTTAGTGTGAGGGAAGAGATTAAACACCCCACAGCAGACATCAAGATAGACAGCCAGGACAGACTGAAAAAAAGCCACTGCGGTAATGGAAATAAATTGTCACTGCCATATGAGGTGGATTTTTAGCAGTTTTGTTCTGTCACATCTTTATTGTCTTGCTTAAGTGCCCATATCAGATACTATTAAATTATCTTTTGTATCATATGACTTCAGAGAATATTTAAGGAGATTCCTGACAGAATTTTCTTGACGAATAAAAACATTTGACTCTCCAGACGTCCCAAAGGCTTGTTTCTTTCGACAAGGAGGCCATGGAGCCTTACTCTGGCAGTCTATGTCTGTCTCCCTACACAGACCCTGCAGCAGTTCGCTGCTTTGCCCCTGTTGAAAAGTCAAAGGTGGGAGCTGCCGTGATATGAAGGGGCTCCATGTTAACACTCCTCCACTGTGGTCCATTTCCACCAAAGCCTGCCACCGATGACATTATGGGGCGTTAAGCTGACGGGCTCCACGTTCCTGACATTCCAGCTGCGGAAAGAGATGACTGTTTCTCCTCAAACCTCCACACTGTATGATCTCAAAGTGCGTGTGCAGCCTCAGGCCATATCCACACAGAGCTAAAACCTAAAAATCTGGAATGCAATTTAAGAAACGGAGCAATCCATAAATGAGTATAATTCAACTGTGAGTTTCTCTTTCAATTTACAAGCCTGCAGTTGCACGTGCCTGAAACATAAATTTTGACGTGAATGGCAAAAAATGTGCCTGTGCACACACACAGGTGGGATCGCCAATCTCCAATGAGGATGCTATGGCATGTACTGGGTTAACCAAATCTTGGTGAGGCAATAAGAGGATGCTGAGTTTTCCTACTGGAAGTGTGTTAAAGGTCGGATCAATATGGGGTTTCTTTTGTTTACAGACTAGGGATGACAGGATATCACAAATTTAGTAGTGGATGCCAATACCAGTGAATTTCCACTATTCTCAGTACTCAATTCTATACTAAAAACAAAAACAAAACAACAAATCACATTACATTTTTTCCAGTATAGAATACCTGGATTACAATGCACCTTAGAAGCTCAGTTATATCCAAAACTCTCATTCGATTTCATTCTTCCTTAGTTAATTGTCTTGGTCAGGAGGTAATAACAGAACCTTAGTTACCTACATAACTTTTGTTTTGCCTTCAAGGGAGAGAGGTCCATTTATTGCAGCATGGAGGGACACTGAGCAGCCCTGGTTTCCTACAGTACCCCACTGTAGAAAAAAGACTAAAAAAAGTTTTCAGAATTATGCATTAACTTGATAAGTTGTCATGACATTCCTATTACAAAGACACTTGCAAAGATATTTGCTTTATATGAGCGAGATAAAGACTCATTTAACCTTCATGTGATGGCTTTTTGTTGTGATAGGTGGCCGGTGATATTGAATCAGAGGATAAAGCAATGCCGGCTACACTGTTGTTTGTAGAAATTACAGTATAACACTGGCAAATTGCATTAGAAATAGAGCGTAAAATTAAAAATGTAATATCACCATAGTACACGCTGTTAATTACCGTAAATCAAGGAATAGTACAAAACTTTTAAACTGGAGAAAATACACTGTTTTTTCATGTAAAATTAAAGGAGAAATACCATAATGTCACAGGGACACAATAAGCCTAAAAATAAAGGGACTATTCAGTCTAAATTACAGTTTTTGCTGATATTTACATTTGAATTTACAGTAGAAAACCCACTTTTTTTACAGTGAAGTTCTGGCAACCACAGCTGCTGGTATTTTACTGTAAATTAAACAGATTTTTTTTACAGTGTAGGTAGCTGTAGAAACAATGACAAACTCATTCTACTTACTTGGCCCTAATCTTGAAGCATCATTCAGTGTGGAACATGGGTTTTCATTAGAAACAACTCCAAAAGTTACAAACTTACGTAACAAAGGGGCTACACTACCGGCTTGATTTTGGTGTGACAATACTTTTGATGTAGGCAACACCTCCGATACGACTGAGGCTCTGATTGGAAGAAATAATCTATGAAATAAAAACACTGACCACAAAGGGTTCAAAAAAGAAAGTGAAACCTGGCTTTTAAGATGACACAAGATCCCTCTTAAAAAGTGCCATCTCATATTAAGCTTGTCAAGTGTTCTCTGTGGCAGCTTCGCAATGAAGGCTTTCTCCCAGACGCATTCATCAGATGGATCAGGATCATGAGTCCACTGCTAAATGCAGGCTTGGCATGGCCGAGCCTTTCAATGGGTCTTGCTGCGTAATTCAAACGAGCAGTTAATGTCGTTCTGGTCAAAGTCAAAAAGGCACAGGGAAATGAAAAGTACCAGAGCCATCCATAAAGCATCGAGCCCAGTCATGCTTTGCCGGTGCCACGATGACATCACTGAATCCTCTGCCCGACCCCGTCTTTATTTTATGGTGTCCTATCCTTTACCGCCTCTTCCCTTTAGATAATTTCCACCCCAATCAGAAACACTGCCTTTCCCCCCTTTTAGCAGAAGAGAGTGATCCATTAATGGCTGCTAAAGCTCTCACTATTAGAGGAAATGGCTTTTAATTTAGCCAATTAACAAGCTCGTAAATTCATCAGCGGAGCGAGATTCATGGAATTAGAGTGCGAGCATGAGAGTGAGCGAAAATGAGGGAAAGACAGGGACCATCAGCTATCCCATGATCCACTAATGATCACACATAAACAGAGGACCAGGATCGAATCAGGCAAAAAACTTTGATCCAATCATGAGAGATGTGAACTGATGATGAATGCAGGCCAGAGTTATTAGCCGGCAGGCAGAGGACGTGCAGAGGACGGTAATTGAGAAGTCCCTGGCTGCTGGCTGGTTCAGGCACTCAAGAGATGAGGAATATCATGAATTGAATCATGTCCACCCACTCGCAGAGAAGACAGTGCTGGTCAATGAGGGAGCAGCCCGGTGCATTTAAAAAGGACATATCTATTGACTGTCCAGTCAGGATTCTCATGGAAACATATTGGGCAGGAAACACTGTTGTAAACAAAATTAAAGGCATGTTGCTCCAAGGAAATTTTCACCAGATAACATAACGGTGGGTCGTAAAAGATAAGCATTCAGAATTCTTCACCTACTCACACTTCAGGTTTGACCACATGAACCTGCAAGGCCATGTTTTATTGGATCCTGCAGCTGCGTCTGTTCCCCTTCTTCTTTTGACAGATTTCTTAAGACATGGCTAGCCAATCACAACTGTTTATCTAATGTGGGGTTTGTTTTTCGAGATGAGTGAGTGCCATTGAGGCATTTTGAAACAACTAAGACGGCTGGAGCTGATGTGGAATGTTTTGTTGAAGTTGCTTTCGCATAGCCAGACATCGCCAGACTAAATCGCACATACTGTACATCTGCCAGAGCAAATAAAACATGAGCTTCTGGTTCTGGAAAAAGCTAAAAACACATTTGATCAGCATATTCACTGAATCCATCGACATGAAGATGCCACCACCATCACAGCTCATCTCTGCACGCTGTAGTCTTTTTACATTTTTCTGTCACTCAGTTCTACGTCATATGTTTCATTGCTCTATTTGGTTGTAGGTCTATCCAATTGCACCCGAGTAGTTTGGTCTCAGAATAATGCCTATTGAATAATCGACAGATGCAAACACAGTTTTTTAAGTTTTGACAATTTTAAGACACTTTTTAGACACGGATTTTTCTCAAAACAAGTGAAAATAAAACATCAGTGAGCTAATTATTCAGAACAAGACTTAGTGCTCAGTACAATTAAATATATTGACACCTACTTGTCTAGAGAGAAACAAGTCTAAACTAACATTTTTCCTAACCCCAACAGATTCTCTCAGCATGAACAACAAACAGGGCGTATTAAGATGGAGATTTTCTGAATAGTACTGGAGTTTAATCGCAGGTATTGTTTCTGCTTTCAATGAATGCACCGCAGCTCTATCTGAAGCCCAACGGACATGTCATTAATATCCATAAACGTCAAGGTCTTTAGTCATTAGACATTGTCTCTCTATTCTCCACTGGAAAAACAGAATGGGACGTGGACAAAGCTGCTGTTTTTGTCTTGTGTGGGCCAAGATAAAGCACCCAGTGAAAAGGTTGCCATCCATCTTCATCCGCCTGGCATGTGCTTTAGTTACTTCCGCCCTCAATGTAGCCTGTGTTTTTTTTCTGCTCTCCTTGTGTGTGTTTGTGTATGTGTTTTAACTGGCATCGAGGTTAATGAAGTGCATCCACCTCTCATCCTCCCCCAAAATGAGAGAGACTTCATTAAGCAGTCTACTGACTAGCTGCCTTTTTGTCCTGGTGCATGCACACACATATATATTGCACAAACTCTGAGACACCTGAAGACGGCATTCATAGTTGTACACTCCGGACAATGATAAAAATGCCTGCACAGACATATTCAATTAGTCCTGCCACCAAGACCTTGAAGCAAAGATCCATACATTCCATTTCTTCTGCTAAACCAGATACTAAACATTTAATTCTGGTTTCAAACACTAAAACTAACCACCACCAGCAATTGTTAATTAGGCTGAAAAATCAGCAAATTCCCCCAATTTTAATTGTCTGGAATTTACTTCCTTACATGCCAGGATTTACCAGATGGGGGGCTATTTTCAATGATTACTCTCTTTTCTTTCCCATCCATTTGATAGGTCAATCTGACCAAGACTCATGGTAAATGTATGGAACAAAAATAAGGGAGGAATCATGTCGCAGTGGAGATATCACTGACGCCTTGTATCTCTTTTGCTCTCTCTCTCATCACTGTCTTTCTTTCACCCCTGTCCTTTTTCCTCCCTCCACCCCTTCCTCCCTCTCTCTCTCTCCACATCCTTTCATCTCAACCTCCCACGCATTTCAGGTCACCGGGGAAGCAATCGTCTTAAGTGTTCTGGCTGACAATGAGAGCTGATGAGAAACCTTCCTGTGAGTGTTGGCTGGCTAAGGTAAGCTCCTGATCCACCCTGCACTGCATACAAATGCAGGAAGCTCATCAGTGCCTTCACTTTTCCTTATTCTAGAAGTTTTTTACCTAATTATAGACCTATGCAAAAGACAAATAAAACTCATTGTCAGCTTAAAACTTAAGTGCATCAACGAACGCTACAAGGAAAGAGCCAATTTGCCTCCTTAAGAGGTTGACGCATGTTCTCACAAAATGTTTTTACTGGCACAAAACTAACCTAGTTTAATCCAAAAACAGGTCATGTGGTTAAGGTCAAAGTCTATGTCAATGTCAACATCATCCATCACTCTAATCTCTCTCCATACCCCCTTGAAGAGCAGGTCATTACATGTGATCGAAAGCATCAACCACAAAGGCAAGACATCGCTGACTCGGCACACAATTCCCATAATCCTCTTGGATGAAATAGTTCAGCCAATTCATCTAAAAATAAAGGAGCAACAGAGGTTGTCGCAAGCAGGATAATCAACAATCCCCAATCTGAGAAGGTGTGAAGGAACTTTCTTCTAGCAGCCGCAGAGGAGTTTGGCTCTCAGATGATTGATTTGTTTGATTTTACATCAACAGTCCTCATTCATCCGTCCAAACCAGCTGTCGGAATTCCAAACTACCACAAGCAGGAATCTGTAACCCCCCAATCTGCTCGGAGCATGACTTCATCCATAGACAAGTCCCTGCACAGCCCAGATCCTCAGCGCTGAAGAAACCTGCACATGAATAATAACTCCACTGACGACTGTGGTCGATGGAGGATGTGACACGTTGGGAACTAATGACACGTATGACAGATTGACGGTTCCTGCAGACTGTAACTTGATGAACTTATGGTTACTTGATGGTGGCATCAGCAAATCAATCTCAGCGTCGCTTCCTCTCGCTCTGACATGTCATTAACAAACGTTAAGTGCCAGCAGACAAATTGACGACAGCAGTAACTTATGAATGCATTCTCATATATCCATTTGTGGGCCTTCATTACTGAGTTATTTCACCAAGGCTGAGTTTCAGAAATGCATTATGCTATTTGCTTTGGAAGGCAAAAAAGTTACATCTCCACAGGATGAATGTGAAAATACTGGTTAGCAATCAAGCCTTCACTTTTAAGAATTAGAGAAACTTAAAGAAAGAAAATCTTCAGGCTCAAACATACTTTCTGCATTCCACGGACAACTGCGGACTTGTACCTGTCACATGGACACATATGCTCTCAAACTATAGTTGAGGGTATGTGCGGGGCTGCCGTGCCACATATGTACATTTCCAGGTGCATTCACACTCCATTACAGTTGGGGTTTTATATAAATATGGTGAAGAGGGGCTCTGTGTGCATAAACTTCCATAAAACAAGCCTCCATATTGTTAAAATCTTCTTTTTCTCCTACTTCTTCTTGGGAAACCACCTAGAGGTGTCGACACCACAAACTGGATGGGAGTCTTGAACAACTGGAGCATGTGCAGTCTAAAAGCTTGCTATACAGTCCAAGCAGTCACTTATTTGGTCTGCGCAAACCTTCATGGTGGATGACAACATTTATGTCCAATGGACCAAAGTGAATCATTGGGGACATAGAAATTATGAAGCCAGCTTTGAAATGTATGACTTCTTGCACTGTAATTGGATGTTCAGTCATGAAATGCAAGAGTGGTAGAGTAGAAATATTTTCTTAGCAGCCAGGTAGCATAACTATGCAGAGAATTTAACAATTGTTTAGACAGAGAACAGGGGACTTCATGGAGATTAATCCAAATGAAAATGACTTAATGAAGCAGAAACTTGTCACTTGAAATGTGGATTATGTTTTTGCTAAAGTTTAAATGCATTTCAAGTTACCATAAAACTTTTATTTTTGTTGTTCTTATGCCAATATTTCAATATATAGAAGGTTCTTTGGAATCTCCTTGAATCATTTCTTTGAAAAATTTAGTTAAAAAAGTGGTTAAATGGTAAAATCCATCCATACATTATGGTGTTATTGTGCAGGTTTTTGCTGTTTTGCTGACTTGTTTATTTCCCCAGATTAGTCTCTAAGTGATTGGGTATAGACTAGCTTGGCCAGCAGTGGCATTTCCAGCATTTCTTTTATTTCTTCAAGCTTCTTTTCAATGGTTCTGTAAATCAACAGTATAACATAAAGTAACTAGAATTAAACCAAAATGAAATTTGTCGAAATTGAAATGGGAACAAGTGTTTAAGTGTAAAGACTTCAGGGATGTGTAATGACCTATTGTTAGTTGAAACAACCCCGCTGTGGTTCATTTCTTTTTATTTTCTCTCACTAAATAAAACATTGCAATCTTCTCAGGCACGTCTTAACCACAGACCTTGTTTCATTTAACCAAAACTCTATTCAAATCATAATTGCTTTTCAGGCAAAGGAACCCATAGCTAGAAACACCAAACCAATCCATAGCAGACCACTCTATTAGAAAACATGCCCAGCCTTTTGTATAATGGACCAGGAGAGGGGCGTATAATCAGTCTAATTGGCTCTGGGTGGATTTAATAACATCACAGAACAGTCATGTCACGAACCACTAATTAAATGCTGTAATCAACATGCTGCCTCATATACCGAGCCTCTGATGCGGTGTTCAACAGCCATGCCTGGGGGTTAGAAGGAGGAGGATGTGTGCAAGTACTTATGTAGCTCTCTCTGTGTGTGTGTACGTGTGTGTGTATGTGGGTCCTTCCCTTGACACTATCATCAAGGGCTGTAGCAGGTGTGCAGGCAGGCACCATCTGATCTTGTATGGATCTGCTGAGGCTGAAAAGCCTGGTGACGTTTTTCCGTCTGTGAGAGGATGTGCTCTGTCAGATAACTGTGTGTAGCGCTAATGGCTCCTTGATTGATGAGCTTCTGGTCATCTTACAGTTGCTATTAGGGTATTCATTCATTCAGGGCTACAAATAATGAGTAATTAATAAGGATTATTTTCATTGCAGCATTATGTATTGATTGTGTTTTGATTCATGCATTAATCATATGAGCTATAGAGTGCAAAAAATAAATAAAAATGCTGAAATTTCTGGAGTCTAAAGTCTTAAAGTGGCATATTTTGTCGACAATTAAAAGTCCAACACCTAAAGCTATTTCATTAATTTTAAATTATATGAAACAGAGCAGCAAATCTTTCCATTTGAGAGGCTGGAACCAAAAAATAATAGTCAACTAAAGTGGCACAAAATGCTGTTTTTAACCACCCAAATCTGGAGAAATCCTGGAGAAATTTAAATGTTTCATATAAATTGAACTGATTATCTTTGCACAGACAAAGCAAGACATTTAAAGACATCATCTTGGACATTGAGGAACTAGGATGGACACTTTTTTTTTTTTTTTACTATTTTCTGACTTTTTATTGACCAAACGATTCATCAGTTAACTGAGAAAACAATCTGCAGTTTGATCAATGATGAAAATCATCATAAGATGCAGCCATATCTGGAAACAGGTTGTGTTAAACTGTTGTACTTGACTGAAACAATCAATCTGTCTCAATTACATTTTTACAAAAAAGCATGTTTTTGCATCATAATTCAGCCATTTCACAATTTTCATCTGTCAACAACCTGAAAAGTCTGGCTTACATTTACAACATTTTATAACCGTGAAAAGATAAGTCGGATGGTTTACCCTCCTACTGTTCACTACATCCCTGGAAATAATCTCTGAGGGGTGAATGTAGTTTATTCTGACCTAAATAAAAGTTACAAAGAGGAAAAAAGCTCAACAGAAAATATCTTTGTTTGGAGACCAAGTGTGTGCTGTGGTGACCTCTTACACTAGAAAAATCATCTGGGCTCAAATTTCAAATAGTCTTGATTATTCTCATTTATCTGGTTCCCCCATCAAATCAATATTCAATAAAAAATTGTGCTCATACAGCTTATTAAGAATTAAATTCAAGCACTTTTCTGGCACTATTAAGGTATTTAAACCAACAAATTTCAGGCTGTGTTCAGCATTTCTCAATGAATACATTCCAAACCTTGACAACATAAGGGGTCAAATGAAGCACTTTCCGAACATTCAAGACCTTGTATGAACCATAAATAAATGCAGGATGAGGTGTAAACCCTGCTTCTCCTGTCTCGAGTGACCAACCTTTAACAACTCTTAAGGTTGAAAAAACAGCATTGCTGGCACACCGAGTGAATACTTAAAAGCCAATGTTGACAATACAGTAAAAACCCAGAGCTGGCCTCGGCCCGCAGTGTTTTTCAGGCCTGCAGTCAGACCACAGCCTTATTTAACATCCATTAGCTTCCCAACATTTACGCCAGTCAGTAGCAGATGGCCCAGGAATAGCAAAAATCCACTTGTCTCTGCCGGCTTCACTTCCAGCTGTTTGAAAAGCAAAAAACAGAGAGAGAGAGAGAGAGACTGGCAGAAAGTGGTATCCAAGTTTAAATACTTGGATCCTGAGCCATTTACCATCTGGTTTAGCACTAAGGGTCATTTCCCCAGTGTCAAGCCTCAAAGTTAAAGCCTATACGATGCAGTAACAACAGATATTAAGAGTCCTGACTGATGTAAATGACTGTGAGCTAAGCCTCTAAAACTAATGCTTTGACATGCAGTAATGGCTGCAGGACACTTGTAAAGCTACACTGCAGTATAGCATGAAAGCTCCTGGGGCGGTTTTGACTACATTTCCCATAATCCTCAGATTAATTTCAGTCAGTGGCCCAACTCATCTTACTGTGGCATGGGAATGAGGGCTTGGCTGCAAAATCTGCTTCACACAGATAATTCAATTAATAACGAGGAGCACGGCCGGGGTGTGTGTGTGTGTGTGTGTGTGTGTGTGCGCGTGTGTGTGCTGTGCACATGTTGGGTATTCATGTTGGGTACCCAAGAGAGGTCCAAACTCACAGACACACAGGCCAGCAAGCCCTGTTGCCCCAGTATTTTTGGGCTTCCATCCAGCTTTACCGTCAGCAACTCGCCTCCATCTGCCCGGCGCTCAGAGCACCCAACAATGGCCACCTATGTTCCCACAGGGAGAGCGAAAGACATGCCGCGAGGGCCCTGCTCTCCACACACACACACACACACATACACTCAGCCGGGCTGGCATGACAAGGTCCACATGGAAAGCTGTGTGTGTATCTGCTGTTTGTGAACTCATGCACCACATTTCCAGCCAGCGGTAAACTCTCCCAATATGACGTAACTTCTAAAAAAAAAAGTGAATGAGGAAAACAGAGAGAGAGCTCCAAACACACACACAAACACCTCACCACACCCCGTCTTTCATGAGGTGAGATCTTTTTTATAGACTTGCGACAATAAAAAAAACACGGACAACAACGCCATTGTAACCACTGCTGGTGTTTGGTGTGGAGTAATAGTAAGCAGGATGCTCAGGTTCTCCATTATGATCACGTCTTTGACTCAAGTGCAGAAATAAAGCAAAGTGAAAGGGGAGCCATCAAGACTTTGAGAAAGAGGAGAAGTGGAATTCATTGCAGGACGGCTCTGCTGCAGCCATCTGGTTAAGCCATTTTGTGAGTTGATGGGTTTGGTTACATACCAAGTGTCCACAGGGGGGACAATGGAGGGATTACAATCCATCTATCTACTTAAACAGACAGGCTACAGTGGAGAGAGGATAGCATGTAAGGGGTGCAAGGACCCACTAAAAACATTGCAGTGAGCAATATATAATTATTATGTGATTCTCATGGAGATTTGCCTTGAAACCCTCCAGGGAGGTTGGAGGTCAGGACCTGTCACAGATCAGCATGACGTCCCAACCAAGGACACTTCAGCAGAGTAAATGCTTGACGACAGGATGATTTAAACCTAAAAGCTGGTGTCTCTTTCCAAGAGGTCACGCTATCACCACTAAGTATTTCAGCACAACCACAGTTTCCCCATATATGCTGAAAGTGATGACAGGCACTGATAAAAAAAAACCTGGTTGGATTACAGCCTATACAGGAAGTTTGCAGAATGAAACTTTTATTAACCGTCATTAATAGTTTGACAGCATTTAACCGGGAAGCTTTCAAGCATCGACCTACTTTAGAAAAATGTGAGTGCTAGGATGTCAGGCCAAAATAAATGCCTCATGTTTTACATTCATGTTGGAGTCATTCGTAATCTCCTTGAGTGACTGCAGACGCTTGGAAGCAAATGTCGTGTTAAGTAATCAATCAGGCAAGGTACTAATAACAGAGTGTTTTATAAACTTCTACATCTGCAGCTGACATTCACATTAGTGTAGTGCAGGTCAAGTCAACTGTTGGAAACTAGGGAAGCAATAAAATTATAAGAAATATTAAAATCAACCAGCCAGAAGGACCCTATGCTATCTAATGCTAGTGCTAGCTAGCTTGGTTAGCAAGGGACATTTGAACTACCAACTGGGACCATTATATAATTATAAGATTGTTTACTGAGATAACAAATCAAACAAGAAGTCGGGTCATTTTCCTATTGACTTACATACAATTATTTTTGCAACTAGTGGAGTCGCCCCCTGCAGGCAATTAGAAAGAATGCACGCTTACGGCATTGGCTTCACTTTCAGGCCCAGAGGTTGTTAGGGGGACCTAAATGCCCATACCAAATATGTCAATCCATGTCATAGTTGTTCAGACATTTCACTCAAAACCACAAATGTTAAGCTCATGGTGGTGCCGAAGGGAAAAGTGAGTGGATCACTTCAGTTATAAGGGTTCATCCACTGGGCACAATGAAAAACTGTAGAATTTGAATGGAATCCATCCAGTAATTATTGAGATATTTTAGTCCAGAACAAAGTGGCGGACCATCCGATTGCAATCCCACTACAATGTTTTACCTTAAAAATCACAAAAAAAGAGAAGATAAAGGCTGATAAAAGCAGATTTTTCAAATGCATCTTGATATTGCGGTACCTACTTCTGCTTCCTCCACTGTAGACAAAGCATTCATGTACTTCTGCCACTCACTGTTACATAATAAAAGAGTGGGGATGTTATGGAGTATGTAACCAGTCCAGACGGGGGCCCTTGCCTTGTTAGTGCCTGCTTAAAACCTCACAGGGTACGTGTAGACCAGAAGAGACAAATCCACTGAAAACCATGTGGAAAGCAGCTATGAAATTCTGTTAAGTATTAGCGTCACTGATGCTTAATTAATTATGTAATCTTGTCATTTTGACAATAAAGGTAGTTGTCTGAAATTCACATCAACTTGTGCAACATTTTATTGGAAACATAAGGACTTCCCATTATCAATAATGAAAGACCTCAACTCAAAGCCCTTGATGATAAGTGCTTGTTTACAACCGTGTTACTGTCACATCTGTGGGCGAAGAGAGGAACAGAAGGAGAGATGGTGGAGCCAATGAAAGACTGAAATCCACATCCATGTCCAAGTGATTAGCTGCGAAGTTATGCCCATTAGGCAAATGATGATTATTGGCTGCTCATTATTAGGCTATTACAGTGTCATTAAAATGACATTATGAGCCCATTTTCTACCGATTGCAGTTAGACACACACAAACACATCAGTGCCACACATGAGTAAATCCTGCCTACCAGGTTCACTTGATCCAAAGAAATAGCATTTGCACACACACGCAGACACACAAACAGAGAGAGAAAGAGAGAGAGAGAGAGAGGAATGTAGGTGCAGGCTGACACAGGATCAGCTTCCGACATGTAGGAACTTGTCTCGTCTATTCTCTATAGGTCTCTGCCTCTCGGAGCTGCACCATCCCTGCCTGACATCTCTACTCTTTGCTTAGGTGTGCTTTTCATTCCCTTTTCTCCCCTGACACACACACACACACACACACACACACACACACGGAGAGCTTTGAAGTCTGTGCAGTACATCGTTTTCTCGTTTAGCTGTGAACCGGGAAAGAGGCTCTGGGAAAATGCCAGAGAAGTCCCATGTCGGAAGTCACCCATGCTGGGAGTGTGTTTGTGTGTGTGTGTGTGTGTGTGTGTGTGTGTGTGTGTGTGTGTGTGTGTCTCAGGAGGGCCAGTCATTATGGGTGAATGGGCAGGATGGGACTGGAGCTGTCACGTGGAGGAGCTCAAGTTGCACACACAATCTCACACAGAGTCCCACACACATACCATGAAGTAGGTGGGTGTCCTGGTGCCTGTCACCGTGTGTGATCCCCATACTGCACTGGTACAGAGGCATGCAGCATTTTACACACATGCATGCACACAAACACACAGGCAGTCATGTCATTGGTGCTGTTGCATGCGATTACCACGAGACACACACTCAGTTTGCAAGACTTCTCTGCGTCTGAATTCAGTGACACCTGACAGCCTGAGAGTGGTCATTTTGTAATGATTTCATGTTTTAGAAAACACTAGTTGGAAAAGAAAAGTGATATGGTGGTCTATGATTTTGCAGGCCACTTAAAGTGTACAGTTATTTGGTCTGTGCAGACCATTTACTGCTCTAAGCATTCCTCAGAAAAGACTGACGATCGGTGGTAAACCAATACATGAAACATGCAGGAAACACTGGAAATACATTTGTGAAATAGATATATTCACCAGAAAACTGTTGCTGCAGCCCTAGTATGACAGTCGGCTGGGGAATCATATGTATGTCAACATGAAATATGGCCAAATTTATCTGACAAAACCCAGCTGTGGAGGTTTGATGTATCAAATACATATTTCCAGGAACCATCCTGATTTTTGTTACTTGCTTGATATATATATATATATATATATATATATATATATATATATATTCCCAAAACATTCAACACAACCTCCTGCCTTGTTATGACTTACAGAGATATAATTGGAGACACAGATTTTGCAAAGGCCACACAAAATATAAAACATAAAATAAGAAACATACAATATATTTTTGTGATTATAGAATATTACTCAGTTTAAGCAGATGGAATATATGTATTTAGGGTATTCACAGTTTCTAAACCAATATTAACACATGGTCAAAATCATTGTATCAAAAGCATCTTAAATGATTAATCCATGTCAGCTGAGAGAGAGGGCACACACACAGTTAGTGAATTATGCATGCAGATAGTGACCTTCGTCACACAGATAGTGACCCCCATGCACAGAGACAGAAAACAGAGACATAAGAACACATTATTATTATTTCTAACTATATATATATATAATTATGATATTATCTATATATTATATGGATATATATAGATTTTGTTTCCTGGAAAGGTTAAAAAAATTATGTTGAATTTAATAATTTAGTATTTTTAATTTCATATCATAAGACACACTTTTTAGTTTAATAGCCTGGTGTATGAACTATGTAAAATAGTGTTTCAATACTTTTGCCTATCCACGTAAGGAATAACCCTTGCAAATCAGTTTCTTTCATGGTAATTATTGGAAAAATTACATGGGCTCTAAAGTAAAGTGTCACAGAGTACATTTCGTTCATTTCACTGATAAGATTTCACAGATTTCTAGATTGATTAAATGCAGTAGCAGAGATGCACAAGCTCCTCGTGTCGGAGCAGCAAAGGTTTGCAGCTTGAAGAGGAATAGTTAGAAAGGGATAGCTGGAATTCCTCCCTCAGATGGCACGTCCTTAATCTCATTATCTGGGAGGATATGAAATCTGCATTCCAGCCTCCTCAGACACACACACACACGCACACACATCTAGCCAGTCAGTGTGCCTTTTTCATGTCAGAGGGACCCCGCGGTGTGTGTGACATGGTGGTCAAGACCATCCACCTTAGTGGTGGTGTTATGGCTGTACATTCCAACATACACACACAAATATGCACACACAGACAACAAAAGAGAGAAGAGTCACAAGAAGGAAAAAAAGTAGATCTGATGCTGATGGTTGAAGAGGCCCTTTTAAGAGCTTCCTCCTCCAAAAACATGGTATTAAGGAAAAGATGGGGGTACCGCACTGAGTGACAAGAGGACCTCCCACTTTAACAGGCACCGTGATGAGGCGTGACCACTCCTGACAGGTGTTTTGTCTCACTCAGAGCGGCATGATGTGGCCATTGTAGTGGCCACTTCCACTGAAAGGCCTGAAGAAATCCCACACCAAACAGGGAGAAGAGCTTGGCATGCTACGGCAAACACGGTCGTTCCTGCCTTTACAAACCGAAGCTTACGTAAAACTTGACATCAATCAATAAGCCAGTGTGACAATGAAGGGGTATAAACAGCACTGAATGGAGCCACTACACATCAAAGCCGCATGTTCTTTGTGCAGTCTTTGTACTTCTTAGGTTCTCAGGTGTGTTTATTCTCAAAAGCTGGTTCAATTCACAAGGCCGGTCTGGAATTTAATCAGCAAAAATCTTCTCTGAGCCACAAAGAGAAGGCATTAAAATCCTATTACGATGCACAAAGCCTCCACTGTTTCTCAGTAATGCTACAGAACACTGTAATGTATTTAAATGCTAATGCTAACTAGCAGCAGCACTGCCTCCTCAATCAAAGACCCAAAATCTGTCAAGTCAAGTGCTGTAGCAAGGGAGCAGTTTTACAAGTTTATGTTCCCAGTGATGTTTGGGTTTCCGTTCACATTAGGCAAGCATTTTCAGTCACTGAAAGAAGGGCTTTCAAAAAATGCTCTCCAAAGTGGATGCAGTGTAAAGCCCTAAATTTACTTTTTTCTCATATGAACTCCAGACAATGTCCGGAGTTGCCCTTTGTCCATGTCAGAAACATTTACACCTACTGGCCATATTCTGTTTGGTTTGGTGAGGGGGGGTGTCTGGGTAGAGCGTGAAGGAGGTAGGACATGATGCAAAAAGTACACTGAGGACATCACAGTGTTTTGTTTATGTAGTCTGTTTGTAATTTAGTCATAATTAACCAAGTCTCTTGCCGTTCCTTGAATTTGTCGGACAGTTTCGGTATTGGCCCTTACCAAGACAAGTTCTCTCCAGTTAGACCACTTTATTGGTGTCTTTGTGTAAACTACCTTTCTTCTACACCCTCAGATGTCTATCTGAGGGTGTATCCTTAGATGTATCCTTCTCTGGACAATGACTTGCTCTTTTTACACCACAGGATGAATACATCGTCTCAAGCCATTTGGCGGTGTAGATCAGCGGTTGTTTTTTTTTTTCAGGTGCTTTTTGGGGCGATTTTTGCCCTTCTTCGAAAAAACAGCCACAAGATTTTGGGCGGTGGAATCCAGCAGCAGCACATCGCTAAAACGAAGCACACACCTGGACTACTGTTGGTCGGATGAATGGCTGATTGGAAAATGTATCATATTGCCCAACCCTAATTCACATATGTGCTCAATTAGGCATTACACAAACTTTATACTAGCAAGCTAGCAAGGTAAAGTTTGTTAAATGTCCGCTAGAACTGATTCAGACATTTGCATTCTCACATACTCGTCCTACCGGTAATGTATAGATGAGTTGCAGTGCATGTGTGAAAGGGGTTCTAGTTAAGTGGAGAAGCCCACTTCCTGCTGCAGTTGACAGTTACTTTCTATTAAAGCTGTACAATTGGTTTACTTGTATCCTATATTGCAGCAACTTCAAATGCATCTCAGCCCATCATCTTAGTTTTATAAGCTACTTTGGTGAACTTGATCTAGAGGAAAAGGGGCTTGGTTTTAACAGGAAGGGAAGGGCCCTGAGCGGGGAACAGATGAAAGGAAAACTCCGTCATCTGCAAGCTTTAATGACAGACTGAGAAGCCTTGTTTTGACTGAAGAGCTCTTTTAATATGCATGACAAAAGACCTCCTTCTGGGACCTCCCCTGGCAACAGCACCCAATCCCCTGACAAATTCTGTTGTTTCCGCTGCTGCTCTTCATGGTGTCATCGTCAACAGAGGTTGAGGTTCCATCAAAGCGTTGAGGCATCTGCCTGAGCAAAACCCTCTGCTTTTGATGGCCCATCCAGTTCTCCAGCTGGAGATCAACACTCTTCATGCACAATGAGTTCAAAACAAAAGGACGGAACAGTTCAGCTGCCGGGACTGCTAAAATAGAGCACTAGGCTTTTACTCACTGTAATCTCCCCTACTTAAAGTGTATAGAGCTCTTCACTCCTCTTTCAATGTCCTTGTCTGTTCTCTCAAACAACACAGCGCCCCGACTGGACACATTACTCTCACTGTCTCGATGGGCGATATTGTGAGGAGTATCGAGCGTACACAAAACAGTCAGAACAGGACAGAGCACTCTCATTTGGCAACCGCTCTTCAAAAGCTAGAACATGTTTTTCAAAAAAACACTGTCAAAGTGCCATAAATGATTCAACAAATTCCCACTTTTCCACCTAAAATACCTTGAACTGACTAATTTTTCATGTAGAACCATGTCAAATTCATAGGAGCTGATGAGTACATGGACAACAAGTGAGGTAAGTGGGGCAGAGACATGCCATAGGTGTAGGTGGTGTCTTCTCTAAAACAATGAGTGGGAAATGGATGGTAAAAAAAAAATCTCTTGGCTCATTTATACACCAAAACATTATGTAGGAATTGTAAAATGGGCTTGCATGTTTCAGCAAGACGATAAAAACTGCAATAGAACTCAATAACTCAAATATTCAAGCTTCCAGAAAAACCAAGGCACCTTTCGTGTCTACAGATCCGGTGGTTCTTTGAGGTATTATGGGGCTTGGGTGGGTGGGGGGGTTTAGCAGATGTGGTTTGGGAAAAAGACCATGGCCATTATGACAGAGAGATTAAAGTAAAGGGAGTGGTCTTACCTGGTAGGGCGTTGGCAAGACAAAAGAGGAACCAGCACATGAAAGAGAAAGACAAGAAAACATTAGAGCCTGTTTGCAAAGCTTTAGCCCACATATCAGCACATTTTTAGAGTACACAGCGACTGCACTGATAAAGTGCTGTCTAGACAGAGGTACCTATGGGTTTTATTGAGGCTCAAAACTATTGCTATAATGGACACTTTGTCTGGAAAGAGATGGTCTTCCATCACACTACCACTGTGAAGCACTTTGAGTCAAGGCACATAACAGCGAAATCATCAATCATCTTCATATTTCAAGGTTAAAATCTATACTTGCTTCAGACTGGTACGGCAAGCTTCTTTCCTTTCTGGATCACAACAAAATTACATCAAACTTGTAACAAAATAAGCATTGATTTTCTTCCCCCACTAGATAGCTGGTTTTAGCTGATTATGTTGGATTTGTTCAATGTCTCCAAAGGTTTTTATGTTTATTTATGGCCATGTCATAGTAGGATAGAGAAGAAGCAGCAGACAGAAAGGCACAAATACAGAACACAATGGGCCTTTTTTATGTCTATGTAGCGGCTTTAAAGGGGTCAGTATACTCAGTTAGAACTGGTTGTCGGAAAGTCAAATACCTCCCCCTCCCCAAAGGGTTACAGCTGAATCTGCAAATTTCTGTACCTTGTCAAAACCAACAATACAACATCACACTTATGATCGACTGAAACAGGGCTCTGTGCTAACTTTGTCTCCAATGAGTACATATGATGGCTAGTTAGCTAGCTAACTTGCTAATTCCACCATGCTTTCATGCTGAAATGTTCAGAGAAAATGAGCCAAACAACAGGCTGGTGGCAAACAGCCCAGCTGATTCTAATGGTGTTAAGGTTTTTTGCCATGCTACTATTTATTATATTAGGTCAAAAATTAACTATGAGGCCTTATTTATTGTCAAAATTAACAAGTTAGGCTTATGCTTTTTCAAATTTTAACATGGTTCTGATGCACAGTTTACATATTAAAATGTTCTCTTTATTATATCTAAGTTATGTATGTGTTATAATTCATTATAATTTCTATAACTATATAAGTCCTGGATTTAGTTCAATTACTGTTTATTGGTTATTAGGTAACCAGAATCAATTTGACAAGAACTATTTTAGAGATAAGGAGTATTTATAATTCACAGTCAGTGAGTTTGTGCCCCCAATACAGAAAATAAGTACTCCTCCATAGCTCCCACTGGACAGGAAAGCTATTTACTGCAGGACAGAGAAACTCTCCATCCCTTCTGACTCTCAATCCTTTAGCTCTGTGACAAGCACTGAAATATTTACAGCCTGAGGATTAGTTCACCAACAGGTTCCACCTGGCATTACGCAAGAGCCACAGTGGTCATCTTCCCTTTTGTCATCCATATTTTAAAATGGTACCGGGGCCACTGCAGAGGCAGGCTTACTGACCCGGAATATGAATGAGAAGAGAAAATCACATGCAGGAAACTGATCTGATAAGACTTCAAAGGAGGAGGTGGGGAAAGAATGCAGCTTTGAGACAAGAGCCATGTTTGGACAAATCATTGTCTTATTAATGTTTGATCCAAATCCACGTATCACCTCCTGACTTTGATACTGTATCACCAAATATGGCAAAGTACAGTATGTCACGTATGTAACCTTTTGAGGTTAACTAGGGCCCCAGAGGTAATGATGCATGATTAATCAGTGCTGACTAATGGTGAGGGTGAACTAAAATCACACACTTTGCAGAAAAGCTGTGAGCCAGATTGCAATTTCCCTAAGCTTCACATCTCCCATGTGAAAATACTTAAAAGAAGATGATGGAAGGAGGGGACGGAGAGAAGAAAGAGGGAGGACAGAGATTCTAAGAGAAGCTCTTAAGTTTATCATCCAGCTTGATGCCTTGATGAAGAGATACCCTGCAGTGGGAAAAGAGCTCTAGACAAAACAAGACTGCTCACGCTCTCTCTTCCAGCCAGGAGTGATATCCATCCCTATCCATCTAGTCTGGGCCACGAGAGCAGCGGGTGGACCCAGCGGGTCCCTAAAGCTTCCTCTCACCCAGAAGAGTGGAAGGGGTAAAGTGGGCTGTGAGCTAACTGGGACAAGTCTGCTGTGGCGGCACAAGTAAGGGACAGGGGCAATAATCACACTCTTAGGCTGAGTCAATCCTCTTTTGGGGCTTTCAGAGCAAACAGGACTAACGAGAGAAACTAGAGGTGGAAATGCTGTCTGAGAAACAAGCCGGTTATTCATTTAAAAAAATGTTTTTTTCCAACTGATTTATACCTCTATAGGCTGTTTTAAAAGCATAAATGCAGACACCTACACCAAAGGTGGGCCACTTTTCAAACTGATGAGTGCAGTCTACTATAAAACATACATCCCAGACAGTAAGGACACAAATAGAAACAGCTCCTCAGAAGCATGAGCGGTCTCTCACAGCAGCACAGCCAGGCTTTTAGCCGCAGATGTTGCAGCACAGTGATGTTTAACTCAAATAGTGACACTTTGAAAGGCTCGTATGAGTCACAATGACACTTTCAGTGGGTTGGCTTCACATGAAAAAGATACAGTATCTGTTAGGATGCAATAAAGACCCCAACCCCCTGCCTGTTCTGCTACTGTGACGCCGCTTGACTCAGCGCACACTGGCAGGAATTATATAGCATCCCTGTTTTAACAGCATCCCCATATATTAAAAAAGTCAAGTAATGGCCCATACAGTGCGGGGGAAATTGCCAAGAACAGCCCCTTAGTCCGTCGGTTCTACGAGTAATCAAGTTCCCAAGCAATCTTCATTACACAGAGAGCACTCAGCTTTATTGAGATTCAGGGAGAGAGAGGTTGCTACCGTACAAAAAGGATTTATTGATTGCACTTAATGCAATAAGCATGCAGGATCCAACGCAACAATTTCATTAGATTTGTCTTTACAGCCATGCTGTGGATGCTTGGCAGGGGATGAGGACCGGGCAATAAGGCAACTTTTTTTGCAGAGCAATCTTTAAGTAAGGACGATAGGACGAGCTTACACACAACACACACACATGCTAGAACTGCCTTCAAGAGGTACACCAGCAATTTTACACATGAAGATTGGTTCACTAATCAACCTGTGACAACACTCGTCTGGGGAATAAACCTGAGGATGTCATCAGAGTTATCTCGGAGTGAGTTTGAGACTTCAAAATGTTAATAGAAAGCCAGTAGTATAAAGTTAAAGTATGACATTTAAAAGACGTAGGCATTTACCAGACAGGGGCACTACTGAGTGTTTATTTTAATCTGTTTCTTGTGAGTCCTTTAACTTAATTAAATTGCCATGCTAAATCTTTGAGATGTTCTTAGCTTACACATCACCTTCACATATACAACAAATTATTTAATCTAATTAATAGTCAATGAATTTGTTCTCTGCCAGAGTGTACTGCATGGCTTCGGTTTTAATCAAAGTACAGCAATGCCAACTATAAATTTCAGTTTTTTTAAATTCAACAGAGCACGTGTTCTTTCCAGTGCCAACCCTGTTAATTTTTATTTAACTTTCTGTAGATTTATTACCGTCTATTTATTGGATGTTGAAATAACTTTCAAAAGTGATCAATGGAAGCAGACACAGATTTGTTTTTTCAGTGATAGATCCAAAACAGACTGAAAGAGAATGTAAAGAAAGCATCATCATCCTCCATCTATTGGAAACAGATGCATCAGTTTATCCTTGGTGACAAGATCCACATGATGAAAGAGGTGACCCTCGGGCCTGACGGGCTTAAGTGCTTTGTTGAAACATCCAGTGTTGGGTGAAAAAAATAAAAAATAGACTCCCATTCTTGGTTCAGTCATACAAAGCTGCTGGCTTGGCAGGTTGAGTTGCATTTGCCTTCTTTTTCTCATTTAAATTGTCTCTGTTCTTATTCAAGGCCAGCCTGCTCTCTGCCCTCTGTAAACCATAAGAAAGGGAGATAAATAAACAGATCTGGAGGAGAGGAGGGACAGACAGAGGAGTCCAGGCTGCTGACAGTCCACCATGTGTTCCAGCTGTTTGGTTTTCCTCCTCTATCCCCCGACGTGAACCACTAGCCAGACGACCCCCACTGACACTTCTGTCATCTTTTCTTCCAACCCTCCCGCCCTCCACCCTGCTAGCCCCCTCGCTGACCCTTTACTTATTGGGTCAGGGCAATAAATACTGTGTGCTGCTCTCCAAAGGCGCGTTGACTTCAATTCACCCCCTGACACCTGTGCAAAGACTGAGGAGCGGCGCGATGCTGCTGTTGAAACAGTGGAGACTTGAGCAAATGAAGAGTACTAGCCTGACAGAAAGTTCAAGTACAGTATATCACATTTTGACTCTTTTTTTTGAAGGATTTCTGGAAGCCTACTTCTCTTCACTGATGTTTCGAGGACTATAATTCTCCAATTGAATCATATGTGAGTTTGTAAGAATTAAGAGCATTTCAGAAAAAAAACGGTGGCAAGGGGGCATTATGTTTTTGAGGAGTCATTATTCAAGAGGTTTTAAGATCTTGACTACATGAGATCAAGAGGAAAATGGTGGATGCCAAGTGTTTCAACTTTCAAATTCAGGAAGTCAAAAATCCAAACAATTGTTAGGGATTTTTTTTCCAGCTGCCCTGTAATTAAACAGGCTGACAACAGAAGCTCCCAAAGGGCTTTGCCGGGAGTTCTCAGTGCAGATTGAGTGACAAAGACATTTATCAGGTAGTTATGTAGGTTTTCTTGTGGCTAAGGTGCAGATTTGTGATGCCAAAGTGACGACATTTTGAGAAGGTTCTAGGCTCTGAGCCTGGAGCTCAGCCTTCCTCAGACCGTTTCCAGTCCTAAGCTTGGAGAAGGGAAGTGTACATCTCAAATGCATTAGTTTAAATAAGTCACATGACCTCCACCAATAACACCAAGGTAAACAATACAACCACAACGTTCTGATATAACTGTAACTTATAAAATTTGGCAATTTACAGTCATGGAAAAAATGAATAGACCACCCTTTTTCTTCAATTTCTTGTTCATTTTAATGTCTGGTACAAATAAAGTTACATTTATTTGGACAAATAAAATGATGAACAAAAATAGCTCAAAAGAGAGATGATTTTCTTGATAATTACCAAAATCATTCTCAAGAAAACCATGGAAAATGGCTAGATATCAGCTCTTAAATTAAACTCTTATGAGCAATTTTTGTGAACCAGAGTCCGCTTAAGGGGTGCCCATCCCTCTTTAAGGCTCCAATAAACTTGCTTTTAACTACCAATAGCGTGTTTTCTCTCAAAGTTTCAGACACCTGGGGTGGCTCAACAATTTTATCAATCATCTTTTGCCTTTTCTGAGTCGTCGTGTTCTGAAAATTCTCCTCCTCGAGTGTCGCCATGTTTGTTTACATTACACCATGCAAATTCTGAAGCATTACTTCTGGGTTATATTTGAGCCCTTAGCCCCCTCACGCTTTGTACATAGACAAGTATGTGAACATTTAAGTTCATGACACAGCCTGTTGTCTACGTGTTGCATGGTACAAAAGCAAGTATATTTGAGTCAATACACTCCATACAGAGTGGTTGTGCTAGGCTCCCTTTTACAATGTTCTGCATTTTTCTTACAGATGCAAACGGACCAGAGAATGAAACACCAGAAGCGAGTCTGAAAGTCAGAAAGTAGGTGAACAATCAAACTTTGGTCCTTGGAAATAATGTCTTTAGACATGTCTGAATTCCATGGTGTTTAATGCAAAGGAAGGTCATGTAATATTCATTGTAGCCCTCGTCTTGGGTCATTCTTCATTTACTCCTGTGGTTTCACTGCAGAGGCTCTGCACTTAGCTGTTCTCGTATTCATCAGCCTTGATTGGGCTGCCAGGAGCATATTGACCTGTACTTGACACTCTCTCAAGACGTATGTGCTGAGTGAAATAAATAGACGGATGGTGGGTTGGTATTAGTGAGATGGATGGACTCAATTCATTTGGACACTAAGCACACACACTGAGGGTTTGTTCTCTTTTCTCTCCCCGGTTGTTGTATTAACTTTTTTTTTACTGTTTTGAGTTGCCGTGGAGTTATGAATGAATACAATCAGTTCCAGATCACATCACAGTAGGCCAGGCTTATCATACAGCAGGTGTGAAGCCTTTTGATGTTTTGGGGTCAGTGCTCTGATACGTTATCATTGACAAATCACAGCCCTGTTGGTGTTGCAGAAAGCAGGGATTGCTACCATGATTTAAGATCTAAAAAGCCTTTCAGAGGCACTGGGGTAAAACATATCAGTCGTCTGAGACACAATATTTAATCATCATAAGTGATGAACTCATGAATAATGACACAGAGAAGATGTCTTTGCAAAATCTGTGTCTGTGAGTGTGTAATGTTTGAACTGAAAACAAAAAGCAGATTGTTGTTGCTGTTCTGAGAGATTGTTTGCGCTTCTGATTGGGTTGATAAGTGGATTAGGATCAAATCAAGAAATGCTTATAACTTTGCCTGCAGACAGTGATCTGCATCGCTTTGAGGAACTGAACTGGAGCTGACTTTGACAAAAGGGGAATCTAACATAATGTAGGACTGATGCATGCTAAATAAACAGACAGATGCCAAGATGCAAGAGAGAAATAGGATACCCAGCCCTTCCTCTCTTTAAACAGTGCATGCTATTGAACTCCAAACAATAAACTAAAGCACAGCTTAGCCTACATTGCAGACAAGACAAGCTGACAGTAACGGTGTTGCTTGAACAATGTGCTTCATCTCATTTAGCTTAAGTAGAGTAGAGAAAACACAGCAGTACAATGTATCAATCCAAATTGGCTATTTGCTTTTTAGAGAGCAGCTCAGCTTCCTTGATATATGAATTACTCGAGACTCAAGTATAAGAGGCTGAAAACATGATCAGTGCACTAAGCCAAAATGGGTGTACTGATTAACAAAGACTTCTTGTTTCATTAAGCTATTTGGCTGCTCTTGGTAAAGTCCAATCCAATTAAATACTTGCTTGAAGTCTATAGCAGCGGCTTCTAGTCTGTTGAAATTCAATAAGTACAACATTTAGTATGTACTGGTCGTCTGTGGGCACGTTGCAATGGATAGGTTTGAGTCGAGCTGCGGATATGCCCCGACAGAGATGAGAAAAATGTACTTCCTAACATGCAAAAGAGCATCTTGAAAAGCAATCTCGTGTTTTCACAGTCCTGCATCATACAGACATGCACTGACATATGTTTCTCCCTCTCTCTCACGCTAGATGATGGGGTATAAAACAAATGCGAGAGGGAACTCCAGCAGCATGTTGTCTGCCTCCATGATGCATTTTATGCGGAGCATCTAATTCATCCATTCTGGTGTGGTCCGTAAAAAAGAGCTGACAAAAAAGAGCTGACAAAAATGGGCCGACATTGAGCTTTTTCCAACCTTGCAATCTGACAGATTTATGAGCAGGTTGACGTTATTAATTCTAAAAAAAAGTGGGGAAATGTCAAGATCTCACAGGTGACATTATAGCCGGATTCACCTTTTCATTTCACGGTCATTTCACTGGCTAAGTGTGACAGCTATGACTCAGCATATTTCTGCTTTACACAGGTAAACCTGCAGAGTTCCTTAAAACGCTCTCTCCCTTTCTCTCTTTCTCTCTCTCTCTCTCTCTCTCTCTCTCTCTCTCTCATGACATGAGAATACTTCTTGGACTTCTTCTTTCCAAGCTGCGGTTCCTCTTGCTGTGGCTACTGTAGCTCTATTCTCACACTAACTGCTTATTATCGTGTGTGTGTGTGTGTGTGTGTGTGTGTGGGCGTGTGTGTGTGTGTGTGTGCATGTGTGTGGGTCTGTGTGTGTGTGTGTGTGTGTGTGTGTGTGCGACCTGTGGTTCCCACAGACTGCCAGTCTCAGAGACTACCTGACCTGAGGTCCCAAGCCTCCTCGCCCTACCCACCACTTCAAGGCTGTCACCTTTGACCTCAAGCAGTGAGAACTTGCATGGCTCTGTGATCCTGCTTTTCTCTCTTTTTCCTACCTTCCTCTCTTTAACACATACAGCCTTCTCTTTTTTTTCACTTTCTATCAACCCCCCCCCCCCCCCTTTCCTCAGATAAAGGGCCTAATTATGAGCCTGCTGGTAATGGTTTGTTGAGAACAGACCTCTGAGAAAACATCTAAAACACTAAGACCAACTGATTTTTTGTTTTATTTATCTTCTTTATGAAACACTAATTTGGTCAGCACCCACCAAGTCACTGTAGTATATGGTGTGTGGTGGTGAATCTGAAGTCACATGATCAACCCAAATTGGGTCAAGTTGGGCTGGTTGGCCAGTATCCCCCCTTCATGGATTCACACATGCCGACACACAGACACCGTTATGTATTATTCAGAATACATCACCCTCCTCTATACACACGCCACAGAGTGTCTCATCAGAGCAGCACCAAGCCTCTTGGAACTCAATGAGATAAGAAGGTTCATCAAACAAAGACTTTCCCCGTCAGACAGAAGCTTAATTGAAATTGGGGTCAGATTGGGAGGCTGCATGGCATTAGCCGGAGGCTCCCCACAATACTTCTGTTCTCACCTTCTTGGATGAATGAAAAAGCTCAAACTTTAGCTTTAACAAAAGTTCTCAGTTCAAAACTTTCCTTCCATATAAACCATTTGGGATGTCATGAAGAGTCCCTATACTTCTATACCATATGCTGCTACCTTTGTGTGCACTAGTATTTAATATTAGTAGGAATTTAACCCTTTACCTTAGCATCTTCTACTCACAGAGTGTGTTTGCATGGACATGAGTATCCCAGCTATGGTTGGGCTCAACTGCATTGTTTAAGCATGCAAACATCATGACCCAATTCCAAACACCTGGATAAGCTCTTATCTAGGTCTAGGTATTAATTCAAGATATCATGATGCCAAATTTAACAACCTTATCCCAGTTTTGAGAAACCTGAATATGCTAGGTGGAGTATTCTGAAAGAAACCTGCATACTGTTGCATTTTTACACATTATCCCAGCTCTCAAGCACCGACGGCTACGTCACCAAGTGAACAGAAACACAAACAATGGCGAAAGCATCTCAGCTTGAAGAAATATACTCAATGAACTCCATTATGAGGACCCTATTCCACCAGACTTGGCTGTGTATCTTCATCCACTGCTCCGTACATGGTGGCGAGGACAGTGACAGGCTGACACCGGTCAAAGTGGAGGACATGTTTATTATTTTTACTTACTCATTGTCGGTTTGTTTTGATAAACATCACAGGCGCCTGAGCAAAGTTGTAATGAATAATAGTAGTATTTATCCTGTATCCGGGTATATGAATAAGCAGATTTCTCTGTTTTCCATGAAAACATAATATCCTAGAAAACATTTAATTTGCTGGTGTTGGCTGATCCTTCAGTTCATCACTAATGTTCTGTCTAGAAAACAAACTGTCTGTTTGAAGAATAAACTAGCACACTGTATTTGTTATGTTTCAGCCGAGTATTCTTCTTTCCCATAAGAGCAGTGCAATCTCAATTTAAAGTGATAAAAAATGAATCTACAACTCTGTTCGACAACTCTTGTCCTCATGAGAGAACATGTTTGTCATTTCAGCACAGCCCTGTGAAGAACAAGGCTGCATTAGTATCTACTGTGGAGCTTATAGCCTGCGGGAAAGAACTTCAGACTGTGAAAACACACTGAGTTTATACAGAAACAACAAAAGGCCAAACAGAGGAAACGTGAGTGAACTTGCAGCGGCAGCATAAGCCTCACTGTCAACCTGCTGAAATCTCACTGATGAATCAGGATGATTCCAAGTGTCCTGCATGTGTCAGTGCTTATTATGTGCATATTTGTGTAGCAGTGCCAGTAAGCTGCTCTAAATGAGTTCCCGGTAACATGCCACAAATCCCTCAGGAAGCCAAAAATACTACCTAAATTCATGATGTGTGTAATGCAATCACATGGTCACATTTCCTAATATGACATCTGTGCTAATGGTTGCATTGGACCTGCATTTGCAGCAAATGACACTGACCTTCGCCTACAGTAATGAATCACAGCAAAGCTGAGAGGTCTTATTGAATGTGTCGACAAAAAAGCCTGCCTGCAGGGCTCTCAGCGGGAAACAGAGTGAAGGAGGGTGGAGGGGAATGAGAAAGGATCCCATTGTTGCAAAGGAACTCAGAGTGCAGAGGCACCCTGACACAGGTATTCTGCTAAATAAGGCCAGCATTGTACAGAGAAAGCATGCATACTGGCATAAAAAATGACAGGAGGGGGTAAGGGGGGTGAGACACGCAGGGATTCAGACACCTGTTCGGATTCTGACCTTGGTATGGTCATCAATGACTGACGTTTTGGCTGTTCCATGTTTCTATAGAGTAAATTTATGGACAATTCCTTTGAGGATTTAAAAGGCAATGGTTCAAGGAGGTGTGGAAGTAGGCCAAGTATAAACTTCTCTCTTGAGCCCTTTTTTGGGCCGTATAAACTGAGTCAGTAATGAAGTTACACCTTTGGTCGGACAAAGTGATGAAGAGTTGGAGCTTCTTCATTGGACATTTCTCTTTCAAAATGAATCGGTGCAACAGTCATTTGGAAACGTCTTTGTCTCCACTACTGCCGATCAATTAGCTGATCTACTTTTGTTGTTGCTGCCAGTGCTGTTTAAATGCATGGTTTTACCAGAGCTCAAGCCCACAAAGCTGGGTAAAAAGAAAAAATACAATTTACAGGAAGGGGAAAAAATCATGCCTGCCTTTGTGTGTGTATGTGTGTGTTGAGGTAGAACTCAGGTAAGTTCAAACTACTCAAATAACAGAGAAGAGGACACATTACAAAGAGAGGAAAAATCATCTTTTTAATAGAACCATCTGAAATGAGCGCATGGAAATCAATGGAACTCAAGTTTCACTTTTGCTTTCCGGTGAAGCTATTAACATCGGTGCACTGCTCAAATGGGAGGGTGGATCGCTGCAGACAGGTGGTGGCACAGAGGGAAATACAAAGATAATGGCACACATCTTCAGACAGTCTCTCCTGAAAGTAAAGTTGGTGTGAATCTTTTCAGATTGTTGGTTTCAGTGTTGGAAGGAGTGTGCCAAAGCTATTCGACCATCTGAGAAGCATTTCTGATGGTGTATTCTGTATGGTATACCACGGTATGGCCATTCAGAAAAACACTTGTGTCTTTAGATGTAGCATAAACATATTGGCATCAACACTGAATTTTTTTCTGATACACAGCCCAAACATTTTGTGGTGTTTGGCACTGAGACATATAACTTTAAATGCTACAAGTTGCTGTCTTGGTTGTCTTGGGGGTTGAGTAGTTGAGGGAAAGTGGAGTGGGTAAATTTTCCCTTTCTCTCCAGGGGGTCTTGAGCCACACACAGACTGCTTCCTGCATTTCCATGTCCCAAAGAAATCAAACCAAGTTAACATTTTCATTGCCTATTTTACGACAGCAAAAGGCGCATAGGCATTTCTGAAAAGGCACGTTGACAGCAGGACTCCCAAAGGAACAGTTTGAAGTTGCTCCCTGCCTCCACTGTCCAGGTCGCCACAGCATTTCCATTAAAGCATTCCATTCTCCTCGTTGTCCCCCCAGTACCAGGCAAATGGAGATACAGTGGCATTGATTCATTTATTGTGGGCCAAATGTGCTTTTCTCTGGCTCCTCAGCAAGTGGTGGCTGTGATCTAATTACCAGTGGAGATGAAGTCGTCTCCCCGAGCACAGCTGACGGGACCATTCTTCTTCTGAATAGAAAAGAAGGCCGATGCTCACATCAAGTCCTCATCACCGAGGAGCTGAAACTTATGCAACAGTGCATTAGTTACAGAGAAGCCCAGGGACCATCGAGTGAGCAGCCTAAACGATGAGCCTGCATTGATCTACATCAGCGCTGAGAAAAGCATCCACTGGATTGATGCTCGCTTCTACTCTAGAGATGAAAGTCACCCTCATATTGTTAAAGGAAAACAAAGAACCCTTATTGAAAGAACTCCCATCAAATCTCGTCCATCAATCTAACTGTTCCCAGGAAAACCAACATTATTGAATTTTCACGATTTTTCAAGATTGCCTATTGACATCTGCCAGAATGAGACTGGAGAGGGATGGCCTCTGGCTAGGCAAGTGGCAAAGGTCAAACATGCCTCACATGTCAATGAGACAGTAACAAGGCTTACTATATACAAACCCTGGCCAAGTCCATGTCACACAAAATACTTCACCGCCACTGTGGCTGCATTCCTCTGGCTTGTCCCTCAACAAACAAGTGCGTTCACCTTAGGAAACAGCTTGACCTGCTCAAGCCAAAGTCCGCACTCGCAAATGCTTTGTCTTGCCTCTTTTACAACTGGGACAGGACCACACACACGCTGCGGCCATGACCAGTGCTGGTATTGTTCACATGGTTGCTAAGGTGCCTTTGAAATAGTGGTAGGGAGGACAGAAGATGGCCACAGTTGTTTAAAGCTAATGAATGGCCTCTGTTCAGCCTGCCATCGCCGCTGATAATAGCTTTGCGGTGGCTGGATGTTTATAGGGAACACAGGGTTGTTTGTAGGTAAAGAAAAAGTTAGAAGAGCATTCTCGAGAAAACTCAACACCTCCTGAGGCACATCGTCAACACGAGTTATTGTGTCGTTTCCTGATTGCTTTTTGGAACTAACAGAGTTTTAAGTACATTTACTTTTTACAGCAATAATTATCACGGCTTCTAATCATCATGCGTGAGAATCCAGACAGAATTACTCTCATTACGTATTCAAATGAAGGGGATTATATTCAAAAACGTTTGAATCAAGTCAAGCATGTAAAATGCTTCTAATCCTTTTGTTAGACACAACGCAACACTTTTGTCTTAACAATCAAACTTGTGATGAATCTGTCAGCTTGTGTTATGACTCTGCAGCATGAAGAGACACTTCTGTAAAGATCATTTTAACAAACTAAATGGTTGAATGAAGCTGTCAAGAATTAGTTTTGTGGACCGCATAAATTTAAATGAAATATTAATGAAAACGTTGTGCTTGACTGATGATTCAAGTGGTTCCACATATCACACGATTGCTTGTCTGAATATATCTTGGGGGGACATTGTAAAGGACAAGTCCTTTCTGTTGGCTTCATCAGGCAGTGCTATCTCGGATGCTGTGGTCACACACTCGGTAAGACAAACTGGCCACTTTCATTAAAATTTTAGGAATTTTGAACTGTTGAGAGTGTAGCACTCCAAGCAACTCTTATTTAGTCAGAGAAGAGACATGCTTACCTCCCAGCTACATTTTGACCATTTCTGCGGCTCCAAATGAAGACACAAAGTCTGTTCTGTGGTACAGCCTGACCAATAACACAACTCCTGTTTCTTCATATCCTTTGCTGATTGAACCAAAACTTCATGGGAGTAAGAAACAAGCCAAAACAAGCCAAGAGCCACAAGATGAGCATGTGGAACGCAGGCATCGGGTTGATCTCATTTACAGTCTGAAATAATGCCGCCTAGATGCCCAAATTAGTGCTAATTTCTAATATCATTAGCATCATGTCTGCCAGTGTCATGTTAATGAGGGTTTAACATGACAATGAGGTTTTCTAAATGAGCAGCCAAGGGAAATGCAGCAATCAAATAATTACACAGCAACGTGCTGCAAATCACGACGTTGCCGTGATCCCAAGTATTATGCCTGTCATGGATTTGTTTCCAGTGAGGGAATGTGTTTTCAGGCTCGAAAAGACTTCCACCCAGTAGAACAGGCTCTACATTTTGTTCTTTGCTGTATGTTTAATTAACAAACTGTTCCAGATGAGTCTAATTAGATTAGCATATGAAAACTGCAATAAGGGAAATGAATAATGCAAATAGGGAGAACTGCGCTGGTGTAGATCTTGGCAATCAACCAAGGCCAACATGTTTCATAAACCTCCTCAAAAAACTCTCTGATAAAGAGGAGAGAGGAATGAATTTGCACAATAACAAAGAGTCCATAATAGGCAGAGGAAACTTAAGACGTGAGAGGATAAACCTCACAGATATCTGCTTCAGTGGCACCGGCGACACCGTTGTCCACTATCTGCCTTCTTGACCCCAGAGCTGTCTGAGGATTTGCTAATTCCAGCCACAGCATACAGAGTCGCCAGTGGGAGATAACAGATACCAGGACTGAGTCTTAACAAGCCACATCTTAACAAGCCATTTTCAGCAAAGTTCCACTTAATGATCGACATTAAGTGTGAATGCCAATGTGACAACATATTCCCACAGTGAACCTGGAAAATAAAAGAAGAATATTGTGAATTCCTGAGAAATTTGCTAGATTTGAGCCAAAGGATCTGTCATAATCTGTCACTTGCTTTTGGTAAAAAACAATTTCAGATATAGGTTGACCAATATTATCTACCAATATTGGCCTATCAAAGACATATCAGTATCTATCACAATCAGCTTATATATAATGTAGACAATTCTGCTTTTTATTAAATTTTCCAGTTACCATTTATAGAATTGGTTGACAATGCAATACATTGCATGAGTAATAATGTATTATCATGTTTAAAAAGCTGAAAATTTCACTATTTCACTAAATTTCACTATACTGTGATTGGACTCTACTTTAAAGACAAATAGGATGTCAAAGTCAGATCAGAACAGATCAGTTACTTTAAAACTGATTAAATAATCCATATACAAATGGTGTTTGACAAGATTATTTTTTAAAAGCCCCATGTTGCAGTGGATTTCAATCACTATTACAACAGTGGCTGAACAACATTTGGTGGGCTGGTGCTCACTGGCAGTGCTGTGGTCGAGAGCATGTGGTTGTTAAATGATTCTGTACATGTACCTCACCCATTATTAGAAACACATGGCTGTATGACAACCTATAGGGAAAGCAAATAGATTGAAACGCAATCTAAACAGCTGTCCATCTCCCCAACAGTTCAACATAATGTAATAAAAGCCGTTTAAATGAAAAACTAACAAAGTGACAGGTGCTTCTAGACTGCTTTCAGACGTTGGAAATACAACATTTCCTCTCTGAGCTCTGGGGGTTTTATCCAGTGGGACCATATGTTTTAAGAACCTGCTTCTTATTAGGTATAATGACTGCCAGCCTATACTTGGCTCTGGTTTGTAGTGCTTCCAGCCACTCGATCACTGGGGTACAGAGGAGTAGCAGAAGCAGACGGATATTTAGGCTGACACCAGCTGAGGTGCAGCACTACTCCCATCCACTACAGCCAGCTTGCTCTCGGCTACACCGCTCCCAAACCCTCTTCTTCTCAGTTTTCTTTCACATTCGACCAAGCAGGTAACCAACCCGACCATGCAGAAGTGAGTTGAGGAATTGGGGGGAAATTGGCTGGGATGTCCACTGGAGTGGCGCCAAGGTTTTACAAACCTGCAGGCCACCTCCAGAGGGAAAAGGGAGCACTTCCTGGGTCAATGAGGGGATGTGGTGGGAAGGAGCCACTATGCGCCAGCTGTCAAGAACTGGATCCTGAGAGGCCGGGGGTTAATAAGACTTGGCAGGGGTGTTCCCATGGTAATCACCATGGTTACCCAAAACCTTTGCCAAAAGATGGCTGCAAGGGAGGCAGAGTCGATTTGGGGGAGAGAGCCGATCCATGGGAGCTCATTGAGGGAGGGAATTTGATGGTTTCAGCAATGTCGTAAACTTTACAGGCAATTAATACTCCTGCCAATGTGGAAAGCTTCAGTAGCCTTTATGATGGGAGACCTGTTGCTAGTGAGCGATGTGGGATGTATTTCATTTACAAAAAGCAAAATGAAGTTTCATTTTATGAGGAGCTACAATGATGAATAACTGTAGTTGAAGGAGCAAGAGCTGCATAAAGAGCTACTTATAGAAGAGGGCTGGTAATAAAGTGGCTGTGATGTTTTACAGCTGCCACTGAAGGTGACGAATTCACTCAAAAACAACTTGAATGTTTTACATTCTCGTACAATTTTCATGAGGCTGACTGTGACTTTGTAGAAGTGGAATCTAAAGAGTAGATGATGTTAAAGAAGAGTTTGGAGAGAAATATTAATGCAACAAAGATGTTTTAGATTATTATGTGGGAATATGTCTCTTTTTAACGGATAACTGAACAACATAAGGAAGTTCACATTGCCACATTCACATCTACATTGATGACAGCCAAACAGAGCCCAAACAGCAAGTCTGTTTCTCCTTATCATCATCATCATCATCATCATCATCATCATTATAACAATTAATCCTCCTTTGAATCTTGAAAAGCTCTTGCTCCTGCTATTGTAACCACCATTAATCTCAACAGCTCAACAGCTGAATGCAGCAAATACAAGTACGTTCTCTGGAGGTTGTTCAAAGCCATTTCGGCAAATGAGGTAAATCACTAACTGAAGTAAACAAAATGATGCTCGGGTAAATTAGAGCACTTCATCACAAACTTGCTTCTGGAATGCACTGAACATCATAAACTGAGATCTAATGCTGTGTCTGAGAGTGGATATTTCCCGTAGGCCTTCATGAAGCTTTGCAATGTTTTATCCTAAAAAAAAAAGAATAAAACTTTCTGTCTCACTATCTTTTTGCATCGCCTATCTCAATTCTCCTCGATGTACAAAGTTGATCTGCAAACTGATGAAAACTGTTTGTGTTCTTACACTTCCTGACTCCACAAAAATAACTCAGCTTTGAGTAAAATGTGCCAGAGAGAGATAACTTTTGAGTGAAAGACCACATTGAAATTAAGGTCCACATGCAAAACTTTCTCTGGTCTTATAAAAAATTGATGTGGAGCGATGTATATTACTTTATTTAGATGACTAATCTGACAGGAGATGAGATGCCTCGCTTTCACAAAATAATACTGAACCCGAAGGGAAATTGAAGAGGTTTTTGAGGTTTAGTTTTGCTGGTTTAGTCTTTTTGTTCTACTGTGTTACTAGCCCAAGGGCTTACTGGACAGCAGTCCGCTCTACTGTCTGGGCTACGATCCAGGCTGGTGGTGGTGGTGGATGCGTTGGCTTTGGGCTTTAACCCCCGTGGTTGAACCTGAGCCCTGCAGCTGCTCATTACTGTGCAGTGGAAGTGCTGGGATTGCTTTATGAGCTCTGGGAAAGTCAGGAGGGATTCTCTGCCCACTACAAGCCAAGCAATCCAGTTACATCAACAGCGAGCCCAGGGACACACGTCTAGCCCAGGCTAATCCCAATATCCAATTTAAAATGTTGAGAAATGATAACCAGATGTCAAAGGCTTATGTTTCTGCCCCAAAGTCCAGTGGGCTGCGAAGCAAAGGAGGTTATGGAGGATGTGAGAGCTTCCCTTCCAAGTGGGATCACACTCAGTTAACCTGCGGGGGATAGGAGTTGTCCTCTGTTCCAAGGCAGTCATTCCAAAAATGATTTTTCATTACACACTCAGAGGTCATCATCTATATACACCAGGAAGCCTGAAGAAATATGTTAATTCTCTTACATTTCTTTAGATATTATCTTTTTGCTGGTAATGTTTCTACTTTTCATGAGGTATTTTGTAAAGAACTGTCACACTATTTAGTGTACCTGCTGCTGCTACAATTCGCAGAATGCCTTTTTGCAATTGGTTGGAATATGAGAATGTCAGTATAATTTAGCCAAGCAGTTCATGAACGCTGGGGTGTGTCTGATCAAGCTGTTCCCCTACATGTGTTGTGGATGCACTGCATTCTGGTCTATTTATGTTATAATCTGAGATATCTCTGTGCTATATCTGGTATCTCTGGCTTATTTACAATACATTTTGCCTTTGTGGTTGTTAAACACAGATGTATAAAGTAATTTGTAATTTACTGCCGCTATGGGTCTCTCAATTAAACCAAAAGATTGAGCAATACAATCACAATTCCTTCAGTGTTTAGTGTCAAGTAAGATTTTACTGTTAGCCAAATTATCCGCAGAGGTCTCCTCCTATCCAGAACAAATAAACAAGGTGATTTCAACTGGTAAAAACACTAAATAACGCACTTCATATTGAAATGTGTTTTTCCAATGCTGTTTGGCAAGCCAGCGGAGGAGATATAGTGAAGTTGTTGCTTAAATTTGCTCAGCTTGAGAACCATACAACCAGTGACTGAAATCCTACATCCAGTTAAAATACAAAGTTAAAAACCACCACCAAGACCTAAAAAGTTTATTGTAAAAATATGGCTTAAATTCAATAAAAAGTTAATTTATGAGAGCTTCTGGCAGACAACCACACCGCTAATCGAGTGCAAAGGGGATTTGACAGCATTGACAGGCGACAGACATGGAGTCTTGATTAAAATGACATTGTTGGAAACATCTGGTATAATGTAAGTACATACCTCAACATAATTACATAGGGCTAGTTGTTTTTTGGGGGGGATATTTTAATGCAGAAATGTTGCTTTTCAGAAGCTTTTTTGCTAAAAGTTCCTGTTATCAAACTTAGTTCTAGCTTCCATAAATATATTTTAGCTTGGAAAGTTATAAAAAAAAAAATTAATATACAAATAAAAACAACAAAACTGCCCTAGAAATGCATGTTGCTTTATCGCACTAACGACTGCTTGAACTTTTGAGTGTTTAATTATGTTATTCGGTCCACGGACATGCAGAAATCTGAGACAAACAGAGCTGTTGTGATTCACCCTCTGTTCCTCGTTTCGGCTCACTAGCTCTGCTGAGTGCATTTCTCAAACTCCTGTAAATCATTAGCAAGCTGCTTTAATGAACAGGTTGTTCACCTCTCTCTCTTTCTTTTTCTCTCTCCCTCCAGCCCTCCTTGCTTCTTATCACCGCCAATTGACAAATCCAAATGAGCAAACACTGAGTCATTGCACCTGCGTTTCCGACCTTCAATCACGACAACTTATCACAATAGCTTCAATTTAGAGGAGTAGTGAACAGAGAGCTCCTGCTAATAAGGTTGGGTTATAGTCTGGAGGCCTGCTTGACCAATCAAGACCAACTAACTCAGCCAGTAACTTTGAATGATACAGCTTTTAACACAATGCTCTACTTTGCCTTTAAGTGCAGAACTGACCTTTTTTATAGTTTTTCTTCAAAACATAGTGGGATTTAATACACTATGAATAATAACCAAATGGCATGTGTAAAGACAATTTATGTGCCTCATAAAGTGTGATTTGTTCACACCAATATTTCAATTACAACAGACTCACATATCCCCACTCCTGAGGACCCCCTTCCTCCAGTTGTTATTCTTCTCACTCAAGAGAGAGGAGCTACAGAAATATATGGACTCCCCTATCCACATACTTAGAGTGCTTTTCATCTGGGGCAGTTTTTTTCCAGGGTTTGAGCAACAGCGGTCCTCGGGGTGGGGAAGGGGTGACCAATGCCCCTGTAAAATTAAGCCTGGAATCGCCTATGGCTCGCCTAACAAGACTGTCTTTGAGAGGCAGGCTCTCTTCTAAAGCTGTAATGAATATATTGGTATAATATGAAACTAGGCAAACTCAGTAATTCATTGGCACCATACGAGCTTGTTGGGAAGGAGGCTTAATAATGCGGCAAAGTTAGGCTAAATTAGGCTGAGGGAGAAACTGACTCAAAAAGGGTCCCTTGACCTCTCACCCCAAGACATCTGAATGAAAATGGGTTCTATAGGTAACCAATCTCCCCTTTAAAGAAATGGCAACTTTATGCTAATCCCATGCAGTTTTGGGCAAAAACCATGCCAGAATGTTGTGTTATTTTTCACCTATTCTAAAAATGGTGTATTTTAATATTTCTGCTTCCTGTGGTCTGACAGGAAAACTGAGACTCTCTGGAGTGAGACCTCTCTGTATAAAATGGCCTGTTGTGAACGCTACGAAAACACAGCCTCATGAACCTTTACAACTACAAACTAGAGACCTAGAGCATTCAGAGGATATATGGATCCTCCCAATAATGTGCTTGATGGCAGCAGTTTGGAAAGGCCTTTTCCTGATTTGACATGACCAAGTTCCCATGTACAAAGCCAGGTCCACAAAGTTTTCCCAGAGTGGAAGAACTAAACTGACCTCAACCCCATCCAACACCTTAAGCTTGAACAAGAATGCATTGCAAGACAGGTCTTGTCATCCAATGTCAGCGGCTGACCTCACTCTTGAGGCTGAATGGGAGCAAATCCCTGTCACAGGGTAATAGGATTTTGTGGTTGGTAAACCTGGATGGGAACCAGTGGAGAACCACTGGTGTTGGATGAAGAGGTTGAACAATTTTATATTGGTGTCATGTTTGGTGCTGAAATGGCATTGCCCATAAAGTGTGTAAAAAGATTCCTTTAGCTTTAATAAATATAAAAAAATGAATGGTGCTATGCCATTCAGACAACTTAACCCTGAGAATCTCAACCCAGTTTGCACTTCCATACAATGTCCTTATCATGCTGCTTCATCGTCTATTGTTGGTACAAGACTGACTCTGCCAACTCACCCTTATCTGTTTGCCTGCACAATAAACTCCCTCAGCCTATTCAGACTGGAGTAGGACTTTTGTATGTTGCTTCCCACACACAACTCATGAAGTGAAAGAATGTCTCTTTCAACTGGATTTTCTACCCTGAAAATGGTTCAAGTGTTCCTTTTCTCTCACTCGCCACCCCATCCCCATTCTTACCCCCTGTTGTTGCTATGAAAACACCTGTGTCCACAACACAGATTTTTGTTAAGACTGCCATGTTACAGGTAGCAATTTAGTGAGCATGCAACTTCAATCAGTTTCTCCCCTGGCGTTTGAAGTTGGAAAATAAAAGTGTCTACTGGCCATATGGGCTAAGCAGGCAGTTCCAGAGAACAAAAGAGGAAAATCATCAATCAAACTCAAGACTACAGTAGCTGTAGTTTGATAACAGCTGTTGGGCTTAAAGGGAGGCTGACAGTTAAAAAAAATGTCAGGTGAGGTTTGGGCAACAAAACTGTATCAAGTTCCACATTTATTAGTATGTTAACTAATCAAATCAATCAAAAAATCTAAGTCGAAATTACTTTATTTATCCCGGAGGGGAAATTCAGTTAGTCTGGTAGAATCTCTGGAAGAATGAGACAGCCTCATGGCTGTAGTGAAGGATCTTTTGTATCTCTCCCTCCTGCAACGGAGAGAGAGGAGCCGTCCACTGCTGTTTTTTTGGTCCATAAAGGTTTTGTGTAGCGGATGATCTGGGTATTTCAAGATGGCCTCAAACATCTTGACAGTGCATCTCTCCACCACCTCCTCCAGTGTGTCCAACCTGGCTCCAAACACAGAACCAGCTCTTTAGACCAGTCTGTCCAACAGCCTTGCATCTCTTCGTCTGATGCTGCCTCCCCAGCAAACTGCAGCATAAAACAACACACTACCACCACAGACTGATAAAACATCTGCCGCATCTTACTACAGATGTCCAGAGATCTGAGCTTCCTTAAGAAAAAAAGAGGTGGCTCTGCCCCTTTTTGTAGAGAGCATCTGTGTTTAGGGACCAGTCCAACTTATTATCCAGGTAAACACCTAGATACTTATAACTTGGCAAGACCTCCATGTCCACCCCACAGGTATTCACTGGGGCTTGAACCTGCAGAAATCTATGATAATTTCCTTAGTCTTTGAGGTGTTCAGTAGCAGATAGTTCTTGTGACTCCAGTCACTGAAGGCTTTTATCAGATCTCTATATTCAGATTCCTGTCCATTCCTGATACATGCCAATTAGTGGCCTTTTGTAACATTAACTTCCATTTTTGTGTGCTACATCGTTGTGAGGACTATTATATTACTAAAATATCAATAGTGCTGAAACCAAACTGCAACATCCGGGCCTAAAAGTGAAGCCAATGCGGAAGTGGCTTAAACCTGCAGTCTTTCTAATAGCCAGCTGGGGGCAACTCCACTTGTTGCAAAAACAAATCTGGTTTTATGAAAGTCTATGAGAAAATAGCAGGGCTACCTTGTGATTGGCAGGTACTATGGCTTACTGTGTTGGTCACTTAAAAATGTCTTGTTCAGTGTTCAATTTGACTAAAAGACACTCAAAGAAAATTTTCATGGTGCAAAAATGCCAAACATTGTCTGGTTCCAATATCGCAAAGTGAGAATTTGCTGTTTTTCTTATTGTACATTGATCATTTTTGGGTTTGTGATTGTTCATTGGACAAAAAAAAAGAATCAGAAGATGCACTTTGAGCTCTCGGATATTATCATGCAAGTCAACGGTAGTACCAGGTAATAGGTAATGACAATGACCATTGAAAGCCTTATGAGTCAACATTCAAACAGAATTCAGAGAATTTGCCAAAGCCACTTGAAATGACAGGTGATAGCAGGACCATGCACCTCTTTTATATCTGAGTGCATGATACGCTGTATTGTTGGAAGTTATACCAGAACAAGGCCAGTGGTGCAGTGACACGTGACGACATACGCACAAAACATGAATGGAGGAAGGAATTTGAGAAATGTCCAAAAGTCAACAGAGGCGCAAATACTCAACTAAATAGTCTCCTCAGGTTTCATTGTTAACTTGAGCCGCTACCTATTGCAGGAAGGAACATAATCAAAGATCGCAACCTGCCTGTCAGCATCCAAAGAAGTGGTTAATAATAAATGAGTAGGCAGGTGATATACAGAGTAGTCTTGTTATTTCCGGCCACATTCATGCTTCAAAAACTAGCCAATGTGTCACAGTGAGGTCGGGACAATGCTGGGAAGAATCTGAGGACAGGGGTTAAAAAGTAAGAGCAAAGGTCAGAGATTGTGGGAGGCCTGACGGTAATGGAGCCAAAGTGGTGCGGAAGCTCTGAAGATAATGACTATGTGTTGTTTTTCATACTCAGGTGACCATGTATAGTATTCACGTTGAGGTGGGGACGTCTGTGGGGGGAAAAAACAACTATTGTGCAGAGGATGAAAAAGAGGTGAAAAGAAATAAGAAGAAGAGAGGACGGGGGAAACAGCAAGCAAAAGCAAACAATCGTTTTGTTAACTAATAGGAACAAACTAAATTCTTCTACAAAATATCAAAGGTGGGATTTTAACCTATACCTATACTACTCCTCTAAGTATTTCTGATGCTTGTGGAGAGAATACTTTGCACTTAGTCGACTAGTCAGACCCTTCCTCAGGTGATGGATCTGTGCCAGCAGCAGCAGCCTGGCCACTTATTCTCCTTCAGCTCTCTGCTATGTGCTCAGTGTTCACTTGGGCCCATCCCCAGCTCTCTCCCTTCACTCTAGTTCCCATTCCCCTCTCACTTGGCCCCACTCTCTCGGTCTCAGCACAATCAAGTGCCCCCGTCAGCGATGGGCATTTCATTACCTAAGTGCCAATTCCTTAGCAACCGAGCAGGTACTAGAGCGCACAACCACAAGCTGGCGACTGAATGCTAATGGGAAGGCTCATGCAACTGCCTTAACCCTCACTCAGTAAATTTACGTGGGCAATAGAAACTGATCACTTTGAATAGTAAGGATGACTAAAGCATTTATGTGGTTTTCTTCTCAATCAGTTTCCCTTGAGTGTACATAATGTGTTAAGGTCTAATATGAAAAACAAAAAACAAAAGACATCACACTCAGTAAATAAGTTAATATTTTCTCTAGTTGTGTGTTGTCTTGCCCTAGAAATCTAACCCTAACTAGGGTTTGGTGTTGCCTACCTAGTTGGCATATGACGATGTCCACAGTGAAATTATATTGTGTCATCTTATAGGCTTCTCCTATAAAGGTACTGCATTTTTATTAATTGTGATGTTCTTTTGCCAGAAATTAGTGAGTTTCATAGACTGTAAAAAGTCACGAAGTTGGGCTCAGTAGTCAATGACAATAGCATATTCTATCAGCCCAACCCAGTTGGGAATCAGCAGTCTAGTTGACTGTGACCTTTTTGCTGCATGCACAGAATCAAATCACTAAAAGAAGCCAGACTTAGCTCTAAACATGCCTCAGTAATTTAAAAGAGACACAAGTAATTCCACTCTGTTAATCAGGTTTAGGTTGCTCCAATTTTGACTTATGCAACCTAGTCTTTACAGGAAGGTTCAAGGTTTGGTCATAGTCCAGTTATAAACTATTACGCCTTCTTGTTTTCTGCATCCTGGACATCTGCTCCCTAGTTGAATGCATATTAAGAAAACTGTGCATTTTATAGCAGGTGGATCAATATGTCTGAGCAGCCCGCTTAAATAGATTCAATGTCTTTCTGGGCTGCAGCCAGGACTCTGAAAGCTCAACGTTTCTCTGCCTGTCCATTTGTCCTATAAATGTCCCTGTAAGTTGATTACACATGATTGATAAGGACACTTTCAGAGTCCCTGGCACACCAGATGCTTTAAGTGCACTACCGATGTTAAACATTTAATGGTTTAAAATATATTTTTTAAATTTACATTCCTGCAGTTGGAAGCAACGGCCAGCATTTACAGAGAAAAATAGTGGATACTGTGCAGTAATGTGATCCAGGTTCAAGCATATGTCTTGGCAAGCATCTACTCTGCTTCGGTGTCTTTAAGCAAGACAGTGAATCCCTACCAGCTTCATGATTGCTGTGCTGCAAATAAACCCTGACCTCTGACCTCAGAGAGGGGAGGGGGGCCAGTGAAAAGAAGAGTTGTGAAAAGAAGCAATAAAGTGCCACATTATCACATTAACAGAGCACATAACACAGCAAGTACATTTGTTTCTTTCACCACCCCATTCTTTTCTTAAATAATATATCATTGGGGTTTTTATTAATACTGCACTCCAAAAGGCCCCTGCTTCCCAGTGGAGAGGAACTTCTCAAACATCTCCCTTCCCCCAGGCTAGTGGTGGGGGAAATGGCCATCGTCAGGTAAAATGACCCTTAATGCCTCCTGAATAGAGCGACTAACTTTACGCGGCCAGGTCATTAGGGAGACAAAAGGGCAGGCCAAACAGCAGGAGAAACACCCCCAACTGCAGCTTCTGCACCCCTTCCCCCAGTCAGAGAAGGACTCCAAATGTAGCCTGGCTCTGGATCTGCCCCGCCACGAACACTCGTCCCCCCTACGACTCCCCTCACGCCTCAGGCCTCTGTGAGCGACAGAGCGGAACAGGGCGCTCCCAAGTTGGAAAGGAATGAAGCAAGTGGATAAATCTGGAATGGAAAAATGAACTGGGATGTTTGCATTTGGCCGCCGTTCAGCTGAAGTAATGAGAATGACTGAACGTGTATTGAAAACTGATAATAGTCTGCTCAAAAATCCTCCACCAGCCATCGCATTGAGTATGTTAATAATGTTTGCAGATGACTCGGAGGCCAGAGGGGACTTGAAGGACGACAGAGGAGGAGAGGAATTCAAAAAAGGAGAGAAGCAGTGTGCGTTTCCAGGTGACATACTGTACGTGTACATAGAGTCCTACACAAACAAAGCACACACACAGAGTCTTAATTCACGTGACGGTCTTCAGTGTTAAATAAACTTGTGGTCCAGACATCAAAGCGGCATAGTATTTGCAGCACTACTGAGTGACCACACAAGTACTTTCACACACAGCGAGGCAGACAGCCAGGCCTGGAAAGTGCAAATACTCAGAGCTATGCAACAGCAACATGCAACCCTTCCGCTGAGGACTTGGTGAAGAATGTGGGAAGTGAGTGCTAAGTTGTGCTAACTGGGAAATGTCATACCGCTGGTTTCCGCTTTCCAAGTTTAGACAAACACCAGTTGGCCATGTGCCTTTATCTTACCTCCCTCTTAAAACAAACTGATGGAAAGTGGTGAATATCATCGCATTGTCAATTAATAAGACAAAGCAAAAAAACATACATTTGAGAAGCATGAGCCACTACATGTATGCATCTTTGCTTGATAACTGACTTGAGATAAACAGATGTACTCAACAAACATTTTATCACAAAAAACATTTATCACTGACGCATTTATCAGAAGTAGAATGTTTGTGGGAGCCAAGTATGTGGACAAGACAGAAATAGTAGAAGACCTGCTGCTGCACACACTTTCATCATAATGAAAGTTCCTTAAAAACTTAAAGTCACTGCTAAAAATGGCTTTTCTTTGAGTTGAGTCGCCTGTCAGGTCCGGGGTCAGGTTACCCTGCCATGAAGGCCAACAAAGGGAGGCAGAACAAAAAGGAGCAGCTCGAGCCCTGGCAGAGGCTTCTGAAAGACCAGCTTCACAGAGAGCAATAACTTCACCTCATTTAGAATGAAATCCCCGTGAATAATCTGTCGACATGAGAACCTGTCTCCCTAACCCGGAATGGGCAGGATGAAGTGTGCTTGGGTGAGTGCATGTGTGTGGGTCTTTCTGACTCTCCCAACACAAACCTACTAGGACTGGCCTGTTTTTAGACTCTAGGTGGTTAGGTTAGCACAACCATGATGGCTGAACAAGGAAGGAAAACTGTTAAAATGACAAAACAGTGCTGGACACACTTTATTGACAAGTGCTTTCTGGAAAGTGCAGTAGAAATGCACAGCAGCAAAGACCCCAAAAGGAAACCTGTCATAAAACTGATATACCTATAATACCCCCCTTCCTCTTTGCTCTTTCAGAACTATCTTTACGCTTTGATGAGCAGGCTGTAACAATACACTGATTCTTTAGAGCCGCCATAGTCCCCTGTCTTGATCCATTCAGTTCTTCCTTCCGTGAACTTGGGGTTTTGCTCCAAGGTGGGCCATTCTCTTTGTCATCCCTTACTCATAAAAACGTTTTTTGTTCTGCTTATGTCACAAGAAGAGAAAGGGGAGAAGGGCATTTGTCATATTCACAGTCCAGAGCAGGTAAGTGTGCATGCTGAACTCAACCACAGAGCTTTGATAATGTGATGGAAGACAGGTGGTCTGGAGGGGACGGTTTAAAAAGACAAGAAGTCAACAACAAAGGCTGCCCCCTTCCGAGCCTCCACACCCCAGCAGAAGCCGTCCTCCCAGCCTTTGTCAACACTGCTCTATAAAGAGAAGCTCTGGCAGTGGCCTGAGGGTGAAAATTTACAATCTGCTCCAACGCTAAACGCATATTCCACAATCCTCGCCAAACACAGCGCTGGCAGATACAATAGGGGGGAAAAAATCCACCCCACCACAAGCTGAACTCAATCTTCCTTTCGGTGCTTAATAAATGAGTAAGTCTGATAACAGTTTGGTCTCAAAGTTTGCCGTTGATGAAAAAACTTCTTTCTTCCCGGCACATTTCAATTCCTGTTAATTCTGCCGACCGGGAGCGGAGAGGAGCGAAATTAAAAAGCCGTCTGCTCACTCTCAGGAGGTTTCATACTCCACCCTGGTGCCAGGGAGAAAAACGCTTCGACAATAAGGATGAGCACACAATATACAGAAACACACATTGATCGGGACTACGAGTGAGTGTCAGCGTCATCACACCCTACACATATCCATTATTAAAGCTAAAATGGAAAAAGGGCTCTCTTGGGAATGGGGCTTTTTAATCAAATTCAGGCTCTCTCGGTTATCCGGGGAGGGAAGGTGATGAAGCATCGCCCTTTATCAGGATTGTCTGCACTTCATCTCAAACCAACCAGCTGATTTGCGTGCCGGATCTCATTTCGGCTTCTTCAAAGGAGTGATGGCGGGGCTAAAGCAAGCAAATCCAAAACACAGTGGCCATGACTGACTGCAGGTAATCCACCAACTGTAAACCTTGAGTGAGAACACCTCACAGACAGGTCCCCGGTGACTTGGTGGCCACCCTTCCTGTTTGTTATGATTTTCAATAGAGGGATAACATAAGTTAAGCATCAGCCATCAAGTCACAGTGACTGAAGCCTCTGAGGATGGGATGAAGGCTACAAAGACTGCAAAATAGATGTTTCTTTACTTTAAATTAGCTGCTCAGTATAAAAAAACTCAGCTGAATGACCTCACTTTTCTGTTATTTCTTCATTTAGGTGCAATCAACAAGATCTTCTCTCACAAAGCAAAACCCAGACCACAGTACGAGTTGTTAATGGAGTTGTTGATGAATAAGAACAACTCAACGACTTCTTGAGCTGCTGCTGATTTTCTTTCTGGAATTTAATAAGTCATTCTATAGCCTGCAGAAACACACCGGCTCAAAAGTCTCATTCTCAAGCCAAATAAAGCAAATAACAAACCCAATCTGTTATTTCAGTGATTTGATAGGTCTGTCCCTTATTTGTTTGATTTGGACCTTAGCTCTAATTAGTTAAGTTTCTCCTGAGCATTGGAACAGTTACAATAGACCACCATCAGGGAACTGAAATGTTCCTTCGGTCCATTGCATTTTCGGTATAAAGACCTGTGAAGATGATGAGTAAGAACTCAGCTGACTCTCCAGTGTTCTTTATTTGCGTGCAAGCTCTATCTGTGCGATCTCTATCTCTTTCTCTCTGTATCTTTTTTTTAAATGAGTCTGGAAGCAGTCAGCAAAGCCTAACTTTATTCTAATGTTTACAAATAAAGAGAAAGCTCTTCCATCATTCTTAAAAGGTCCTGAAATCAATATTAGAGTGCTTCATGTTTTATGAATGAAGCAGTACAAAAGTTGAAGCAGCCATGCTGTGTGTGTTTGATCTTTCAGCAATGATCATCTCTGTATCGTTCCTGTACTATCACAGCATTCAGCAAGTAACCTATGGAATCAATCAGTCATTGCTTATTGCTCACTGAAAAAGTAATCGCTTCCCTGATTACTTGACAGTTACATTCCGCTAATCAGCCAAGCAATATGACATTGTGGTTCAACACGCAGTCAGCCAGTGGTTTGAAAGTATTTATTGACAATAAGCTCTGTAGACTGTATGCAGCAATTTAGCAGAAGTCCTCACAGTGAAGCTGATTCCTGAATGTCACTCCTCCAGCTTACACATGAATAGGACACCAAGCTTACGACCAAACATACCAACCCCCTAAATGTGTAAAAGAGTTTAAAAAGATCCATAGTCGATATTCAAATGATTCCCCTTTTTCATGAAACCATTTGCAAACAACTTGGAATTGAGATTTTTTTAATAATGCTAGTGCAACCTGACAGGCCTCTCCACCTAGCTGTCTTCTTACATACAATTAGTCTAAACAGCAATTATTATGCCCAGTCGGTTTTAGTTTGCAGCACTTAGTCAAATCTGAGATGCTTTATCGTTGTGCACAGAGCAGCCTGTTATTTGTCAGGGTGCATTCTGTCAAAGAGAATCAGTCTTTGAATTGCGATGTCGGAATATGACACCAGAATTGATGCCAAATGGAGATTATGTTAATTGACGGTACTGTGTCATGTCAAATGCATGGTGCAAGAAATTATGGGCAGACGGCATGACAGAAGGCTGGCTGTGCCATCAAAAGCTTGCTTAAAGGCTCTGACATACACATAGAGTGTGTGAGTGTATTAGTGTGTGTGTGTGTAGGCACTGAGTGTGTGGAGTTCATTATCAGAGGGGATGTGTCCTCTGGAGCACAGATGAAGTCCAGCAGCATTGAGTTTAGTCTACTGTCGAGGAGGCTCCCTCTCTATCCTTTATTCCCCGTCTCTCAAGAGAACTATCTTCCCAAAAACACAATAAAGGAGGAGGGGTGGGGGCTGTTGGCACAGACACAGAAGCAGAAGGGAGGACGAGAAAGAGGAATAGGGGGTTCAAGGAGGGAAAATGAGAGGAAAAAGAGGAGAGGAATCACCTCTCAACTCCTACTATTGTCTCGATGTAAATTGCAGCTGATCAAGATTCCGCTAGCATCGTAACCAGAAAGTTCAATCTGCACACACTGAGCAGAGAAAGAGAGAGCCGTACTGGGAGACAGAGAGGAAGACAGAGATGGAGAACAAGAGTGTGTTTAAGAGTGACTCACATGCAGACAGACATGCAGAGACACAAACACAGACAAAGGGAGAGATTTGGCCTGAGTGGGAGCAACAAATGCACCACTTTAGCACCAATAAAGCAATGAAAAGAAGAAGCAGCGGGCGGATGTATTTTGGGCGAACATGCACCAACACACATACTAATTTCAATATGGCAAACTTGTCCAAGCTTGGACAGTTTTGGGCCAGCGTAGCGATCAGCTTTCATTATAATTTAGGAGAAAGAAAGATATCAGCCAACAAGAACCGTAGAAAAGATGCATGTCTGAAGAACACTGCCATAACTTTGTGTAGCTGTTGGAAAAGAATGTGGATATCTGCCTGATCTGGGACCGGGAATGTGTCAGGGCTTTCTTTGAGTGGTGTGAACATGTCTGACCCTGATTTCACCCCTCAACCCCTAACCCATTCACACTCCCTTTAGCCTCAGGTAAAGGCTAACTGGAGGCTGACCTGTTGCTTTCACTCTTCCCTTATTTAACACGAAGGGGGACGTCTGGAGACTGGATAATCCTGCACAAGCCTGAAACCTGCCGGGACCAGAATGAGGCCCTGGAAGTCAGTGGGTGAAAATGGAGCCCGGGGGAATTCCAGTGGAAGACAAACTTATCTGAGGCCTGATCAAGATCAAGTGTGTGTGGATGAAGGGAAATAATGTCTGTGTTATCTGTGTTGGCCGTGTTCCCTAAACCTGCACATTTCTAAGATATTTAAAAGTCATACAGTCATACTCAGACAAAATGTTTTTTTTTATTAAATCCAGAGGACTTTACTGTACCTTCAGAAAAACTATAGTATACGAGAAATACATCAAATCCAGAAACGATGGGTTTGTTAAACCTTTGGAGCTACTTTGGACTCCTTTTATGTGAGACAAACCTAAAGCAAATATTTGCAGGGAGCCACTAACACACATGGCATTTCACACATTACATGCTGGAACTTGTCCTGTGCTTGATGAGTAACGCAGCACTGATGACCTCAAGGTAGTCAACTGCAGTGATCATAAAAGCCAATGTATATTTTCTCTTGGTAAATCCACGCCAATAATTAGGGATGAACGATGTCACATATTGGGTCAATACTGTATCAAATGTGTTTCCTTTCTCCTGCTGTTTGGTCTGTTAAAAGATATGATATTTAGAACTTGAATGATCAAAGCCACAACAAATTAATTAATTATGTCGTGTTTATGACAGTATTTGTCTTGCTACTAAACATAGCTGAAGAGCTCAACATATGTACTTGTAACTGTTCCCTAAAGACTGCTAAGAATACAGCTTTAAATAAAACCTTGGGCTTGGATCAGAAAATCGGCACTGGTCAATACCCAAAGTCCAGATATCTGTATCAGTTTCAGGACTCACTAAGTTGGATCAGTGCATCCCTGCTATTAAAGCCAATTTGCTACACTGAAAGTTTGACCGTGACCAAGATTCTTGACCATGTCATCTTTAAGACCAAAAAGTATTTCATTCTAGATACTCTTTAAACCAGCAAAATGCTAAACCAGCAGCTATTTGCTAATCCCATAATCAGAAGTCAACTTCTATTAAGTTTGTATTGGTCTGGAGAAAATCTTATCAATAAAAATGAGAAGATTGGAATTAATCAGGAAGCTATCCTATTGGTTGTCCTTTGGATTCTTTAGAAATGTTATTTCTACTCACATTTACTCCTCCACATGGTTCAATGTCCACTTATGTCATTTTCCCCCACAATATCCTCTACTGGTAACTAAAGCATGATTAACATGGTTGCACTGCGCCTCCAACCCTTTCCTTTGTGCTCGACTTTCAGAGAAACTCTTTGAGCTTGACAAGACGAATAAGTTGCTCTGAGAGATTAATGGTGTTTTGTCATTGACAAAGAAACACTGCAGTGCGCTCACAAGCAGGTAGAAGTTTGTCCTGCGGAGCATAGCCTAAAAAGGAAGCTCTGATTTATCTACGATACTCTTATTCTGACAACTTGTCCGAGCAAAGCCACATAGCCTGTTGAAAACTAGATCAGTTCAAACCATAGACTGTATATAAAAAATGGAAGTAGTCACCGTGACGTCACCCATTGGTTTGTGGATTGCCCGTTGGAAGCCTCGAGTTCAGCGTTACACTCGTCGCCATCTTGCGTCGCCATCATGTTTCCGATACGCGGAGCAGACCATAATTGGACTGTGGCGGAGCGCGAGGGATCTGACGACACTGACTACACGCATCTCTACACCGGCAACCCGACTGAGAGAAGCCGCTGCTAATTCATGTTAGCATTAACTGGAGCATTAACTGGGATGTTAGTTTTGGCTAGCAAAAAAACAAAAACAAAATTTATCTTTCTTACCTCAGAAAACTGAGCAGCGACTCCTTGGAGTGTCTGTTAGTCCAACCAAACGCTGAACAAGACATTTTACTGAACAAAACTTTCAAATAAACTGTCATTAAGTGAAAATATAGTGTGAAAGGGTCAAAGTTATGAGACCAAACCGCTAAACGTCCTCTTTTCTATCTATATAACGTTATATATAACTTTATTGACACGTTGCCGTGGATACGCTCTGCTTCTCTCCTGGTGACGGCTCGCCTTGTCAGTGACCTGTCAATCAAAGCTAGAAACGCCCCAAATCATACGATTCTTTATCTTCTATTTTCTTCTAAATGGGGCCATTATTAGAACTATTGACATCAAATTGTCTTGAAGAAGATTTTTTACTAGCGATTGAGACCATAATGTTGTCCCTGAAAAATTTTTCTGAGGTAATAAATCAAGTGAGAAGTTTTCAAATTTAGCACTGAAATGAATGGGCAGATTTCTTTTGCAGCCAAACTTAGCACCCCCTATTGGAATTTTCGGTGAATTGCAGGCTTTATGCACTTCCTGGTGGCTTCCATGCTCAGGCACGGAGATTGCCGCCTGGTTCAAACCCAAATTGTACATTCGATGCCTCTAGCCATCGTTATGCTCATATATTTCTCTAAGAGGCCTCTCAAACCTGTCTGCTTCAAGTGCTCTTCCAGGGTAAGCCTCCACCCACTTACAGTGCAGGGGAAAAGTCATCTCTCCGAAAGATGCATGTAGAAACTTTTTTGTAGTTGATGCTGTTACTGTCGTGGTCACAAGAGGATTGGGGCACTTCAAAATGGCTGACAGTGCTGTATGGTAATAAGGCCACTGTGTCTAGGTAATGCAGTATAAGGGGCTTCAGAGTGACAATAAGGGGGGATTTGGAGAGGCTGATCTGGGCATACCTCTGGCAACAGCTTGCAGTCTGTGATAGAACTTGTTCCCTCAGGCCAAGCCTCTCTGAGGCACCATGCTTCTGCTGGAAAATGCCGAAAGCTGCCTCATGGCACTCACTTCACGTCTGCTGCCCTTTTTTGTGGTTCCAGCACAAGCAAGCAAGCAACGAGCAACGAGCAAGAGTGAGAGAAAAGATACCAGTTATCTATTTGATGGTCCTGGCTTCATGTGTGATTAAAAGAGAGCCATTTAAAGGGACGGATCACCCAAAATTAGGGGAAAACTCATTTCAACACTTACCCCTAATAGTGTCTGGCCAATAGTTTCAGTGGTAACACCAAATGATAATTATCATTACAGCAACCACAAGTTACTATCAACTGCTAATTTAACACTCTCACTTAAATATTGATGCCTCCATATGACCTACATGAGCAAACTATTAACATTATTTGCATGGTTGTAATTAAGTTGCAACTCATGATAATAATACCATGTTAAATACTTAATAGATAATTTTTAAAGCATGTATAAACATTATTTATATATCATATTGGTGCACAAATTGTAAATCACCAATAAAGGAAAGAATTGGTTAAATTGATTTTGCTTGATGCTTTATAAACCACTTATTAATCATTACCTAATTATTATAAGCATGAGTTGCAACTTCATAACAGCCATGCAAATAGTGTTTTATACTTTACAAACAATTTATTAAAGGTTTACACATTATTTGGTAATTATTAACAAATATAGTTTACAACAATCAACTGAACATAACATAAATTGTAGCATGACTAATACCTAGTAAAAGTTATAAATCATCGTTGTATTTCATGTTAGCAGTAAAATAATTGTCAACCATTGATTAATGACGTTAGTTTTATGTGCTGAGATTTTGAGATACCTCTGAAATTTCACATCAAAACAACAGAGGTCTATCCTCTTACCTCGTTCCCACATTCTCGTCTTTCTCTTTCCTTTCCATCCCAGTTTGCGAGCTCTAACTTTTAGCCAACCTTGTGTTTTTCTTTTCTGCTTTCCTTTTACTTTATTTACTCTTTTTATCCTTTCCCTTCTTTCCTCCCCTCTCCTCCTGCCTGCCCTTCCCCGACTGTTTCCGGCTCTCCATCACTCAGGCTCTTTAATCTTGGGCTTCACCTCCTACTTTTCCTTTTACTCCCTGCTGTATTACCACTCACACTTTCTCTGTAGCAGAGCTATTTTCCCTCCTCGTAGATGCACTCCATCCCTCAAACAGGGAACAAAATGGGTTCTACGGGATATACAGCTCCACAAAAAACAAACAACCCACAGAAAACCTTAACAGTGCTAAAATACTACAGAAGAATTGCAGTTGCTTCTAAATTCTGAATTCAAGTATCAATGCTAAGCATGTATCTCTGTGTGCTCCACGTGTCTCAGAGTATTTCCATTATATTCCCTTGAATTGCTTTGTCTATATTAAACACCCTACAACCTACCGTGTGCTAATGCTATTTGCCAGTGCAATTATGTTTCACATTACTCATCTGCTTCTGAGCATTTCACTAACTAGTAGAAGACTCATCTCAAGTTTCCTGGGCTCCTGATAAGGTCAGTCACGTCATTTTACATTATTAGACTCACAGACTCTTGTCATTGATTGAAACAAGCTGAACTTCTGATCATATCATGTCAGTTTTACAATAAAAAAACAGATTGCAGGCATTAGAAGCTTTGCTACTAACCCTGTGAGGTAGGGATTCACTTATTACTTTGGAGACTGTGCATTGTTTAAAACAATCACAATGCATTGGCTAGGTCAGATACAGCGACACATACCCATTATGTTTATGTCTCATTCTGATGGAGGAGATAGTAAAGTCTGTGTGTCTGTGTGTGTGTGTGTGTGTGTGTGTGTGTGTGTGTGTGTGTGTGTGTGTGTGTGTGTGTTTGTGTGTGTGTGTGTGTGTGTGTGTGTGTGTGTGTGTGGGTGTGTGTGTGTGTGTGTGTGTGTGTATACAGATACATGCTCAAGCTAGTGAGACATCCTCTGCCAGATATCTCTGTTTGTCTCTGAAAGCCATCACGTCCTTGCCATTGTTGGCTAAAACAACAGGGGCAGGCTGAGTGCCTCCCTGCAGCCAGACAAATCTGTCAGCCTGGAGGAAGAGAGAGAGAGAGAGAGGGCGAGAGGGAGAGGGGGAAAATTCCTAAGAGGTTTCATCTCTCAGGAGAGTTGTCATCTTAAGGGTTTGTTGGAAGACATATCACAAATTCCATAACTCAAGAAACCAAAGTCTAACATCTTAAGTGGCATTAAATTTCCAATTTTCTCTTCTTGGTTTAATCCCCAAAGCAGCTCATGGATATTTTTATCAACAGCCAAGAGTCCTGTCAGAATGTCCGTAATCAATACACCCAAACACCTATCATTAATTTTAAGTCAGTTAAGATCAATTTATTTTCTGAACATCTTTAAGGATATCTGCAGTTTATTCCAACTTATTTCAAAGAGTATTCTGTGGATTTAGCATTGATAACATATGATGATGAACAGATACAGGAACCCACAGACACAAAGTTCAATGCAGCACAGCCAGAGATATTGTCTTTTTTTATTCCATGCTACCAGCAGATAAATTGATCAGCAGGTCAATTACTGCAACTTTAAGATAAGAGGCATGGGCCAGTGTCTGCGCACACAAGGCTAATTCTTTATTAATTATAGTATCTCACAAGGGAAGGCCAGGACAACAACACTGTCTCATAGAGAAAAGTAGATGCTGCTATCTGCTGATAAATGTTAAAATTGTATTTATTTTTAAATCAATCAATCGATTTGTTTATTATTTTACAAGGTTAGTTTTTTGCTAATCTTTGGAAAGTTGTTTAGTTTATACATCTTTTTAAATAAAATAAAAAGTATACTTCAGACAGGGTCCAGACTCCACTTAAGCAAACAGATACAATGCCAACAATAACAGTGTCAAATAAATGTTCATCTAAGATCAGCAATTTGGTGCTATTATTATTGTTATTATTATTATTATTATTGAATTTTATCAGATATTAGCGTTTGAAATACCCTTATCTGTGAACTACCATTCTACGCAGGCTTCTATATTGTTAAAACTGGGTGCCTACGTTACCCAAAATGCAACTATTCAGTCAGAGATTCAGCTGTGTGATACTAGTAGTGCCAGACTTCTCACAGCTCTTTTTGGAGCTCCAAAAGGCTTTACACTTCTTTATTAAGACATTCAGCAGTACTCCCTAAGAGATCTTTCTCCTTTTAAATATGAAATAAGACCCACATTTTAATAAACTAGCCTCATCTAACCGATTTTAAAAACCTGAGTTCTTGAGGAAGCCGAGAGAGACAGGGAGAGAGGCACATGGAATTAGATCAGAGGCTGGTGTCAGGTCTGCGCAAACTGCACCTGGTTGTTAGGACTATGACAGCTTTACAGGGAATGGGATTCCAGTGTAATTACAGGTGGGACCGCTGTGAAATGGGAACACTGGGAGGAGGAAGATGATGACTGTGAGAATAGAGAACAGGGCGGCCAGGGAGAGCGGGGAGACGGGTGGGGCAACAAAAGACTCAGGAAGAATTTAATATGTGTTAAAGGTAAGAGTGGAGACATAAAACCAAAAAATTTTACAGGTCAGCTTTCATATATCAGCCCTGCACACCACAAAAGTGCTTCCAAGATAGCCAACCAAGTCATGTTAGCATGAGACGTGTCCACACGCACGCATGATGACAGACAGACACATGTGGAGGCCATCATCAGGATGTGACAACGTGATTGAAGATGACACCTGAAAGTAGGATGAAAAATGAAGAGGTAATGACAAAGACAGAAGGAAGCGTGGAGGACAAGTCACAAGGGACAGAGAGGTGTTCATCCTGAGTTCGCCATGGCGACCCATCAACAGAGAGACATCAGAGGATGAGGGGGAGGAAAGGAAGTAAAAGAGACTGAGCTGTTGTCTGAAGCGCAAAATAGCACAGGAAAGGCCTGTACGTCCCATGATTTGTTTGTGTTATATGGAACCCCCAAGTGTCAAGTCTCCCATACTTCCTGTATGTGCAGCACTGTGATGTCGTGATAAATCAGGCAATACACTTGAAGTAGGGTTCAACAACAGCAACCTTTATCTATGTCTTTTGGCACAATTAGAAGTTTAATTCTTGGAACAGTTAGATACCATCAACCCTAACACTGAAAGTGGCTTTAACCTCAACCATTTTTCTGTGCAC